>NW_025335440.1:9700775-9887566 GCF_004798865.1 Varanus komodoensis | reverse complement strand
GGGGGGAAGAACCCCTATATTAACAATATTTAAAAAGAAATACATCAAAAATAAAACCTTGCATGAACCAAGACAAACTTTGCAAATACCCTTCTGTGGCTTTTATTTTCCCAGCTGGGCTTACACAAGACACCATTCTCCTGGATGAGCCCAAAAGCCAGAAAGAAAAATTGCTAATTGCTTGGGGTAAACCTTTGGCCAGGACTGTAATTCAGCACTTCTGCTTTGCAGGTGTTCTCCCTGAAATGCCCCTTTGCACTTATACAGGTAGGACTCAGCCGGTGGGACCCAGAGAGACATTCAAGCTATGCTACTTTAATTAAAAAGGGGAAAAAAGGCTTGAGATCCCATTCGATCAAGCAGCGTTGCTGCAATCCTGAACGGGATGGACACAATCCGAATGGCTATGTTAGGAACTCTGCAGTCAGTGGAGTCGCGCAAGACATGACGGGAGAAACCTATACTCAGGAGCAAGGGGGGTGGGGGGCTGCTGCTTCGCTTGTTAGTGGCCCATAAATAAGAGCACAGGCAGAGCACCGCTGCTTTGGGCCAGGAGTCCATCCAGCCCAGCGTTCTGGTCACGCAGCAGTCAATGAGCTGCCCACAGGATCCCACCAGCACGGCGTGAGTGCATCAGCACCCTCACGCCCATGTTCCCCAGCACCTGGTATACACCAGCACCCTGCCTCGATACCGGAGGTGGCAGAACACCCTGTCCGCTTCAAAGCCATGGAGTAATTTCATTCTCCCTTGCCATTTCTGCCATTATTCTGTGCTGTGAGCTGCCCCGAGGTGACCTGCTGAAAGGGTGTGAAGCAAGCTTTAATCGCATAGAAATGTTTTAATAAATGAATAAACCAACGCCAACCCAATTCCCTCCCCTCCCCCATTGCCATTTGGCAAAGCTGGTACTAACGGTACAGGAGGAAACACGACTTCCACCCACTTTGGTGGCAGTTACTCGTAGCTTGGAAACACCAGGGCAGAAAGGGTTACGGCCCCTTCCCCATCTCCTTAGTTCACTCAAAAAAACCCGAAAGGAGGCTGTGATCTCAGATGGCTTGTCATCCGCTTCATGCACCACGCTTAAATTCTACAGCATCCTTTCCTCCATCGCTATCACAGCCTATTCCTCTCCAACACGCCAGCATAGTTTTCTCCGCTGACCTGCTGAAAGGGTGTGAAGCAAGCTCTAATCGCTGGCAGATCCTCACGGCCGAGCTGCACGGCCTCCCCCGTCCCAGTCCCACAGCCTCGTTGCACAACCGGCTGCGAGGGCTGCCCTGCCATTTACGTGGACATGGGCACGGGCACGGGCAAGGAAGGACGGGCTTCCACCTCCCACCTGGTGCAGGTCTTGCATTGCAGGGCAGCGGCATCCCCCTAATGCACCAAATTCAGATGATTCAGACAACAGTTCCCACAAGTGCCAGCCATTGTCCTCAGTAGCTAGGCCTGATGGGAGTCGAAGTCAAAATACCCAGAGAGCACCAGCTGGGGAAGGCTGCATTGAGCAGAGCGGCATAACTGGCTCCAGGTTGGCCCAGGCTTCATGAGTCCAAAGAGCCCTCCAAGCCACATGCAAACCTCCAAGGAATGCTGGAAACGGGCACAAGACGACGCTGAGACCTGGAATCCTTCCACTTCGACAAAGAAGAGGAATACTCAGGTCTCTCCACCTTTTCTGTCCCTTCTATAACTGTATCTATAGCAATAACTCTTGTTATTTGCATTGTCTTTCCATCCCAGCTTTTTTTCCTCTCAAGAGAAAGCCAAGGTGGCTTACATAGCTCCCTTTTATCCTCACAACAACAACCCTCCAGGGCCATCTCAATGCATGGGCCTGGTGGGCACTTGCCCGTGGGCCCCATACTAATCTGTGTATGTTAACCCTTGGAAAATGGGAAAACTTCCAAAATTACCAGTAGTTGTAGTTGTCGTAGGGGCCCCAGGACACTGCTTTGCCGGGGCCCATCATGCGGTGAAGGCAGCCCTGCAACCCTCCGAGGTAAGTCAGGTTCAGTGTGAGTGACCAGCCCAAAATCATCCTGTGAGTTTCATGGCCAAGTGAAGACAAGAACCACTTCAATGGCCCACGAACATAGAAGCAAAGACCTGGGAGCTCAAACATCCTTCCAGAACCTGGTGCCTTCCAGAAGTTCGCTTCCTACAACAGCTCCCATCAGCTTCCACCAACACATCCAACGACCAGAGATGGGTGTGATCCCAAACTTCTGGAAGGTTGGGGAAGGCTGCCTTGAACTGACACTCCAGTTCAGTTTCTGGGTCAGGCTTTGTCCACACAGAAGATCCCCATGTTATAGATCTGACATCCTAGTATTTATTTATTTATTTAGTAAGCTTCTGTGCCGCCCCATTCACCAAAGCCTCAGGGCAGCTTACAACAATAAATAAATATATATAATCATATAAAAACAATATAATTGGAAACGCCCTGGCCAAAGATATAAAATCAATAAATAAGCTAACAATTAAAATGCCGTTTAAATAAAAAGGCCTTGGCCTGGTGCTGAAAAACAAATAATGACGGCGCCAGACGGACCTCTCTGGGGAGTGGATTCCATGGGTTGGGCGCCACCGCAGAGAAGGCCCTCCTCCGGGTACTCACCCTCCTAATTTCCTTCACGGAGGGTTCCTGGAGGAGGGCCTCTCCCGCTGATCCCAAGGAGTGGGAGGGCATGTATGGACATAAGCGCTCCTTTAGGTAACCAGGTCCCAAGCCGTTAAGGGCTTTATAGGTCATCACCAACACCTTGAATTGGGCCCGGACTTCCATGGGGATCCAGTGAAGCTGACGGAGGACTGGAGTCGTGTGAACATAACGCCCCGTCCCCGTCAGCAGCCTGGCAGCTCTATTCTGCACCAATTGAGAGAGGCATGGTGGAGCAGCGGTTTGCGCATCCAGCTGGGCCTGGAGGGATGTGGGTTCCAGTCCCTTCGGCCATGAAGCTCACTGAGTCAGTCGCTGAGTCAACCTGTCCTACTTCACAGGGTTGTTGTGAAGATGACACAGAGAGGAGGAGGAGGGCCATGTATGCCCCTTTTTGAAGTTTGGAGTGGTGGATGGCAGGATATAAACATAACAAATATAATAAATAATAGAGGAAGGCCATGCAATGAGCAGAGGCTTTGTCCTTGGAGTCTCCTTGGGCCAAAATTTTAAGCCGGTGTACCAACTGCAATCCGATGGAACACGGTGGCCAGAAAACTGGGCCGAACCATTCGAAGGCAGCGCTGCTCTGTACCTCCCCCGCTCTCCTCTGCACTTGCTGTTGCCCTCCGCCGACAGAAGCAGATGCTGAATTTGCATGAAAGCCTCTAGAAGGCTGTTGCGTTTGGCACACGGCTTTGGCTCCCGTACGTGGATCATCCAGGCAGGGGGCTCGGGGGTGTTCCCTCCAGACCACACATCCTCTGGCTTAATCCTTTCCCAATTCTATTTTCCTGCTGTCTGTTTCTTCTCCAGGAGCCTTTGGGGGGGGGCGGGGGGGGATGCTCAGTGGCGGAGCCGTGCTCTGCCCAAGAAGATCCCAGGCTCGGTCCCTCGGCGTCGCCACACAGGGCTTGAGCTCGCCCTGCACGAGGCCTTGGAGAACTGCTGCCAGCCCGTGTTGACAGTAGTGGGCTGGATGGGCCACAGGTCTGACACAACCTCAGGCAGCCTCTGATGCGCCTACTATGGGCTCACGCAGAGACACACAAGCACCCAGGACCCACTGCTGGGAAATTGGTCCACTGCCCCAAGGAATTCCAGGGAGCCTGCTACACTCGTGTGCCCAATACTGGGAAAGCTAGAGAAGGCCGTCTCCCAGGGCGCAGGGAAGCTGGACTCATGGCATATCTAGGCTCAAAGCATTTACTCAGCCACCCACAGGCTTGTGAGGATCATGGTACTTGTGCCACCATCCACACACGGTCCCTTTATCCCCGGCCTTTTCCCCTCTGGCAAGAAACCAGAGGTGCCTTGCATGGTTCTCCTTCACTCCCAGTTTTCCTCCAGACAACAACCTTGTGAGGTAGGTTAGGCTGAGAGTCTGTGACTGGCGCAAAGTCATGCAGTGGTCAGGAGCTCCGCAGAGTAGAACCTGGCTCTCCCAGCCCCCCCCCCCCCAGCCCAGCACTGAGACCTGTGCAGGCCCATGTGAGCATCCCCCCCACAACAGCCACCCCACAGGAGGAAAGGACAGCATGCATTCCTGGGCAGAAATGCAGCACCACGCATGGGGTTTGCGTGCAGCTTGGCACCCCCTTGAAAAGCCGCATTTTCCTGAGGAGTTCATTTACACATGCAGGAAACGAGTGCAGAGCAATCAGGGGGTGTGCGTGTTGTTTGTGTGAAAGGGATGGGTCCGTATTCACCACCGAAGCCAACGAAAGGATCTCACTCCTGTTCCCTAATGCCTAGAGACAGAAAGGCTGCACAGGGAATGATGCATGGGGAACCCTGCAAAGCCACAAGCTTCCCCGTTTTTAGAGCTGTGCGTGTTCACAGTCACCGAGTCATATCAATCTCTCTTCCTAGTCCATTTATATAGGCTTTGCAAAGCTTGCAAAAAGCTACTAGCCTAGAAATACTGACGCCTGCCTGCCCGGGCTTGCCTGCCCATGAGCCAGAGGTAACCTCCAAGACAAAAAGGAGGACCAACCTTTCTCCTAGAGAAGATCCTGTCTCGCCACAGGCAGGCATGAAGCAATGAGCCTGAAAGTGGGGAGCCCCAGGCTGGAATCGCCACTCGCTCCACTCACCTTGGGCCAGGCACTCACCTCGCAGCCTCCCAGGGTGAACATGGGCAGGGCAGCCCTGCACCCTCCCTTGAGCCCCTCAGTATACAGAACCAGAAGAAGTTGCCTTCAATCAAGCCAGGGTGTTGGTCGACATAGCCCAGCGTTGTCAACTAATAAGGAATGCGTGCCTTTACGAATCTAACTATCGAGAGTATTTCCACCCTGTATATTGCTGTGAAGCCTCCCGAATACCTGGGAGTGCACACAAGCAGATGGAGGTGCCAGTCACACAACTGTTCTCCCACCAGGTGTTTTCTTGCTTTCATCCTGGCCTTTTCATCATGGGAGGCAGGTTGGAGTTAGGGAGCTGGAACCCAGGCCCAAATCCAACACGCTGGCCATTGCACTGCAGGGACTAAAGCGAGCGGGAGAAAGCATGCAGACATGCAGCTCTGGTGATGCCTTCAGGAGCTCCCCTCTTCCCTAGTTTGTCTGGCTCCTCCCCCGAGCTCACCCCAATGCTTGCTAGATCCTCAGAGAGAGGCTACCAATTGCTCATCCTTTGCTAAATATCCTGAATGGGAGAGTGAGAGAAAAGCAAAACACCCCCCTCAAGGCCCTCCATCATCTCTTAAGTTCAGTGCCATGTGTGCGCAAATATTATTCTTAGCATTCTCTTTGACCGGTCACATTGAACGAATTACATAAACCCAACCTCTTTAACGCTGAAACCTTTTGATGTGTAAATCTAAAAATATCGCCACTCCTACCACAGGCCAGCATTAAAATTTGCTTTGTGGTCAAGCCCCGTTGCCAAAAGAAACAGGAAGGGTTGATCTTGGGAAGGAAGAGAAACGAAAGTGACAGTGGGTGCAAAGATCATCGCAGCTCAAGCTGCTGAGGAAAGAGCCATCCCCAGCACGACCCAAGGATGCTGTGGCGCAGCTTCCCCAGAAATCTGCTCCGGGTTTCTCTGTACCACGATCGCATCCCAGCTGCTCGGGCGTTCGTCTAATTCCACTGCCCTCTCGCAATGAGATGGCCGCATCCTGGTTTCTCCACTGGGCTGAGCTCCCCAAAGCTTATGGGATCTGCCGTTTCCATCTGTGACTCCACCTGCCTGGGTTTCCCAGGCCAAAAGTGAGGATCAGCTATACGTGTTGGAAAACACATCGCTCGCGCGCTCGCTCGCTCGCTCTCTCTCCTCTCTCTCTCCCCCCCCCCCCCATCCCTTTTCATGTCACTCACGCCACCTGGGAAAGCGAATCCGGAGGACCGGTCCCACGGGCTCCCGGGCAAGCGCCTCGGCAGGCAGCGCAGCGCAGCGCAGCGCAGCGCAGCGCAGCGCGCGCGCCAAACTTCAGCACCCTGGACAGGGCGCCTGCTCGTTCCAATCGGAGGAGCCGACACGCAATGTGCTAATCATTCTTGAAATATTGTTGAAACTGGCCATGTGCCTGTTGAAGACATTTGCGGGTCTGTTTATTTTTAGCATTGACAAATCCTCTTTGGATCATGCAGTGTTTATCCCACTCGGTGCCCAGTCTTTCGGGAGGGTTGCTCGTCACCCTCGCGGTGAACCAAATTGGGTCCCCCAGCTTTTTTCGCACCGCTCAAAACGGAGAGAGGCGGGTCGCGGAGGTCGTAAAAAGTTACCCCGGGAGTTTCGTACGTCCCTTTCAAAAAGAGCTAGAAGTTCGTTTCGCTCGCTCCTTTGGAGAACAAAACCCTAAACTTGTTGCTCTGGATTACGATATTTTCACTCTGAATCTTACTTTCCATCTAAAGAAAAAAAATAGAATAAATTCTGGAAAATTACTCATTGCCATCCCTTCACCCTCCTCATTTCCCCCAGGGACGCAGATGGCTAGGAAGTTACTGTTTCTCTGAATTCCCACCCCAATCCCGAAATTCTGATCTCCAAGATTCTGCGTAGCCTCTATTTGTCTCACGACGCAGCAATTGCGATATTTTCATTTCAAGTCAGGCTGGCTAAGATACAGACCTCCAAACACCAACTTTTGATTTATAGATTCCAAGACTGATCTTTGGAAAATAGAAACTGGCAGGAAATACGTAAATCTTACGGTTTGCGATGGCAGCAGAGAAGATTTCAAAGTCCCGTTCCGACAAGGAAAACGGAACCCAAGCGGCTTATTTTGCATCAGACCATCCCCAAATCCTCAGCCCTTTAGAAAACAAAAGCAGGGAAGCAAAGCAGGCGGACGGCTTCATTTCGGCAACTCTGCCCAGACTGAGAAAGTCAAACTTTTGCCGTTCGATTCGGAAATGGCCGGTTTCCTGCGCCCGCGGAGGTGGGCGCCCCGGGTCCTCAAGCGCTCCTCGCCCCCCACGCGCAGGCAGGCAAGCGGACCCCAGCACTGTCGAGGAAGCCCCCGCTTCCCAGACCCGCACCCCGCGCCCCGCGGCTCCACATCAGCATCTCCTCCGGAGAGGCGAGGCGACCTTCGGAGAAAACTTCGCGGCGCCCAGGGGAGGTCCGGGCGCCTCGCCGCGCCGCGCCGCGCCGCCCTCCGCGCGGGAGCAGCCCCAGCCGTCGGGGAAGGAAGGCACCGCCGCGGCGCGAGCACACGCCCCCTCGGAGCCCGGGGAAACTCACCGCGGCGTCAGCGCTCGCCTCCTCCGAAGTCCAGGCGGGCTCGAGGGGCCATCGCCGAGTTGTAAGTCCCCGATTAATAGCTCCACAGCTCCCGAGAGCGCGCCGCGTCCCTCATCGCGCCGACGCTCTGCCGCCGGGGAGCCCCTTCTCCATCCCAGACGGCGGCAGCTCCCGGCCGAGCACGGGGGGCGGTCGCGCCGCCGCCTGCGGACGCCCAGGAGCGGCTGCCTGCCCGGGTGGCTTCGCTCGCCCGCCCGCCCGCCCGCCCGGCCTGTCCAAGCAAGGGAGCGGGAGGCGGGGGCTTCGCACGCGCCGCCTCCCGAGCCTCGCTCGCCGGCGGCACTCGCGGCGCCGCGTCCTCCCGGCCGCCCGCCCGCCCGCCAGGCGGCGGCGGCGCTTGGGCGGCAGCGCCCCCTGCAGGCCGCCGGCGGAGCCGCGAGAGCGGGGAGCCCGGAGGGGGACTTCGGGGGGAGGGGCGGGGAGGGGAGGGGAGGCTGCCTGGCCGACGGACGATGCTCGCGGGAACTTACTCAGGAGTAGGTCTGCTAGGAAGCCGAGCTGCGCGGCAAGGCGCACTTGCTTGGGAGATCCGGGCAGCTCAGTGGGCTTCCCGGGGAGTAGCTGGGCTGAAGTGCTGCCCACAGTCAAATCTTCGTGATGGACGCATTTAATCGACGTTTTCTCTTCCTGATTTTCCTCTAGTCCTATTTTCTTCTCCGTATAGTTCCGTTCCTAGAAGCAAGTGCAGTGCACAATCTTTAAAGTCGCCTTCCTGGGTTCCTTCCAGATAAAGAGAACAGCTGTGGATGAAGCTGTTGCAAAGGGACAAGCAGGTCCCATGTCTTCCACGATCACAGCCCTGCCTCCTGGGTGATAGCCGGAAAAGACCCTGCTGCCTTGGCAGTCCCCACTCCACCCCCAAGCCTGTCACCGCTTCTTTTCGTTCACACACCCCTTCGCAGAGTGGGAACCTCCAAGTCAGCTCCCGCACCCCTGCACACCAGCCCAAACAGTGCTGGACTACGATTCCCATAACCCTGGGGGAGAATGAGGGGAGCAGTCAGCCTCACCTGCAGAGAGGCCTTCATGGTAGGGAGCCACTCAGTGGGGCTGAAGGTCCGGCAGTTGTACCAATTCCCTCCTCCCTTGTGCCAGGTCTGCTGAGAAAATCAGCCACACGGCACAATCCTAGGTACTCAGACGTGAGCCCCACTGAATTCAGTGGGACTCCCAGCCCCATCTGTGTGAAGGCACATGCAGATGCCCTAGTTTTGAGAGTGACCAGGCAAAGCAACGAAGGCCGGCTGAGCCCAGGGAACCTACCGTGCCCAGACACGGTGCACAGGGCAAGGATTCATGGCATAGTTGGGTCAGAAGGGGCCAGGAGGGCCACTGGGTCCAGCCCACTGCTGGTGCAGGACACCAAGTTGCACCACCCCATTCAGATGACTATGCACCTCGAGTGTCTCCAGCGGGGGAGAGCCCCCCACCTCTCCTGGAAACTGTATTGCTCTGACGGTGAGGAAGTTCTTCCTTGTGTCTAATCTGCACCTGGCGTCGTTTAAGTTCATTGTTCAGTGTCCTACACTCAGAAATGGGTAAGGAGAAATCTTTTCCTTCCTCTTTGGGACAGCCTTTCAGGTACGTGTAGAGTGCTGTCATTTCCCCTCACAGTCTTCTCTTTTTAAGACTGAACATGGACAGCTCTCCCAGTCTCTCATCACAGGGCTTAGTTCCCAGACCCTGGGTCATCTTTTTTGGCCCTCCTCTGAACCATTTCTAGTTTTTCTACATTTTTTTGAAAAATGGAATGCAATAAGTATATGTAAATGAAGCTCATACAGTTGGTCTTTCTTTCTAGCAAGGGGCGATTGCTTTCTTTCTGACCCAAGAAAGTGCATCATTCCTTCAAGGTGTCTCTGCTGAGTTCTGATATGTTTATTGAAGTTTTGTTCAAGAAAATAAAATTGGGAGACCGTCTCTGCAGGGATGTCACGAAACAGCCTGCACCATCATAGCAACTGGGGGATAGTCAGTCCTGTGTGCTTTGCATATGTGTCCTGCATGGAGGGCTGGGTTAGAACCATCACACTCCGCATATTTTATCGAACTATTTCTAGATTTGTGTACTGCCACCAGTCAAGGATCCCCTCAAAATATCATGCTGAAAAGGCAGGAGTTGAGCTGAAGCAGAGAAAGTGGATTTGCGTTGCTGATGGACGAGAACATAAAGCAAATCATAGGACGCAACCGTAAGAAAAGACTGCATGAAGGATTAGCCCCAAAGAAAGCAATGGAGAGGGGGCATGAGCCCACGGATTGCCCTCTTTCTCCATTTCTATTTAAAGGGGTAACAAAAAATCTTTGCTCCCCTAACATTGGCCTTCCCTTCGCAATACTTCCGGGGTCACACAACATCCTGTGGGTTGCCAAAGAAGCCAGTTGCTACCTTTACTTTGTGGCTAGTTGCAGTTGAAACTATGCAGCCGGTCAATGTGCAGGGGGAGGCTGCATCCCCCCCCCCCCGTAAAGAACCGAATGATTCTGCCCAGTGGTCCTGGCATGAGGATTTGGGGTGGGGCAGCCCTTGCTGTCAACCCAGAGCTGAAGGGCCTGCAATACACCCTCCCCCCAGAGAAGGTCTCAGCAGAAGAAAAGGGGCATATGGGTGCCTCAGGCCAAGCCTTTCCACTATAGGAAAAAAGAGAAATGCTGTGGCACAATGCGCCTTAATAAGATGCTGGCTGTGTATTATGGAGAGCAGCAGGTTAGACGGAGGCAGCCTCCCCCAACCCAGCCATCTCTGAGATGGGTGTTGGAATACAACTGCCAGCAGGCCCAGCTAGCAGGCCACTGTGTGTGTCGTCTGGGAACGGCAGGCGCTGCAGAGCAACAAACCAGGAGGCTGCTGGGCTGGGGAAGGCCGTTCCTGAGCCTGTCTGGCAAGGCTCAGCCAGCAGCACCCTTGAGCCAGGATCTGACTTCCTTGGGTGCGTTGCTAGAAGAGAGGCTCCAAGGGTGGAGTTCAAGAAGATGGACTGCGTTTCTTTCCAGGAGTTTTGTGATTTGACACAGCACACAAGACAATCAAGCCATTAGTGGTGGTGGTGGTAATGGTTGGCTTCAAGAGGCTGGGCTACATGACCTTCCACATGTTTGATAATACGAATAAAAATACTAATGAAGGAGATGATGTGCTGCATTTTGGAATATTCTTCCAGCTATTTACTGAACAGGGACTAGAAGAGTGCGGCAGAGTGTCACATTTTAGGCAACACCCCCCTCTGCTGGCCAAACGAGATACTGCTCTTGTGGACAGACGGGTGAACCAAGCCTGCACAATCTTACCTTGGGATGCTCTGAACACAGATCAAGGCCTGCCCTGACAGTGGAGACCTCTCGGGCATCTCTTCTCTACCGTGCTTTTCACTGCATTGCATTGCATTGCATTGCATTGCATTGCCTGTCTTTTTGCTTTCCACGGGCTCCCTTTTCCACACACGGTTTAAGTGGCTTCTTTTGGTCCTTTTTTTAGGGCACATACAGGCCACCTCTCTTCCTAGTTTCTCAGGTATGTTGCTTTATCCCCAGCTCAGCCTGATTTTTGTCTTCACACCATCCCTGCCTGGGTGCTAGGATGGAGACATGGTAACTGGTCCCATGGTGAGCTTTCTAACTGATTGGGATATTTATATTCATATTTATATTTTTTATATATGTTCCTTCAAGGAGCACAAGGCGGCTTACAAAATCCTCCTCTCAATCTTATCCTCACAACAGCCCTGTGAGGTAGACTAGGTTGAAAGTCCGTAACTGGCCCAAAGTCACCCAGTGAGCTTTGTGGCCAAGCGGCAACTAGAGCCCAGATCCCCAGAGCCCAGGCCAAGCCTCTAACCACTACTCCGTGCACACACTGTTTCCCAGGCTGCAGCCCCAGCTCCATGACCACAGCGCCACCTTGTGGTGATGTAGTGGAACATGTAAAAGGGCAGGAAAAGAAAAATCCCAGGGGGAAAATACATGTAAAGGAGCTAATCATAACCCTGCAAAGAATGCAGAAGCCCCACAACGCCCTGATGTCCCTCCCATTGAAGTGAATGGGGAATTTCTCCCATGTGGAAGTCCTGTAAGTGAACCTTGCACTAGACTATATGGGCACTGGTATGAAATAAGCTGATGTATTGTCACAGATTTGGGGTCTGCCTGAACGACTTTTCAGAATTCCTTTTCAAGCTGGTACCTCTGATTGCAAAGCAATTTGCTGTAGCAGGAAGCCTCTTTTTGCTCGTTGCCAGGTCTTGCCGGATACGCCTTGAGCGTTACTTGAATGGAACTTGATTTGCCCTTTTGTCCTTCTAGACCAAGGAGGTGGAGGCTAAGCCTGTTGTTCTCAACAGTTCTGGAGCTGAGATCTAAACTACACACTCCATTGAATAAGTGTGTAGCCCGCAGCTTATGCCTGACCTGCCTTTATGTTTGCATAAACCTTGTATTGCAGAAACAGCTTTGGTCTTGAGTGATTTCCTTCTGAGGAAATCCACCCTAGGTAGGGACACCTCCCCCCCCCCAGACTCCTCATGGAGCTGGGGTGCAGAAGGGAGGAACTTCACCCCCCCCAGCAGCTTCAATGCCACCTGAGAACACCCCAGGATGTGGATGGCACAGCTGCCTTGATGGGGGAATGGGATGGACTTGGACAGGATAATAACCAAGGAAATTCACCGGATAGATATTCCTGCAGGGCATTGCTAGGCATGGGCCGGTGGGGTCCCAGCCTTGAATCTTTCCACCTAGGCCTCAGCCCTGCTCCCCAGGATCCTAAGGCCCAGGTGTTGCCAATGGATGTTTCTCTCTCTCTCAAAGATAACCAGCAAGGTATTCACCACCTATACTGCAATACATGCACCCAAATTTTCCAAACATGACAATTAAACAAGGCTGGCTTAGCCATTTGTGAGGCTTAAATAAGTCTCAGTAGTTATTTCTAAATTTGCATATATAAATATAAATTAGCATATGCACATTCCATGCAGAGGTGCCTCCTATGGGCCTGACCCTGATCTGTCAGCTGCCTACTAATGCCCCAAAGCAATGCATATAGAAGAAAGATCCCATCCAGATGAAAGCAGAATCTTCGGAGGAAAGTGATGTCAAACAATTCCATAGATAGATATCAGTCAGAGAAAGGAAGAAAGAACAGATTAGAAAGAAGGCTGTTATACTGCTCCAGGCACATGGTGTGAAGTCTAGGTTCACTGGAGGAGACAATATGCTAGGGAAAGGCGATGGCAGAATAAGAGGATGACCAACTACGAGATGATGGATCCCGTAAGGGAAGCCGCACAGTCTTGAGTCAACAAGAGCTATGCAGGACTATGGAATCCATTCACTGGTTTGCTTGAAGTGAGAGAGAACTTGATGGCATGTACTGACAGGATGGATGGAGGGACGGACGGACGGACAGAATTTCTCCCTGGTGTTACACATTGGCTAGGTCCACACAACACAACAAGCAACCCTGCGTGGTTACCACAGTTCACTTTTTTTTACCATGATCTGCCCAACAGAGGATCAAGCTATTTTCTTGTCTTTGCGGTTTCTATTTTCCTTGCTCAGTCCTCCTGCTGCGGACATTACTCCCATCAGCCACTGGGCCTGAAATCAGTCCGAAGGTGCATCTGTCTGGACTGGTGCAGCCACGAATCAAGAGTCAGTGACTGTGGGGTTAGAGTGCCGGACTGGGACTTGGGAGAAAAGTGTAAGACTTCAGTGAGCATAAAACCATCCACCGTGCAAGTGCTTATATGGTACAAGGCTCAACACGGCGACATTTGGGGGAGGCAGGAATTACCTTGTGAGCCATCAAGAGATGATGAGTTACAGTGAAATCAAGGGCGAGATCCTATGCAAGTTTAGACTGGAAAAAGCCCTACAACTCCCAGCATTCCATCCCCAGGTATGCTTGGGTTGTTGCTCTCTCTTTTATCTAAACGTGCAGAGGAATTTACCCTAAATCCATTGCATGACAGTTTATGCTACAAAAACTGAGAATTCAGCAAGTCGCATGACTGAATTGAAGTAGGACCAGTCCGCCAGTCCGCTGTTTACTGTACAAAGACTTGCCAAACTGCACGGCACAGTCCAGCCATGTTTCCTCGTCTCCAGGGTGCCTGCAGCCACAAGCATCTGCATTTATTCCAGAGTAGCCCTATTAAATTCCACATGACTTCTACAGCATAATCGATTTGTGGAAAGCAACCTCAGCCTTCTTCTCCCAAGCGTCTACTAAAGCAATACATCGTCTGTATATGAGCCCTTGATCTATTTGGTTTGATACAATTAGGATAAAATTACTGTTACATCACCACTTTGAAAAATCTCCCCCGTAGCTTCTTGGAAATCATGTCCTGAAATTTGGCTAGCTCAAACAAACAGAAGAGAAATGTTGTCTTCAACTTTTGTTACTGCTTTAAAGCTTTTCCTTGCTTTCTAAAAAACTTCACAATTCTGAATGGAGCTCTTTTGCGACATTACACTATGCTTGACCTGCTTCATCACCAAGTGTATCTTCAGCCCAGAGATGCAGCTAATGCTCGTTTTCTAGCAAGCATACCTAAATGAGACATTTTGAAAAGCACTGGTTTGTCACTTTTATGTATCATGTTGTAGGAGAACACTTGACAAAATCTTAGATATGCAGTACTGCTAAAATGTGTAATGTGAGGCCTTTGATTTTAGACTTACATATTGAACAAGGTTCCACTGAAAGAAAGTGACACACGCATGAGTGGAGAGAAAGTTGAAAGTGACACGGAATTCTGTACGAAAGTTTCAAGAAACAGAGGGAAAGCTGAAACAAAAACCAATGTATCTGAAGTCTCAAATTAAAGCCCATTTCAGAACCAGTGTTTAGTGGGTAGAACAGGCTCCAGAAAAGGGGAATTCAAGACTCTTCTGTACTCTGAGTTAATTATTCCACCGATCAAGCCATGTTCTCTCTCAATTTTCCAACTTCAAAATGGGAAATCTAAATTAATCTTGCCATTTCTTCCACTGCCATTGCACTGGAGCTCAGACCTGGCCAATTCAATTGACTGGTCTGAGACAGACAAAAAAGAAGCACCTTTTCATGCGATGTCTAACCAGTCTGTGGAACTCAGTACCACAAGATGTGGTAGTGGCCACCAGTTTAATGTGGGGTGTGTACATGCATGTGTGTGTGTGTACAAGTGCATTTAAAAGGTTTAAACTAGCTTTTTGCAGCCTGTTGCACTTGAGATGTGTTGGATTATCAATGTGTTGAACCACTGATGTGTTGGATTTCCCTGGCTGGGACCTGCTGAGAGTCGGTGGTTCTGCACATCTGGAAGGCTGCAATAGACAGTTTCACCGAAGAGGGATCCATCAATAACTATTCCCCATAAATTGCCCAGGAGGTCAGCTTCTACTGCTCTCTGGACATGTTATTCAGGACAAACTTCAGCGTTCGTACCCTAAGGGTGCTGAGATATGAGTTCTATCATGCTTCTGTGCTCCTTGCTCTTCCTGATTGACGAAATCCACTGTGATTGGTCTTACAATTTGGACCAGGGGTAATTAGGCCTTATGAAGGTGCCATTTCTGCTCTTCTGGAGGAGGTGGAAGAGAACCTGTTATAGAAAAAGCCAAGTCAGGACCCTTCCGCTCTAGATAATTTTTGCTCAGTGGAGTTGGTAACTTCTCAGCTCCAGGCAACCTTGAGGGGCACTGATTAACTGGAGCCTTTCCAGTTTAGGTTCAGGGCTGAAAACTAGATCGATCCCCTGTTGCATGATAATGCCAGCAAATGGCATGGGGTTGGTGGCCCTTTTGGACCTTTCAAGACATTTCGGCGCCATCAGCCACGGCATCCTTTTGAATTATCTCACTGGGATGGGATGGGACAGACTTTATCTGGCTCAGATGACTGGCCAAAACCGGTCTGAGTCGGAAAAAACCCTACCTCTGCTCACTGCCCCGGTGCTTCTGGATGGGTTCTTGCCGTGGCCTTCAGGAAAGCAATTGCGATTTGCACTTGCATCATCACTTGATCTGTTTATTGTTTCCTAGCAATGACAGCAAAGTGGTTACAACAATATACACATTGTGGTGATTCCAGGTGCATTTATTATATGAGGTCACTCCCAGTAGAAGGAGCTGTGTCAGCGAATCATGCAGAGGCTGTCTTGATCACACAGGGAGACCACAAATAAAATGCCAAGATCCTTGGGGCAAAACTGGTTGTTCTTTTTACCGTAAAGTACCATGGGGGATGATGATGGTGTTGATGATGAAGATGATGGGCAGCCTTCTCTTCAGACACTTCTACTTTTCATGCATTGTTCACATTAGCAATCGCATTATGACTGTATAACCATACTTCTGGTAAATCGTGATGAGCACGTTTGCCCCTGTTCCCACAGAATGCCTCAGCTCAGAATAGTTTTATGTCAAAGCAAGTTAATCTGGGATTAGTTGGGACTGGGCTAAAATAAGTCCATTTGAATTGAGCCCCATCTTTATCAAGAAGCATGAAAGAGCCCAGAGGCCTTCTTGGCCCCAGTCCTTCCCAAAGGGTTCCTCTCCAAGCAGGGTTTTTCCAAAACTTACTTGGAAAGGGGAATTGGTAGCAGAGAAGCTTTCTGACAACATAGGTATCAGGCCAAAGGCCTGAATAGCTTCTACTGCATTTAGGAAACATGTGAACTACAGTTCTCAATTCTCTCTGGGTCAATCTGTTGAGCCAGGAGCATTGGCATGTCCATTTCTCTGGCTTTCTGGTGGCAATGGATACACCCACCCAAGCATTCAAGTCCTAGCTTGAGTCTCTGGATATCAAAATTCTGTTCAGGACTGGGACTGACCTGACCTGCAGGAGCCTACAGAGAACTCTCAGACAACCAGAAATCTGACCTTGGAGCCATTCAGAACCAGGACAAACCTGCAACACTAGAGAAAGTCCAGTGCTTGCCCAGGTTTTCTAGACTGGTCCACCACAGACAGAGTTAGTGACAAGAGGAAGCTGGATTCTGCTCCCACAGGGGCAAGGAAGTCATCATCCATGTGGCCATAAGCTCACTCTGCCACAATAAGAGAAGAACTGTCAACAACTGCAATGATGGCATCTGAATAGAAGAGTTATGGTTCTTCAGTGGTTCCCATGCATGACACACACACACACACACATGAGCCATGTTGAATGCCATGTGGTAAAAAGAGAAAAACAAGTGTTTATAATGTGGGGGACGGAAGCATCCTTGGATTCCTCTGCTGTTCGTGTATTTGATAAGAAAGCACTGGCCGGGTTTCTGCATTGCACTGTGTCTTTGCTTTAATGCTATTCCAAGGTGTCCTTAACAAGCATCTAAACATCAGGCTTCTTGCCTTTGTCTAGCGATCGCTGGCCATCCTTTGGTTTGCTGCTGCAAGGAGGCTCCACTCTTTCCTCCCCTAAGCCATCGCCCGGAGCTCCAGTAACACAGTGGTAGGATGGAGGGATAGATTCTGAGGACGGTGTTTGGGATTTGCCTGGGTTCCCAATATAGTTTTCATTCATCAGATGTGCAACGAGACCTTCTCTTTCTGGAGCATCTTCATCAAGGATATCACCATCACAGTTTTTGTGGCGGTGTAGGAAACAGGCCTGCTTCATGGAGCGTTGAAGCAAATGTTTCCGGAAGGCCCTCTGGATGATAGCAGCATGCGTTTCCTCATACTTCCGCTTGAGTGTGGTGGTGATCGGTTCGTAGGAAGCCTTGGATGGGTTGGCCGCCATGAATTTTTCCTCCATATGTAGCTTCAGGGTGTCCATCTGGCCAGAGTCTCCGAGCACCCTTTTGGTGAAAGCAAAAAGAATGTCCAAGCAGTGAATCCTGTCCCCACTGACCATGGGAAGATCCATTGCTGTCAGCTCATGTTTGTTTGGCTTAGGTACACGCAAAGGCTCGGGCAGAGCATGTGCAAAGTCAGAAAGCATAGAGAATGAAATGAACTGGGTTGCTAGAGGGTCAAATTTCTCCCATACTTCATAAAACATCTCGAAGTCATCCTCACCCAGTGGTTCAGTGCTCTCTTCTGTGGCAACGTTGAAGTTCTCCAAAATGACTGCAATGTACATGTTGACCACTATGAGAAAGCATATAATGATGTACGTCACAAAGAAAATGATGCCGACTGCAGCATTCCCACAGTCTCCCTTAGAGAAAGTGGAAGGAACTTTCAGGCTTGGATCGCAGAATGGAGGCCCAGAGTTTAACATGGGGTGAAGAAGCCCGTCCCAGCCGGCTGACGTGGTGATCTGGAAGAGGCAGAGCATGCTGTTACCGAAGGTCTGGAAGTTGAACATGTCGTCGATCCCACCTTCTCGGGCAACATAGGCGAAGTTGGCCATGCCAAAAATGGCGTAAATGAACATGACCAGGAAGAGCAGGAGGCCGATGTTGAACAGGGCAGGAAGGGACATCATCAAGGCAAAAAGAAGAGTCCGGATTCCCCTGGCAGACCGGATGAGCCGGAGTATTCGTCCGATTCGCACCAAGCGGATCACCCGGAAAAGCGTAGGCGAAAAGGAAACCAAAATGCCAGAAAGCACATTGCCTGGAGGAGAGAAACCCATAATGAACATCTTGAATGTTATTATGGAACAAGAATATTCCTCAGCAGCTGTTGACTCAAGCTAACCCTTCACTGCTAAATGTTAAAAGAAACCTGGTAATTATTCTCCTCTGCATTTCATTAAGACGATGTCTATCTTTTTCTGGAGACCTTTAAACACATTTGTAGATGATACTGTTCTGTTGGTGTGGGATTAATTTGGGCCACAGTCCAGTCGAAATTAAACTCAGTTACAGACCCAATTCTCTGTGGTTTCTTCCCATATATCTCTGGACAAGCCGCACCACTCCTACTGGGCTGCACCGCCCAGATGCTCCAACTCTGTTGCCCCAGGCATGAAGTGTAGAGAGATTCTCTAATCCTTGCCTCTCCCTCTAGTCCCTGGGGCCATTCCTTTGACCTGTGCTTGCCCCCAGCTGCACGACTTGGTGTCACCCAATGTCTACCCCCATCGCCATGGAGGAACCAAAGAGCTGTAGGAGTTAGGGTACCCTGGTCCCCATCTGCTGGGTAGCTTTGGGCCTGTCACTGTCTCTCAGCCTAACGTTCTTCCTAGGGTTGTGAGGATCAAATGGAGAGGAGAAGCTTGTAAGCCACCCTGAGAAGGAAAGGCAGGATATGCAAGTAGTAGAACAATAATTAAGCAACGGAAGGTCCTTCAGGCACCTGATGGGTCCCTGAACCAGGCCACCAGGCACATGCTAACCTGCCCCTTCTCAGCAGAGTGTGGTGAGGCGCAGCTTGCTCGTGCATTCGCCACAGTGCCAGCAAAGCTGCCCACGACCCAGCATTTCCAGAGGGCCCATGGTGATGACACTCCTGATGGTACTGACCTCAGCGGGAAGGACTTGGGTATGTGCTTCATGGGATGCCCAGAAATGCCTAACTCAGTGGGCTGCCAAAAGGAGAAAGGGAATGATAGTAACCAGGAGTGCATTGCCTTGTGGGCACTTACCAACAATGGACATAATCACAACCACCAGATCAAAAATGTTCCATCCATTGGTGAAGAAGTAATATCTTAGAGCCACCAGTTTCAGAACGCACTCCGAGGTGAAGATGACAATGAAGAGCATGTTGATGTTCTTCAGAATGTTGGTCTTCTCTGGCGCTTGGTCATCCGTCTCTACCATCATGGCAACCATATTAAGGCAGATGAGCGTCATGATGGCCACATCAAAAGCTTGGCGAGTCACAATGTCAAAAATGAACCCTTGGTACTTGTTCTGCAGGCAGGAGGAAAAAGATGGCTCAGGATCTGATGCAGGACAAAATTATTTCTAGAATGACTTACCCTAGATGTGTAATCCCTGGAAAATGAATCCAGAGAACAGAGTATCATTTACTCTAACCAGAAAATAAATCCACAGACGTTTAGAATTAATATTAGGGCTCAGCACAAGTGACCTCTTGCCATCGTCTGCCCCATTTGTGAGCTGGAAACTGGGAAACACTTTCACTGGATTTCTCCAGGAAGAGTTGGAATTCCCCACAGATTCTCACAGGTACTGCTCACCAGCTGCAGGGGTTGCCACACAGCATCTTCCTTTTTTTTCTAAGGGGTTGGGGCCAGGGGCTCTTTTGCGCTGGAGCACACACATCAGCAGTGTTAGCAGGTATGTGAGAAGGGGTCCTACTGTGTCCAGTGCCAGAGCAGAGACAGCACTAAGCCAAGCTCTGTCCCCCAAAATTTCTTCCCCCATGAAAGAGGCCCTTCTGTGCTGCTGACAGCTTATTTGGGAAACGGGTGTCTCCGTTTGGTGTAACTCCAACCTTACAGGATGAGTCAGGGGGGCGAGGCAGGACCATTGGCCCGCATGACGTGACAGCAGCAACTTCACGGATAACATGGCCCCTTAGCAGCCCCTGAGCATTGCTTACCTCCTGCAAAGCACCTGCTTTCCCCTTAACAAAGGACAAGGTCAAACGACGCCATGTAGAAGGAAAGAGGGTACCTTCTTAGAAGGCCTAATTTAATACTTTCATTTCCTTACCATTACAGTGACATACCAGAATCAAACATGCCTCACAAATCAAATCAAAGTACCCTTAATTCTCATCCCCAAAATTAAACTTAAACAGTACCAATTAGATTAGCCCACATCAATCAACTATTGAATGTTATGTGCTATCAAGTCATCTCCAGTTTTTGGTGACCCTATGAATGAAACCCCTACAGAATACCCTGTCCAGGGCAGCGCCATTCAGCTCTTCCAAGCTGGAGGCTGTGTCTTTATGAATTCAACCATCTCTTATTTGCTCTTTCCTTTTTGTCTTCTGCCTTTGACTAATCTGCCAAGGAAACCAAGCTTGTTGGCTTTGTTTCACCTTGTTTTACCTTTGATCTAGAACAGCAAATAAAGAGTGTACTCACCCGTGGCCGCGGGATGGGTTTTTGAGGTTTCTTGGATCCTAGTTTTTTCATGGCATTGTAGTATTTTTTCTGTTCTTCAGTCATGAAGATGTCTTCTCCACCAAAGTACAAGGAGATAATGCAACTCATATTATTAAAGGCAGGCTACATTTTGTTTCAACCACAAAATCCTAATTTGAAATAATAATTGTAATTCCTTTTCTTTGAACTTAAGTCCTTTCTGTCATGCTTTATTATGCCCCCAGTAACAGAGTCCCATATTGTTAAAATATGGCTACATTTTGGGCATGTGGGAGTTATAGTAATTAATAATTTTGAAAGCCAGCATAAAAGTACACAGGTGTCTACTGTGAGCAGAACTGGACTTGAAGAGCTGTAGGTTCAACTCTCAGGTAAACCAAAGGCACCTGCAATGTGGGATCCCATGCCCATTCAGGGCGTGGGGGGAAGCTTACAACTCCAGCATGCGCAGCCCTTGTGCTCACTAAGAGTTGTGGGCATTTTCTGTCTAATCTCGCAATAGATTAGTACTCAAAGTGGTTAGGGACAAATCGTCAACCTTTATTCACAGTGTCCCTAATCATGAAGTCACAGTTTACCTTTGCAAGTGATGAGCGTTTTGTTTTGCTAATGTCCCAGTCACATCATGCAGCATCGAAAGCCAGTGTCTAGGCTCTTACGGGAATCCTATGTCTATTCCTTTCCAGAGCAAAAAAGAACATGCCCTCGATCCAGGGAGTGACGTGCTTGCATAGCTGTGCATTCTGCTAGTACATCAAGTCACCATTGCTAAGCTGGAAAGGTGCAGGCCTGTAGCCAGATGGGTGACCACATGTGAAAGTGGAGCAGGGGGTGGGACTTGATGGCCTTACAGACCCCTTCCAACTCTACTTCTGTAATGTGTGGGTTTAAGCCTTTACTCACATAGTCAGGAAGGCATTTTTCCTTATGGGATTCATCAATTTGTATTCTTTTTTTTTTTCTGATTTATATGTATCCCACTTTTTTAAAAAAAATTAAAATATGGAAGTGTCCTTATTCACAGAAACCTGCAGAAAATGCCAACTATTTCTTTTTTGTTAGTCTCACACAGATGTTTCATTGTCTTATATTCTTATCTTACGTCTTCCCCACGTTTCCCATCTCAATGGACCTATCATTTTCATACACAGAAAGCAGTTCAATAGAAGGTTGCCCTCTATTTTGATTCTTAGAGTCCACTTTCCATGGGTGTAAGAAACCAGAACACTCTCTGGATACTTATCTTTTTCTTCTGTTGATTAAAGTTGTCAATAATGACACCAACAAAAAGGTTCAGGGTGAAGAAAGCTCCAAAGATGATAAAAATCACAAAATATAAATACATGTATTTGCTATGTTCCCATTTGGGCTGGCGTTCTACCTGCAAACATGAAAAGCAAGTTGAATGACTTGGGCTGGGAGGCAGCAGGTACTCTGGGCAGCGCCTGGCACAGCCCTGTTTGGGCTCGTTCCCATGTGCCAGCATCGCTGTGCCGCAGGCCTGCGCCTTTCCCCTCCACAGCAGGAGGGGCAGGAGTTCAGCAGGTCCTGGCACTCCTGGTGGCTGCCTCCAAGGAAGACTGCTCTATGAAAATACTTATGTAAAGGCACCCAAAGAACCACATTTGAGCACAGTGGGGGCCAGAGGCAGCTTCCTTCCTCAGGGGGAAGAAGGGGCGATAAGAGGCCCCTCCTCCCTTATCTCTCCCCTTCTCCTATACAAGCACCAGTGACCATATAGGTTCTTAAACCCCCGTAATTGCCCCTGCATTTTGTGGGATGTTGGCGCTGGGGAGGGAAGGGTTCTCTCTCTCTGCCACATGCCCTGCAGCTCCTCCAAGTCAGAGCCCTCCCAGCATAACACAGGTAGCAATTAGGCTCTCAAAAAGGTTAAATCAGTGTCAGTGGAAGCTTTTTCTAAAGCTGGTTGTTGGGTGCTGGGCAAGGAAGAAAGGCAGCTGGGGAGGAAGGAGAAAGAAAATGGGAAAGACAGCACTGAATGGGCAGATGAAGAATGTCAATTACTCTGTGCAGACATATGAGGGGAAGAGGAGCAAAGAAAGGTTGTCTGAGCAGGACAGGATGTGTGGGATGGCTCACCACTGCTTTGGGACTAGCTACAGCCAATTTTGACTCAGGTCACCGTATCTCAGAAGGCTTTCTATGGGAAAAGGATCTCTACCCCTGTGCCACACCTTAAATTGCCTTGTTCCAAGCCACTGACTGCCCTAGGGAAAAGGCCAGGAGATACTGAACATTCTGCTATCAGGACGGGAGCAAGTTGCACTAGATGCAACAAGATAAAATAGAAGGACTAGACACAACACTCCCACTTCCAACGGAAGCTGCACGTTGCATTTAACATTAATTTAGGCTGTGGAGAGAACACCTTAAACTACTACGGTGCAGTTGCACAGGATCAATCATTTGTCAAGGTCACCCTGAAACAAAGAAGAAAAACGTGCATTTCTGTAACTTACACCTACGGAATCTACTGCCGCATACATTATGTCCATCCAACCTTTGAAAGTTGCCTAGAGAAAAACAGACGAGAATAAATATGAAGAAGACATGCCAAAGGAGCACTGAATGAAGGCAGGGAGATGGTACAAATTAATTGCACCCATTTTCCATTGTATTGGACTGATAACTGCACCTGAAGCATGGCCTCTAAAAAGTGTAGGTCAGAGAGCAAAGCACGCTGGAGCCTCGGGGTGCTAAGTAAATGTTGCCAATAAATAAATAGGGGTTGCAGGCTTTGGCCCTGCTGAGCTTGAGCTCTTGGTCGCTGGTGTTCATGAAGAGGCCACAGCTCAGTAGGAGACTCCAACTTTTGCCTACAGTGAGTCCCAGCTTCCATAAACACAAAGGCTTCAACACATTTCCATGTGCAGTTCCGGAGAGTTGCTGGTCACATTAGACAGTATTAGGGCTGGGATGAAACCTTCCAGAATCCGTCCCTCGAGCATCCACAGACTTCCTCTTGAGCTTAGCCCGGTCCGGCAAAGCAAGCTGAGCCGAGAGGAAGTCTATGAACACCTGCAGAGTCATTTGTGCATTAACTTAAAGTGGAACTCTTAAACAGGTGTGAGAGGTAGTTTTGGGATGGATGAGCACAAACGAACTGAAGCTGAATTCAGCTGAAAGGGAAGCTGGGGAAGCCAACCAGCCTGGGTGGAAACTTTCAATCAGTTCTTCAAGTGAAGGACCAAGGTCACAGCTCTGGGGGTTCACCTGGATTCAGCACTACACATGGCCGGGCAGAGGTCAGCAGTGGAAAGGAGTATGCCAATCAGTGCCAGGTATGGTGCAATCTGGGAATGGGGGACCACACCTTTGTTAGCCTGATTACATCCAGACAGCTCCAAACCTTTGACTAGTGCCAAATGCAGTTGCCTGGATGCTTGGCATTCAGAATATATTACCTTTATATTATATTCAAGATGACATCCACAGCATTGGGTACCTGTTTATTTATCTATTACATTTATATCCCACCTTTTTCTTTTTAAAAGAACTTGAAGTGGCTTATATCATTCTCCTCCTGCTGCTCTCAACTTTATCCTCACAAGAACCCTGTGAAGTAGGTTGGGCTGAGAGTCTGTGACAGGCTCAAAGTCACCCAGCTGGCTCCATGGCTGAGTGGGGACTCAAATCCAGATCTCCCAAGTCCCAGTCCTGGACTCTTAACCAGTACTCCACACTGGCTCTCACTTCCGGATTTAATTCAAAGTGCTGGTTTTGCCCTTTAAAATCCTAAATGGCCCAGGTTACTCAGCAAACCATCTTTAATGCATCTCTTGTGGACTCTGGCCACAGAGATTCTGCTCATAAATGCACTAGCTGACACTATTATTTTGGTGCCGGAAAAGTCAGGGTCCTTTCAATGGTGGCCCCTATCCATCAAGACACACATTCCACCCTCCCCCGCCATTTTCTTTTAGATGGTCCCAGAAAACATTTTTCAGTCCACCTTTGGTTGGGAAGTGGGATTGATTTAAAGTATTACCGCTCTTGCTAGTTTATTTTCAGTTTTTTCTGTGTGATGTTATGCAGGGGCCTTGGTGTCTTTTTGCTGCTCTTTAAGGTTTTACATTTTTTACATGCAAATTTAAACTGACTGTGACTTTGTTAATTGGACATCATGTTTTCTTTGCCAGGGCCTAGCCTCAGAGATGCACTGCAATCCAAATTTAATTAAAAATCTGGTCTGGTAGGGTCTGGAACACAGTTCAGTAGTGAACAACCCAAGACCTATGAGTTTGGTGATGACTAGGTATTCATGTGAGGAGGAGAAATGGTTTGGACGTAGACAGTCTGTGAAATGTCAGGATAAATGTGAGCTAATCTTGATCAGTTCTCTCAGAGGAATTGAGTCACTTCCACCCACCTGCTCAGAGTCTGGACTGAATGTAGTTACACTCCATGAGAAACTACCACAAGGTTTGGGAAGGCAGAATAGAAACCCCTTGTTTGGCATGGGGTTCAATTGTAGGCTAAAATCCACACTCAATGTGACCATTAGGCAAAGGTGTGTTATGACAGACCCACCTTTGCTTTTAAGCTGATGCACCAGCTGGGCACCTTCCCTGAAACATCCTTTTTATTGTCTGTCATTGTGTCCATCAGTTACTGCCTGCAGCCTTTATATTTGGAATTTTCCTTTTTATGAGCTGTGAAAAGTGTTTCTGACTGCTTCTTTAGTCGGTGTCACCTGCATTGCCTGCAAAACCTAGAACCCTAGCTGTCTGAGCTATGAATCATTGAGAACCTGCCACAGACTGTATTATTATATTTTTTCATAGAGGCACACCTTGACGGGAACCATTCCAGTCCCTTGCCCTGCACCCAGAATTATGCAAATCATAATGGGAAAGCCACGTTGCATTTTGCTCTGACATAGCTGCAGTTGTTAGCTTTTGACTGTTCCTTGAACTATGTAGTGACCTACAGTTAATTACCATCAGCTGTCGCATTTCTGGAGAGAGAGAGGAAACTGACAAACTTTCGCTGGGTGAGCTACAAAGCTCATCTATGAAACCTGATGTCGTTATCAATAAAAGTTCTCTCCATTTCTGGAGGTTTTTTTTAATCAGCTGGCCTGCATACATTCTTGCCATAAGATGGATGTGTCTTATTGCTTTGTTTTTATTTAGAATCACAATTGCTAGCTCTTTCTGGAAGATTTTATCTGGCAAAAGCAAAAGAGAAAGGGCCTCCTAAATAAACAAATGATTCATAAATGAAATGAGCAGGGATCTGACCCAGGAGAAGGTGGTGTGCTAAGTCAAGCACAATTGGCAAAGAATGAGATTTTACAGCTAAACATGAAAGGAACAAGTCACCAAGGTCAAATGTCCTTCTGGGAGTTTAGAGGAGTCTGATGAGAAATATTCTAATAATTTCTTAAACATTTATAATATATTTAAAAATAACCAAACCACCAAAGAAAGCCACCTTACCAGAGGATTATGCAAAGAAGCTGATTGAAAGGATTCTGGAAAAGGGAGGGGAAACGAAAGTCTTGGAAACCAAGCTAAGGGGTAAAATTACTTTTCCTGTGTCTGAGATTTCATCATGGACAGTGTTGTAGAAACATTCTAAATAAATAGTACATGAAATATAATTATTGCACATACAGAAGAACTACAGTCACAGAGAAAGAAAAGGCATGACTTTTGCAACTTCCTGCATGGATCCAACCATTGGTGGGAACTGCTGCACCAGATTACATCTTGCTTGGAGTTGCGGCAGCCAGATAGGGAAGGGAGGATGGAAACTGCAGGAGAGAAAGGGGGCCACATCTTGTTCAAAAACCTACCACTTGAAGAAGAGCCAGATACCCAATGCCAACGTTGTCAAAATTCACTTTCACCGTCGTCCAATATAATCTCTTCGTTCCATTGTTAATCCTGCAATCCTTTTTTTTCTTAATGATCATCTCATTTATAGAGGCATTTGTGTCAGTCAAGTTAATGCATTTTCCAAACTTCCCTGCAAACAGGGTGACTCCAACAATGCTGAAGATCAGCCAGAAAATGAGGCAGACAAGAAGAACATTCATAATGGAAGGGATGGCACCGACCAAGGCATTGACCACCACCTTAGATGGACAAGGAAAGGGCAAAATGACAAGCACCGGAAAAGGGGGGTGAGGGATGAGTGGAAGGAAAGGGAGAAGCAAAAGGGAGCCACAAACAAAGAAGAGCAAAAAGATCACTTCAGTGTATCAGTCAACTAATTAAACAATGCTTGGTTGATTAATCATCTCGATTCTGATTTAAGCACAGGTACAAATACCAAAGCGTCAATACAGTTCCCATTTTTCAAACATTAATTGAGTAATTAAGGGTGCGATCTAGCACTTATTTAGACAGAAAAGGCTCTTATAAGCCTTATAGATCACATAAATTGTCTTATAAATCACAGTGTATTATGTAACAGCACATTTGCTTTATTTTTCAGATTTAACCTCACCTGTTCATGGAAACGGCCCTTCAGGTGGCCTACAGCTCTTTCCAAGGCATTTTACTGGCAACTGGGTGAACCCATAGTGCCTGGTGCTTGCCAATTATGTTGGAAGCTGGCATGGGGCCCAAATCCACCCCATGGCTGCTGACCTATAGCCAGGAAACTGGGGGAAGGGGCTCCTGGTCATCCCTGCACAGCTCTGTTTCTTTAACAAGCCAGAACCAAGCCATGTTCCCCTTGAGTGTTGGCCCACAAGTTGAACCTGTCAACCTGGCTGCCTGTTACACAACCAAAGACATCCACTGGAGTAACTGGCTTCAGAAAACTACCCCACCCCATACCAGGTTTCCCCCTTTAAGAAAACCAGTCCTACCAGAGACTCATTCCATCTGGAGATGTATACTTCAGCAAAACTCTAAAGTTTTCTCTGACTTTCACCTCAGCACTCATTCTGACCCATGCTCATATTGGTTTGCAAGCTTTATTTTTTCCAGCATAAATGCCATGTCATTTCATGTTTAGCTTTCCCAACTTGTGCATTAATTGTGCACATTTATGAAATGCATACATTTTTCTCTAGATGACTGAAGTGTTTATGTGCACTTTCAAAAGAATTTTTGTTTGTTTCATAAATTGTGGAGCAAGCCCAGAAAGGTATGGACTTCGACTCAGACTATGTTTCAGTCCACATTCAGTTCTGGGATGACCAGACTGAGTAAATTATGCTCAAAAACAAACTGGAACACATACATCCTGACTTCCACCATCATTTCCTGGTGACTGGAACACACAGAGCCTCATTTCCCCCTGAATGTACAAGACAAGTCTGTGGGTGTGTGATCTGCTCCTGCACATGGTTGACCATATGTGGCACAAAGGTTGGGTGAAGGTTCACTGCCGGGAGCAGAGCATGGAGCCCATGCCAGATGGCCAGACCTATTCCCATTGTGATCTTGACCCAGACATGGCCAGGGTTGTATGGCCAAATTTTGTTGCAGTACAGGCATTGTCAGGACTCAGGCTACTGTCTCCCATTGCTAAGGGTGCATCCTCACACTGTCCAGGGGGTCAGAGGATTTATTTTATTTGATTATTTTTGTGGAGACCTCTTCCTTGCAGCTAGTCTGGAAAGAACTGTGCTGGCTGCCTCTGCAACATCACAACAGGGCCTTTGAGAGAGCCCAAAGGGGAATGCCCAGCTGCCTTCCCTCCCGCTCCTCACAGCTCCATCTGGAAGCCTCCAAGTTTGAAGGCCTGCATCCAGCAAGGGCTGGGGGACGAGGACAGCATCATAACGCACTTCTCAGCTTGATGCCAAGTGTACCATGAAGTCACCCTTCCTATCAGCCCCATCATGATCATAGAATCATGGAACAGTAGAGTTGGAAGGGGCCATGAAGGCCCTCGAGTCCAACCCCCTGCTGTTGCAGGACACCACGTTACACCACCCCCTCAGATGGCTGCCCAGTTTTGCCTTGAATCTCTCCAGTGTGGGAGAGCCCATGACCTCTCCAGGCAGCTGGTTCCACTGTCCTATTGCTCTGACAGTGATCACTGTTGTATTGCTCCAAGACAGGATGAGACCCCCTGCTTGGTTCTCTCCTCCTTGGCACTAAGTCAAGATGGCAATGAAAAAGGTGGTCAAGCATACCCGCCCCTTCCAACCTGAATAGGCTTTGCTGAAATGGGATCCAGTTCTGCTCATCTGAAACAGCTTTCTTATGAAAGGGTTTAAGCAGGGCATTTAGTATACAGACAGAATCCACCATTTCTTTTCAAGGGGTTTTAGAGATTCTCGTTTCCTTTCCCCAGGTTCCCTTGGTTTCTGCTGAGACAGTATGGAGGAATAATTCCTCCTCTGGGAACCATTCTTAGGTGGGATAACCATTAGGTAAGCTGCCCTACCTGGGTAATCCCTGCTTTGCCTATTAGCGAACATTTTGTGAGCAACAGGAGTTCCCCAGCATCCCTTGCCAACAATACAGTGCCTTCACACAAGTGATACAGGCCTTCTAGAAGGACCCACCTTTGTCTTCTGAGAAACAGTAATCTAGTCCTCAAGCCCCCTTCATTACCCACCTCCCCACCCAGTGCTGCAGCTCTCAAAAGAAGCCACTTTGACATCAGTGGCCCTGTTCAGAAGCCATGTGTCATCATCTTACCCTCATCCCTTCGAATCGTGACAGGGCTCTTAATGGCCTCAAAGCACGTAGGGTCCGGAGGGATTTCATGGGGCCCATGTCCGATTTCCCCAGCAGATTTGCTACGAGGGTAACTAAGGAGACCTGAAGAAAGAGCACAGGGGGAACATTTGGGAAAGCACAAGGGAAGAGTTTCATTGCATGTCTCATCTCCCTCCCCACCACACACAAACCTGCACACACCAAGAAGAGTGAAGAATATTAAGCCTGGCCGTGGGACAGCCACCATAATGGCCATTAGCCAGGTGCAACTGGGAGAACTGGTCCAACCAGAGAAGAGACTTTCCGAATGACAGGCTACCAAGTGGGGCAGACTGTGAATGCAGTTCATGGCAATGCTTCAGACAACACCACACGCTATAGTGGTACAGAGAAGCCAGAGAACAAATTTACCCTGGTGAAATCGTATGACTGGGTTCAGGCAACCCAATAGATGAGCAAAAATATAGATAAATAAATAAATATTGCATAGCTTGTTATGTTGTCTGAACCCAGGCACCGTCTATTACCAGAAATATTTTTAACTGAAGATGCCAGGATAGAACATTCCAGAGGCTGGGCCTGTGGGCCTTTGGCGTGGGCAGCGCTCAGTTCTCAGGCACTGAGCAGCGGCCAGCCAAAGCCTCCTCGGGGCTTCTTTACCAAGGCATTCATTGCGCTCTTGTGGGTCTCTACTCATAGTAGTTTGCAGGTGCTTTACATGATGCCATCACTCTCCAGGGCTTCTCCTGTGCTTCCTGACCATTCCCACACCTTTTTTAGAGGAAGCAAAGGTGAGCTATTATTTGGCTATCACACCAAATTGACCCAAAACAAGTGCCTATTTGCACAACTGTGCTATATCATAGTGCCACCTTGTGGTTGTGTAATGGAACATATAGGAAGACTGAGGAAGAAAAGGCTTATGGGGGGAAAATAGCACATGTAAAGGAGCTGATGTGAATCTTGCAAAGAATCCAGAAGCAGAAACGTCAGTAACTGGAGAGTTTTAAAGCCTCATGTGGAAAAGCCCTAAGACGCAGCCCTGTGCTTTGATTAGGCAAAGAACCTTCAGGAAATCCCAGCCAAGCTCCTTTAGATGTCAGTGTAATCCGTTCCATAGAATAATTTGAATGCAGTACTTACATCTACAATTAGGAAATCAAGCCAGCACCAGGCATTGGTGAAATACTTGTGGAATCCATAAGCCACCCACTTGAGCAGCATCTCTAGGATAAAGATGTAGGTAAATATTTTGTCTGCATATTCAAGCATTATTTTAATGTTCCGTCTGTCATTCAAGTAAATATCTTCAAATGCCTGAAATAAGAAGAAATCTCTTGCTAGTTTTCAAGTAGAACTTTTAAGCTGCTGAATGCTTTACACATTTGTACTCTGGACTGTATGCATAGCACAAGTGTGGCATCACAGGGCACAAACATAGCACTAGAGTGTGCCAAATACTTATCCATGAAAATCTGGGGAACACAAAGGGGTTTCAGTAACAGTTTGCATTTTTAAAAAGTCTACACAAAAATCAGCATACATTTTCCTGCTCATTTCTCCTATTATATGTGTTTTGTATGCATTTTGCCTAATATACACATTTTTGCATTTTTCCCTACCACATTTTGTATGTCATTTTCACATGCACATTTAACCCTAACATATGCATTTTTGTGCATAAGTTTTGCGATCAGAGAGAGATGTCACAACATCCAGACAGGTGTGAATGCTGAAAGACAACGACACGTCAGCTTGCATACTGAATTCTGAAAATCTATCAGGGAGGGTCACACGCAGGTGCAAATGACATGCATTTCTTTGCCCTTCCAGAGCTACAGCCAGTGGCAGGAGGCCCTGCATTGGGGCACGTTTCCTTATTGGAACGGGGTGCCTGTTTAGAAATATAAATCCTTTGTTTTGCACTGCCATGTGTGGTTGGAGCTTAAGTCCCAGGGCGGCGGTGGCAGCGGCGGCGGCGGCATCATCATCATCATCATCTTACATTTATATACCACCCATAGCCACAGCTCTTTGAGCAGTTCACAACATTTAAGTCACCCATCCAGTTTTCAACCAGGCCTGTCTCTGCTTCGCTTCCAAGCTTAGGCAGAATCAGGCCCTTCAGTTTATATGGAAGCATGTTAGACAATCGGACGAGTTCACATACCAGAGCACCACTGCTCAGTAGAATCATGAACACAATGAAACTTTCAAACCAGTTGTGTTCTACAATTCGGTAGCACGTCTTTCTCAGATTCCACCACAGTTTGCCCAGAGATGTTGTGCTATTCGCTGAACACCAAGGATAATGTCGAGTGCATCCTGAAAGAGGGGCAGAGTAAGTAACACGCACGATGGGACCAGTGCAACCCTTAACAATATGGGCGGCTTACTGACTGCCTTTAATAACACCTCACGATCAGAACACAGAAGCATCAATGGTCAGCAGGCGGAATCATTTTGGTGGCAGCCCTCTGAGCTGACCAAGGGCACAAACCTGTGCACAGACTTGTGTGGGCTGAGGCATGCTGAGAGCAGCAGGCCTTTCCCAGCACTGTTTAAGCATCCATAGGATTGTACCTGACGAGAAAGCTTACTTTCTGGGAAGCAGTCGTTTGGCTCCATCAGCTCCTCGGATAGTTCGGTGATGTTCTTCAAAAGTTCATCTGGATCTCTGATATCCACACTGCTTCCTTCTGAACAGCTTATAGCATCAACATTCTACAAAGAGGAGGATGAGGAAGAAGAGGAGGATGACATTTTTCTTTAGATTAGGCATTGTATCTCAGACCCTCCTGCCTTAATGAAGCGATCAGACAGCTATCAATTTCAGTGTCTTAACTAAATGTCAGAGCCACCAAAAGAGTATTCGGGTGATTCTCAGTCAGCAGCCCCTGTCCTTCAAGAAATTCAGTGATACAGCCCATAAAAGGAAGGTATTCGGCACTCTCTGCTTGGACTTGTCATCTACAATTTAAATTTTCAATCAGGGTGCCATCAAATTCTGTGCTACCATCCAGATTTTTGTGGATTTTCTGTGCTTTTCCACATCTGTGAATGAGCTTTACCTCTTTTTGCTTTGGTGATAAGGACCCAGCTTTCCACTGGGCACTCAGTTCCCCCAGAGAAGAGATTTCAGACGTTCGACTCCAGACGTCAGAGCTCTTGCTCCGATCTCCTCTCTGTCGCAGCTGGTTTTCTTCCTAAGGGGAAGTCACAGGGGTTGGCTCTGCAGATCATTGTACTGGGACTTGTTCTCTTTTCATGAAATGTTTCCCACCACTGAGAGCTAAAACCATGCAAGTTAAAGAGAGGCAAAGGGGCTGATGCTTGTCAGAGTGTGAAGCTGCAATATGAAATATTTAATAACACACAAGGGGCTGGATTCTGGGTGGGACCGTGGCATTGGGTGGCAAGGAGAATCACCCTAACGCCATTTCCCCAATGACAACAGGGAATTTCCACTGGGAAGAGAACATGAGGAAAAGGATCACTGCCTCTCCCTTCACACCACCTTCCCATCAGAATCTCCCAGTCTCTGCATCTCTTCATTTTCATTTGTTCAGGTTTACATCTACATCAGCCTTTTGGCAGGCAAGGAAACCAAGAGTTTTGCTGAGCTGTTAGTGGAACACAGGATAAGGCTGCTGAGCTGAGAAGGGCTTGGGAAAGCAGGTCTTGTGCATTTTCCCATCTTATTAGGAATCCAAGTCAGCTTACATCCTCTTCCTTCACTCCGTGTTATCCTCACAGCAACAAACCTGAGAGGTAGGAGAGGCTGAGAGTGCGTGACTCATCCGAAGTCACCCAGTGAGCTTCATGGTCAAGTGGGGACTAGAACCCGGATCTCCTGGGTCCCCAGTCCAGCCCTCCCACCACCACACCAGCATGGCTGGCTCCTGTTCTTATCCAATGCGACATTTTCCTGGAAAACATGGTCCTGGACTGGCTCCTCACCTGCTTGTTGTAGTCTATCTCCAGGACGGCACCCCGTTGCTCTCTGGCATCTTCAGACCCCTCCGTATCAGACTCAGACTCAGCAATAGGAACACAGACAAAGACGCTGGGATTGGTTATGAAATCATCCAGAATATTCACGGGGCACCTCTCGGCAATTTTCTCCTCCTTTCCATTTCCGTAACTCTCTTTGGCATTTTGGACACCTATTTTAAGTTCCAGGCCATTTTTCTCAATGTCACATTTTATTTTATTTTGGGGTCCTTTTCTTTTGAACCCAAACGCTTTGGAACAAAAAGCCAACATTGCCTGCTTTGTCGCATGAAGCCCCCTCTGGATCCGAGCAATGGCGACTTTAAGGTTGTTTGTTTCTCTGTCATCTTCTGGGAGCTGCGTGAGGTTGTCGGCACTGAAGGAGTTCAGCAGCAGCGCAATGAACAAATTGAGAACCTTAAAGCAATGGAAAGGAAACTGTTGAACAAAATCCCTAGCATTAGCTTCTGAATCGCCTGAGGTTCCTGACCCTGCCTAATGTTGCAAGCTAAGCAGCAGCTGGCCTGGTTGGAATCTGGTTGGGAAACTTGAGTCTGCATTGAGCTGGGGGTTGGACCTGGTGGCCTTTAAGCCCCTTCCAACTGTATGATCCTGTGATACTAACATCAGGAGCAGTATTGTGATTATTTTCTGAAAAGAGATGGAAATACCCAATACTAGCATATGTGGACGGGGATAGGAATCAACTAACAATATGGCCGCATTTCACAATATTTATTTATTTATATTACGATTTATATCCTGCCTTTTTCCTACAAAGGGCTCCAGGCAGCTTACATCATCTCTCCTCCTCCATCTTAGCCCCACAACAACGACCCTGTGAGGAAGGTTGAGCTGAGAGTCTGTGACTGGCCCAGAGTCATCCAGTGGGCTCCATGGCTGAGCGGGGAGTAGAACCCAGATTGCCTGAGTCCCAGTCCCATGCTCTTAACCACTACGCCACACTGCCTCTCCAGTGTGCCATGAACAGATTCCAGCCTGGACTTCTTAGGCTACTGTCTCTGAAATAAGACTTGTCACTGCACAATCCATATGCTGTTCCATTAGCAGGAGGGACAGAGAGAAGGAGGAGAGCAAATTAGCAAATTTAGTTCCTTATTTTCTTACCCTTTCCGTGGTTTCTACCACTGTGATTAAGTGATCCCCCCCTTGCCCCCAACTGCCTCTATTAAAACATTTATCCTAGGACTTGCCTTCCAATTTGCCTTCTATGGACTTTCTTGCTGCTCACTTTACTGGATACATTGGGAAGGCAAATTGATACAGAGTGAAGACTAAGACATTTGATCAAGAGGAAATCAACAACAAATTTAGTGTTTTTTCCATACAGGTTTTGAAATCAACAATTAAACAGTTATTGAAATTATATTACTGGGGGGAGGAGAGAGCACAGATCTTAAAACAGTTTGAGCTGGTTTAACGTGGAAGCAACTAGGATGAAAAACACAATGGAAAAACGCAAATCTTGTCCCTAGACTTTCCAAGTCATAAACATGAAGCAACACTTTTAAATTCCTCCTAGTCAGAATAGCTTTCCAATTCTTTGCTTTCAGCTCAGCTTCTTTTGTTCCTGGATTGCTTCTTTCTCCGATTCCTTCTCTTGAACTCTCCCCTTCCTGCTCACAGTTCTGAATATAGAATACAATGGGGTGAGCTCCCGTGCTCCGTCCCAGCTCCTGCCAACCTTGCAGCTCGAAAGCATGAAAATGCAAGTAGGTAAAAAAGGTACCACTTCAGTGGGCAGGTAACAGCATCCCGTGTACTTCGGTGTTTAGTCATGCCGGCCACATGAGCACGGAGACTGTCTGCGGACAAACACTGGCTCCCTCGGCTGGGAAACAGAGATGAGCACTGCCCCCTAGAGTCAGGCATGACTGGACTTAATGTCAAGGGGAAAGCTTTACTTTTATAATACTTCTACATGGGGTTCTCACTCTCTCTTTCTCTCATTCTCTGAGAAGGACAGCAGATAGTATGTTTTTCACCGTTCCCCGTTTAGGTTTCAGTTGCGTCATCTATGAAAAGTTTAACCCCTTTGCAAGAACAGATGCTAGCCTCTTAAAAACCCATATCTAAACAGAAGGTAATCACTTTATAACAAAGAAAAGGCACAATGTGACTAAAGAGTTTCATTCCTTCACAGCAATTAAAAATAAATCAAAACTAACCACTAAATTTCCAATCACCATGACCAGCAGGAAGACCACCAGGCACATGGCTGGGTCAGCTACCACCATGCAATCCCACATGGTCTCAATCCATTCTCCACACAGAATCCGGAAAATAATGAGGAAGGAGTGGAAAAAATCCTCCATGTGCCATCGCGGTTTGCAAATGGTGGATATGTTACAGCTGTTCATCTTGTAGCAGGACCCAAAGAGCTGCATCCCAAAGACAGCAAATATGAAAACAATAATGGCCAGGACGAGCGTGAGGTTGCCCAGAGCATCCACCGAGTTTAAGATGATTTTAATAAGGGTGTTTAAAGTTGGCCAAGACTTTGCCAGCTTGAAAACTCTCATCTGTTGGAGAGGAAAGATAAAAAAGGCATCAGGTTGCACAGTTAAAAGAAGGGTTAGAACAAATGGTCAGCTTCCCTGCTTGTAATCAGCAGTGCACAAACTCTGCCCAGCTTCATCTTGCCATTTCATCCTCCTTTGAAGGACGGCTGCAAATGGACAGCACAGTCAATCCTGCTTTTCCACGATGGGAATAAGCTTCTGCTAGTCAGGCTTACAAGCTGTCTACTCCTCCTCTGGCATGGCCATGAGGAGAAGATGGAAAGCCTCGTCTTTGTTTTTAATTAACCCTAGAGCGATATCCAAAACTTGAAGTGTGCATCACCTGATTGATGGCTTGTTGAAACAAGTCAGTTTCATCATGCTTGGTTTGAAGCTGGCTAGTTTCAAACAAACCATAATTAAGATTAGCTACAATTTGTTGGCTTTAAAGAAAACACCAAAGTGAGGTTAACCAAAACGGGAACTGAAAGCTCACAGCTCCCACTTTCAGCCCCGCTAGAGGAGAGAGGGATTGTGTCAGCCTGAGATTGGTTGGTTTTAATTTCCACCTACTGTTGATGATGTAGATTTGTGACATTTGAATGCAGAAGGAATGGCAGAGATTGAATCTTCCATATGTAAAGCAAGGAGCTATGGCTCAGTCCTATGTCCCATGCTCCCGTGAGGGAGGAAGATTTTAGGGACGTGCCACTTCCAAAGGTCTGGGGGCCACTTTCAGTCTCTGGCACAGGCCACAGTCTGAGGCACTGTAAGCTATCTGCGGGGAGAACCCCTCAAATTGCCATTTGCCACCTAATATAGGTGGGCAAGCACTCCATCGCAGCTAAAGCCATGTGGTGGGGCTGTGTGCAGGGTTGTCCTTTAGACTTCTCCTTCAGAGATACGGGGTGGAGGCTGAGGCCCAGAGGCAACCAAAGGTAGCCAGTCGGCCACCACTGACTTGAAGTGTAATTTTTGTGCAGAATCACAGCTCTCTAATTTATCAGGGAGTGGTGCAGCCATGTCTTTCCCAAGCATCATGGGGTAAGAGCCGGTGTTGGGCCACCAGTTTGAATTCCTCGTCTGGCCATCATTGGACTGGAGAGCCTGGCAGAAGATGCTACCTTTTACCCTCAGATCCTCCAATCTGAAAAAATGCATTCACAGGGCACACCTGGGGATGAACAAGGCAATTCACAGAGCTCTATAAATGTGCATTCAGTAATAAGCTTTTGCATGTCATGGAGCCCATGGGAGATCCTGCCCCAGACCTCCATCAAAAAGTACAACAAAGAAATAAGGGCAAGCCATTACCAGCCTCAAAGTCCGCAAAACGGTAAAGTTTCCTTTCTTGCCTCGCTTGCCATTATCTTTTTTCTCTCTGGGCATGCTCAGTTCAACAATGCTTATAAAGACGATCACACTGTCAAAGATATTTGAGCGTTGCTGAAAATAGTAATAGGGATCCAGTGCAATGTTTTTCAGGATCACTTCTGCAATAAAAATTCCTGTGAAAATCTATAAAATGAAAAATAGTACAGTCAAATCTAAATGAAGCACAATTCAGGGTCAGGGCCAGATCACACCACACACTGACACATCAAAAGTGTGGAGTGGCTGCTTTCATACAGAGCACAAACTAGACATGTGTGAAGAATCCGTTCTGTTGGATTCCCCAGTTTTGGCTTCCTGGAATCCAGTCCATTTCGCAGCAGCCCACTGCGTTTCAAGCCCCATTCCAGCCCCACCTGGAATCGAGTTTCATGTGTTATGCAAGCATCACCCTTCTTCCATGGCCACTGCCAGGAGCAGCAGGTGGGGAAGAAGCTTGGCTGCTGGGAATGGCATCTGGAGAAGGTCGCCGCTTGAACAACTGGGGGTTTGCAAGTGCCCACGGACTCCCTCTTGGCTTCGTTCACGTTCCAGGCCTGGGTCAAGCATTGGAAGAAGCCTGCAGATTCCGGGGAGGAGGGTTCCAGCAGGGGTTGTCCCAACTCTAATGTCACCTTGTGTCTTGAGTTCACACTTTGCGTGCTTGCTATGCACACATGGTTCCCATGCTTCTCCACCTCCACGCCAACGGTGGCATGTGGCCCGTCAGCTCCCGTGGATGAAAATCAGACCCAGGGTGGGATCTCTGCCTGCCTCTCCCTCACTGGCCCAGACACTCCCCAGTGCATGGTCTGGCCAGCAGCCTCTTGTGGGGTTTTTCTGCCACTCAGAAAAGCAACAGCCAGCTCACCAGAGCAGCACCACTGCTCTAGGGGGGCACTCTGGGAATGCCACCCTGCTCTGGGCCAGTGTGCAAACAGCCCCCACACCTACCTCCCTCACTGCACCTGTGCCCACGCACAGAACTCATGCATGCTGCCAGAGGCTGTCTCCCCTGGCACCTGGGCACGTGGAGGGCATCTGTGTGGGCTGGACCGGCCCTGCCAGGGACAGAGGGAGTCCCTCCTGCCAGGCGAGTCCTCCCACGGGTGCACATGACTGCTGTGTGGGCATTCCAAACGGCCAGAAAGAACGTGCCCCGCAGTGCTGGGGAGGGGAGGCAGCGGAATTTGTCGCCAACCCTCAGGAATGCCAGGGACAAGCCAGGAGCAGCAGGGGGAGTGAGGGAGGGACAGAGGGAGGTACCCAGGCTCCTTAGGGCAATCACCCTGAGAGCAATGCCTACTCACAGCCCTGTGCGCCTCACGTGTAAGTCAGCTTCCCATGTTGCTGAAGCAGCGAGCATTTCTAAGGGCTGCTCCAGCAATGTGCAGTGACCAGACCAAAGCGCCAAGTCTCCACGCTTGCTGCAGCCGAAGGCGGCGTGCTACGATGCCCTGTTCCCACTGAGCTTCCAGAGCTCCAGCTGGGCACTGGGAAGGCAGAAAGAGGGGGAAAGCAACACGAGCCAACCAACCAGAGAACAGCTGTGTCTGCCTCAGCAGTTGCTGGGTAGAGCAGAAGGCTGGAGCCCCTGCTGCAGTTGCTCTTGCTGCCAAACTCTATGGTGGGAATGCAGAAACTATGAGGAAACATCATAACTGGGGTCACACATAATGACAAGCCATGGTGAAGCGTGGAAGCTTTACAACAAACCATTGTTTCTCTGCACGGTTTCAAAGAAACCGAAAGTGCCACGCTTCAGCATGGATGCTAGGCTCACCCACAATGCCAAGCCATGCCAGCACATCACAGCTTGTCGCTATGTGTGAATTCAGGCATTGCGTGGGCCCAGGCTGAGTTCATTCCTGATATCGTGCAAGAGCCCAATTTCCCATTGAGGGAGTTGCTGTGCTACTGCATGGCTGCTAGAATCTCAAGTCAAGGAGGGGCTGGTCAGGACAAAGGCTGCGTCAGAGTCCTTCCTCGTCCTCCCTTCTGGGCTAGCACAGGCAGAAGTGATATGCCCAGGTGTGTGCATGCTTGCACCGTGCAGTCATGACATAACATCTGGCTTCTCTGGGTGGAGATAGGTGGCATCTGCTGATGGCAGTGGAGCACCTGTCCTGCACACAGAAGCGCCCAGGGGCTTATCTTGAGATGTCACCAGATCTTGTCTCCAATATACGAACTTTGGATCACTGGACTGGATGATTTTCACAGTCTTGCTATGGGAACTGCTACCACACCCCAAGAGTATAAGAACATTGTTTCAACCCATCTTTGACTGGCTAAGAGAGATTTCCTCAGAGTTGTCAGGGGACTGAACATTAAAGCGGGGAGGGGGGCGGAAAACTTCCTGTGGTCTTTCTATCCTGTCTTTCCTTTGGCTTGTGACTTCAGCATCATCTATTGAGGTCCATGCCTAGGTATGTTGGGACAGGTGATGATAAACTTGCTTGTCTTTTGCCTTGGCACTAAATTCTTAGTCTTCTGTTTGGTTACTGCTATTATTTAAAGTTGCAGGCCTAGGGCTTCAGAAGAGAAGGTCCTAGCCTGGATGTTTGTTTCTTAATATTTCAGCAGCATCCAGTAAGGTCTGCCTACCTTGGTGATTGTTCTCCCCTGCTGACACTGGTGGGAGCTGCGGCAACCCCCTTCCTACCTTCCTTCCTTCCTTCCTTCCTTCACACATATTTCTGTTTCATCCTAGCATTCCTGTCTCTCCACTTCACACCTCTTAGGAGCACGATAAGCCTGCTCAGGTAGGCTGTCCTTTGGGACCCAGCTTTAAGCTGACAAAGCCTTTTAGTTTCAGGAGACATTTCAAAGACACTGTAACTGGATGAAATTGTGTTCTGCATTTGAGGACAGTGTCCTTGGGTGAGTGCATGCACACCCACGTGCTTCTGATATTTGTCTGCAAATTTGGGGACAGGGTGGGCATCCTCCGTCCCTGTGCAAGTGCCACGGCTACATGTGTGCAGGGGGATCCCTAGTCCCCCCACCCCCAGTGAAGCCCCCCCCCCCATGCATGCTTGTCTTCAAGGCTGAGCTGCACAAGCAGCGTACTGTCCATTACCCAAACAAGAGCTGTGCACCCACACACTCAGCCCAGGATAGGTGCTGAAGAGGTGGAGAAGGGAAGGGCGATTCCATCAAGCTACCTGGGGATCCTCCCACACTCCCGCAGGACCGATCCAATGCACACATTTCATGTGTGCGTGACATGATGCTCCTGCAATGCCTCAGCACCCGCATTGCGGATTTCATCCAATGACCAATAGAGAAATACATTTGGAATAACTCACCGTGTTACCAGTCGAAAGCACCGCGTCAAACCAAGGGCTCATCTTGTAGTGCTCGAGTGCCATGAAAAGTGTGTTCATCACAATGCAGAGGGTGATCAGGAGATCCATGAATGGATCCATCACAAAAAGGCTCACGGCCTTCTTGACTTTCAGCCACAGCGGGCAGCACTCCCACACAAAGAGCCGGAGGGCCAAGTTGTTCAGGAAGCGGGGGCATCTCCGATTCGATTCTTCAAGTTCTATACAAAGAAAGAAAGGCAAGTTTTACACTCTCAGAAATAAAAGCCAGCCAAGAATTATGGAAATAAAGGAACTGAAGCCTTTCTGCTGAGCTGGTGTCACCGTCACACGACAGTATCGTTAGTCCAGTGTCACTGTCCTCCCGCCTGGTCCTGAGCCCAGTTCAGAATAGGGGTTGTTATATTTCAATCCCCTAAACTTACCATACTGTAAACCTCTGCTTTGCTGATAGGGTTTACTTTGGTTTTGGTTTATATTTTATACCATACTTTTAAGTTTTTGAAACTTGATCTTGTATGTTAGATAGCATTTTATTTTCTTACACGCTGCAAGCCACCCAGAGAACTTCGGCCACAGTGGGGAAAAAGAAGTGTAACAAATAATTAAATAAAATGGGTGATTATGAATATTCAAGAATAGCTCATACCTTCCAGCACACTGGTAATTATGCTAACGGCACTTGCGGTTCTTTCCCTTTGAAGCGGCTCATTATAAAGACGCTGAGCTTGGAGGATCTTCTTGGCCTCATCGTACGAAGTCTGTTTAAAGACGCAAACAACATGTCCAGTTAAGCAGTGTTTCTGTGCCTTTCTCTCAAACAAATGGTCCAGGAAGCTTCAGCTAATGGGTGGTACAGAAGTAAACTAATAATAATACTAAGAGTACAGGAATTGAGGCAGACATGAAAGTGAATGCTGTTAGGCAAGTCAAACATGGCTTTCCTGAGCCAGGGTGGAGCTAGGCACTGAAAAGATCCAGGTCTGAGCTCCACAGTACAAAAGAATTGCAGAAATTTGCAAAAGTCAGTTTACATATGCAAATATAAGTGCCTAATCAGAAATAATTAGGATAATGTAAATTGGACAGAAGGCAAGCTAATTAACTTCTTCCTTGCTTTCAGGACAGAACTGTGCAATGTCCCAAATTTTGCATGCTTAAAACTTGCCTTCCAGATACATTCACTAACACAGAGTAAATCCCACTGCACTCAGTACAATTCATCTCTAAGCAAGCATGTTTAAGACCACAAACTGAGTTTGATTCAATCCTACATGCTTTTCTACCCACAGATCTCTCTGTATCCCCAGTCGTTTCCTTACCCACCATTTTCAGTGTGTTAGAATTTTTGTTTCAGTTTGATTTTGATAACCATTCACCAAAGTGCACACCTTTCTCAATAGAACTCTTTAAAACATGGATGCACAAGAAGGCAAAGCTGTCCTTCGCCCAACTTACATACGGCAACAACGGATGGAGCTGACATGTGGCCATCCATGTTTTGTACTCACCAGGTCCGCTCTGCCAGGATTTTCCATAAGTGGCGGAAGCAGCAACCCTTCCCCAGGCTCCATGTATGGCCTCGTTCCACTGCCTCCCCGCAACGTGAGCATCCCATTGGAATCTTCTCCGGCAGTCCACCTGCTGGGCTGCCCATAGTTTGGCGTGGCTGGGCGGGAGCCGCAGCTAGCCTGGCTCTGGATGCTCGACCGCCTGCCCAGTTGCCCAGGCAGCAGCGCGCCACGGTGGATCTCAGCCTCCCCAGCGCTGCTGGAATCGTCCTCCCCAAACTCAGCCCGTGCGCCCGCATCCCGGCCTGAAACGCGGAAATTGAAGACACTTCCATGACTGGGCCGGCGCTTTGATGGGTTTGAACCAGGACTGCTGCTGTGGGTGAGGATTGCCTGGAGGGGTTGGAGGAAGAAAAAGGAGCATGTGGGATGAAGAGCTGACGCTCCTGCGGAACTCCATCTTTACAGTAAATGCATTAATATGGAGCGCTTCCTGCAGGCAGCAACCGTTATGTTTCGTTACGCAACTGACGTGTGTGGGTGTGTGTACAGTGATTGACTACATGCGAAAGGTAAATAATTCCATGAGTTCCGGCACCATTCTTCTTACCAAAAAAGCACTGGTGCTGTTCATGCCTGCGTCTGCTTTCAGTTTCACCGGAGCTCTGAGATCAAGCTCCAACAGAGACAGCTCTTCTTCCTCTGCTTTTCTGCCATACAACACTAGGTGGCACTGTGCTATAGTGGGACAGTGCAACGAGGCCAGGAGACAGCGCTCCATTTCCCCCAGTATAAGTCAGGGGACACTCCCATCTCTCTCCCCACCTCCCGCCTCCCCGCTCGCGCTCGCTCGCTCGCTCTCTCTCTCTCTCTCTCTCTCTCTCTCTCTCTCTCTCTCTCTCTCTCTCTCGCGCACACACACACACACACACACACACACACACGGACACTCATGTCAGATGCTTGAGGGCCTCCAAATTTGGAGTCTCACAAGCATCTGGTGGCAGGAAGTGCAGAGGAGCAGCAGTGATCCTACTGCCACGGTGCCTCGTGTCCTGCACTTTCCCAACTGGCCACCTGGATTAGGCATCAGGGAGGAAGGAAGCTGGGAAGAGATGGGAAATCCAACCAATGTCCATCTCTGCGGCTGTCACCCGGCCTAAGGTCTTGAAGGGGGAAATTCCCAGCATCCCAGCCCCCCCCCCGCCCCCGGTGCTGTGCAGGGGGGCCATGGGCGTGATCTATTAGCTAATGCTTTGTTTTCTTCCTTTATGCACCTCTGCTGAAACTCCGCCATAGAAATTAGGCTGCAATTTTAAAAAGCGACGGCTTGTGTAAACAGAACCTGAAGCACCAAATTACCGACTTCCGAGGACTGTCACTAGACTGTGATAAGGAGATCCTTGGCTCCTCCCCGTAGCCTTCCATCCCTAGAGACAACTTCTTCATTCTGTTGCTTCGTTCTTTGACCTCTTTGGATGCTACAGGGGACACTTCAAAAGAACTATGTGACATGCTGTCATTTTCTTTGGCAGCTAATTCCTAGAAAGCAGAAATATAGAAATGGAATTGGAGAATTAAGTCTTCCAATGAGATTAGAAACATTACTGTGTGAGATGACAACTTCCTGGGCACACGTATCCCTTGACAATTCTTCTCCAAATGCCTCACAAGTGCATTATGTTGGCATTCAACTTCCATGCCTTTAAACATTACTCTGGATTTTCCAAAGTTCTGGTTTTTCATTTTTCATTTTCCTGCTGTGGGTGCAAACGGGAGTCCCTCATCTGTGCACACACGCTGCACAGAGAGCTGATATTTCCTTTTATTGAGCATCATGATTGTGAGAAAGCTTTTGCCTAGATCATGCTGGATCCTAGGGTGAGTTTATGCATTTCCAATTTGAAAAAGCATTGAGATAAGAAGGAGAGCCTGCAGATCTGAGAATAAGAATGAGGCAGACGGTTTGCTGGAATGGTTGCATATCGGCTCTCAACAAGCATTTAACTTTGTCTCTGAAACACAGCTGTGACTCAGCAAAACAGTTCGACTAACTGGAAAACAGCCTTTCCCAGCCTGGACTATGATGCTACTGGAATGAAACCGCAGAAGCACCAGCTGCGACCTCATCTCCAGCACATTCCTGCAGATCTCACACGAATTTCCGCAAGCAGCCCTCCCCAACTGGATGTCTTGGACTACAGCTCCCATCATGACCAGCCGGCTTGGCCATGGGCTGAGAATGACGGCAGATTTTGCCCAACATGTCTCCAGGTTGTCTTAAGGCCTCTTGCCAAGCTGGGCACCCCAGCTCTGTTCCAAAATACTATACATGCTACAGCAGGAAAGTTGAACGTCAAGGTCATGGGCCCAATTCGGCCCATCGAGTTTCCCTAGGCAGCCATGCTGCTGTGCCTTGAGGACATCCCCTTCCCCCCATCCACCGATCCTTGGGGAGGCACCCAAACGTTCCATAGATCTCCCCTCATTCAGATCTCCTGAAGTCTGCTCACTGCCAGGAGGAGCTGTAATAGCCGCCTTGAATGCTATTTGTGATAGAAATCAAGCCAATAACAGTTAAGCTAAAATAGATAGGTGCTGGGGCTATTTTGGCTCTTCAGCTCCCCAGAGAGGGTCTCTGAAATGGAGTTCAGCTCACAGGCTGATAGAGGTCCAGCACCCCTGTGCTCCAGGCCTATATTTTGCAAAGCCCTCCTACCCGGGGTGGACTTTCCTGTGAGTGGAAATTGAAGGCTCTCAGTTATGCTGGTTTATTGTATTTATTTCCTCCTGTTCTATGTATTTGTTGCATTTATATTGTATTTTCATCCTATTTGTTTATGGTTTTGGTTTGTTATGGTTTTTATCTTTGTTTGTATTTTATATTGCACTATGAGACGCCCAGAGAGCCTTCGGCTATGGGGTGGCATACAAATAAATAAAGAAATATGCTTGCAAACCCTAAAAGTACGCACACCTGTAGAAAGACTATTTCAGGCCCACCTCCTTTAAGGGCAACTGATGTGCTGAGCATCTGCATCTGAATTCATTGAATTATCCAAAGACGCATGATGCAAAGGCATTGTGGAAGAACTGTTCGGCCCTGAGAGATCAGAAACAGCCGGGACCTAACAGGCAGGCTTTCAAAGGGTGAGCAAGAAACATTCAAGCAAGTGCATTTTTCGCAGCATAAGATGTGCCCCAGTACACAATCTGTAAGCATTTGTGGGGAAACAGAGGAAGTTTTAGGTTCGTGGAAGGGTGACCTGCTGACCTCTTGCTCTTTCTTTAGCATCTCCATGGCCTCACGAAACTTCCTTTCCTTTGCCTCTGTTTCAGCCATGGTGGCCTTGCTCTGCTCTTCATATGCCATCGTGACCACAGCCAGGATCAAGTTGACCAGATAGAAGGACCCCAGAAAGATGACCAGCATGAAAAAGAGCATGTAGATCTTCCCAGAAGCTCTGAGTGTCTGAAGTCAGAGAAAATATTTTACTCGTTTTTGTGGTGCTTTTTACCCAATATATGGCTTTCACCACAAAGGTTCCGTGTGTTCCAGGGGGCAAAACCTTTGAAACTATATAGAAAATATGTTCCATTTAACAGAGCCACCCTGCCATGAAAAAGCAAAAGAAGATTAAAAAAATATTCACACATTTATGCATGTATCACAATGTGCCCGTCGGTTCTTGTGCGCTTTTTCCTCTTGATTTTTCTGCTTGCACAGGGCAGGATACAACCCTGGCTACTCCCATTTTGAACTGAACCAGCCATTTGGCTGCACCCTTAACCCTTTGCAGGCACCATTCCCTCAACTGAACCCTTGCTGTCTGGAAGCCCCCGAGCGATCTTTGCCTCCCTGTCCTCCATCTTTCATGTTTTTGGGTTTGGTTTATTTTGTTTTTGCAAGGCAGGCTTGTTAACCCATCTTGAGGGGGTGCTTTGGAGAACGAGAGGAGCAAACTGGAGGAGGCTAAAAATATTTCTTGCCCTGGCCTCTCCAGTTTCCACCCCTCCCTGCTGACTTCAGTGCCCCTTTCCTCCTCCTCCTCCATCCCTCTTCAGCTGCAGAGGCTAGCTGGTGCATTTCTTTGCACGCCAGCTGTGAGCAGTAGGGAATCATGACTTCCCAGGGCTGGAAAGTTCTTCCGAGCACTCCTGTGGTCCTTGGGACATGATCCCAGGGGCCACACAACAGCTTCTTAACGACTGTTTCAGCTTATGATTTAAAAAGAAGAAGCACAAGTTGGGAGAATTCAAATTCTGGTGAACTGGAAGACGACAAAATGTTTATTAAATTCAGCTCCCTGGCAAGGGAGACCCATAAAGGTCTCGTCAGGCCAATCATGGGGCAAGTGCATCGAAACAGGGGCAGCTTCAGATGCTGAGTAGCTGCAGAAAGGAAAGCCATGGAGGAGGTTCCCTTTGAAAGCCCCTCTGTGCTTTCCTACAGTGGCTCGAAAGTAGGCAGGACTGAGAAAATGCACCACCTCCCAGTCCTGAAGCCAGAGAGAGCCTTCCACCCGTGCACAATGCCTGGATCTCTCCTGCTGCGGCAGGGAAGCCTCGCCAGGCAAGCAGTACTTACCCTGTTCTACACTCCCTCCCAGGTCCAGGAGGGACAAAGCCGCTGTGGGGAACCAACCCGACAGGTCCCTCTGCCACGGCCTCTGGTTTCACAGGTTACCCGAGCTGTGCTGGAAGCAGGCCGTGCTGAGGCAGAAAAATGGCCTACAACTCCCAGCATGCCCCTCCAGCTAGCTGCAGGGTGCTTTGATGTCTCAACAAGCACATAGGATCATGTGCTCAGGGTGCATAGGATTATACCCCGGATGATGGGTCGTCCACATACATATGTGTTTATTTATTAGATTTTTATTCCACCAATTAGCCATAAAGCTCCCTTATATAGCAGGATGAGATAGGAATGAGGTGGTACATTCCGGACTGTCCCACCTTAGACTGCAAGCAGTGGATTGTGCTACTGGTATCCAGAGTCCCTTTGGGACCAAAAGCCAAGATCTGCATATGCTATTAAAGAAAAGAATACATGTTTAAAACTCTCTGCAAGGAGAAAACTAGCTGAACAGGGACTGGGCTATGCTAACATTTTCAGTCCAATCCAAATATGCTCATTTTGTGCCTGCAATGAGGTCTTACATGGAGGAATATTCAAAACCTTGCATCCCTTCTGTAGCCTAAAGTGATATAGTTAATTTCACCCCTTATGCAGGCCAGGCCCAAGAAGGAACCCCAAGAGCCTTGTAAAGCAAGCAGCTCTGGGTGACTGAACAGCAACTCCAGGGTCGTTTGATTCAACAGCAGCGAAGTACCTGCTGGTAGAGGCGCTCCCAGTAATCCTGTGTCATGAGCCGGAACAAGGAGAGAAAGGCCCAGCCGAAAGTGTCGAAGCTCGTGAAGCCGTGGTCGGGGTTGTCTCCAACCTTCAGACAGATGTATTTTGGTGGACAAAAGCTACAAATGATAACCCTTTTAAGTAATAAACATCTCCAACGGATACATATTAAGAGGAATCACGACATTACGTGGGCACGCTGAGAAAGATGAGGGCTCTTGCTTTTGAGCGCCATAGCCAGCACTGAACTGGGCAAAGAGTCAGGGCTCACCCAGAGGGGCTCATACCATTTACGCCAGCGGAGCTCCTTATCCAAGTCCCCAGCCTCTCCGGGCCTCGCCATTTGCCACAGTGCAAAGCTGGTGCTCCCCCGGTCGATCTTAGAGCTCACCACACAGGGGCGCACTTGCCAACGTTCGCTCCACAAGACCGACAATCGCCATGCAGTTACTTAAAAAGCCTGTCTGAAAGTGGGGAGGAGGCTGTGGAGCGGCTGGACAGAAACCAGAGGCATGAAATAATATGGACTATTGGGCTTTCTGCTCAGTTGAAATGTCCTTTTGGCAAAGTAGCAGAAAGAGGTTTAACCTATAAAATGGGCAGCCATTAAGCTCACTTACCCGCCATCAGAACTGTTGTGGCATAATAAAAAATCATCAGTGCCATTCTTAATTTTGTAATTTTCTGCAGAAGGAAACAGAAAGAGGACACCTTAATATATATGGATAGTTTCCCAGTTGCACAGTTGTTTGCCAACCTGTTACTTGTTATTAACAATATTATTATTGCTAAATTGCTTTTATTATCAATAGATTAGAAGCACATCAGTTTTTGAGCTACTAACCGACGTTCTGCCACTTCCCTTAAATGCCCAACCTTCTTCTTTTCCTCCCTAGTTCCACCTTAGCAGATGAGTCCGTTTAGCAATTTACTTTTATACAGTCGAATAGCAACGCTTCTCTTGCTTTGCCCCCTCATTGCAAAACCTCCTGCAGCTAGATATCATCAGGACAAAATGACCAAAAGCTTTGCCATAACATGGCTGCTAAAAGCCTGACCCTGTAAGAACAGCTTTAGACTTAAGATAGTCTCCATGTACATGTTGCAAGTCTGGCTCCCTCCGTACATTTTAGAAATGCTAACGTTTGCCTGTTCTGCACAGGTACATTCTTGGACATGCTATCAGTTTGCCTGTCCTGAAGGTTATTCTTTTTGTGTTGTGCTGTTTTAATCCTATTATTTTACCCTAATATGCCTCTCACATACTGCAAACGCGATCCCCACTTGACCCTAAACTGTGTATGTCAATGATAGGTTGTCGAAGCATCTTGGAAGCTCTCTGCTTTTTTCTCATCAGTCTGGTTTTTTTCTGGCCAACACTGAGAGTGACAACGGATGGATGATCTACCAGCGATTTGTCTTCCAACACCGCATCAATGTAGGATCGTCATGTTGCAGGGTGTAGCGCTTAGGAGTGCAGGACTGCGACTCAGGAGATCTGGGTTCTAGTTGTCGCCTGGCCATGAAGTTCAGTGGGTGACTCTGGGCCAATGAATTATTCTCGGCCTAACCTGCCTCACAGGGTGGTTGTGGCGAGGACAACATGGAGGAGAGGAGAACCTGGCAAGCTGCCTTGGGTTCCTCACAAGATGGAGGAAGGTGGATTATAAATACAATAGAATAACAATAGTGTAGTCTTTGTGCTTTTAAATGAAACTTTTAACCATGTTGGGGCCTTTTAGAGCTCAGCACATTGGGTGTGCTGCTTCACCCCACCCCCATTCAATTTTGATGAAACCTAAATGACCCTTTTAATATGACTCTCAAATTTTATTAAAACCACAAGTGAAATAGCAGAGATCTGTCACTTTATTGTAGGAAAATATATGGAATTAATTTGAAGTGGCACAGTAATGGAAGAATAATTTACATCTTTTTATACTTCATGAGCCTGTGAGCATTGGTGGGTAATGTACAAAACCCCTCCGGGCTATTATATATGATTATTTTGAATTCGGTGCCGTGCTTGGCATCTTGACATTGAAAATGCATTGCAGCGTAAGTTTGGCAGGATGCAGAATTATGCTTTGTGTGGTTCTTCCCAGTAAGAAGAAAGATCTCCTGTGAATTATCTTGCTAGTGAGTTAATATTTTCTTTCCATTACAATTACTTCATTCCTGGAAGCACATTTATGCATTTGAAAGTAAGATTCCAATAATGCTTCACTGGAAACCTAACATGGCAGAGATATAATTGCTGCAAATCCTTCTATGCAGATGACTAATGATAAGCAATTCTTGCCTTGTTTGCTAGGGCTTGTTTCAAACCTGGGGGGAAAAGGTACAAGAAATCTATTATTTTCCAAGCAGGTGTGAAGAACATCTACCTTGATTGTGAATGAATTTCTCATACGAAGGCAAATCCTGTTCACCTAGAAAATAGGTTCCATTGGAATACACCGAGAGTTTGCTCTGGTTGATAAACTCCGTATAGTTCTTGACACATTTGTGTCTTAAATGCCCCTTAAAGAGCTGGAGGCCGATCAGAGCGAAGACGCTCAGGCAGAAAACAGTCAGAATCATAACGTCGGCAAGTTTCTTAACGGACTGGATAAGGGCCCCGACGATGATCTTCAGACCTACAAGGAATGGGGGGAGCAAACAGCACGTGAATTCCAGAATCACAATATGTACTGTGAGAGCCCAAATGGATCTAGAGTTGGGCTCCATTTGCTCATATTTATGACAATTCCTTGCATCTTGCATTGACAAGGGTCTGCCCCTCCATTTCTGAATTCTGGATGCTGTTTGGACAGCTGCCAGTGTGCCATTTACCGCCATTTCCAGTTTGCATCTTTGAGTGGTCACCAGTTCCCCTCAGTATGTAGGATTGTGTACAGAGAAATTCATCATGGCTCAAAAAAGAATTCTGGTGTGGTCACGCAGCTGTGGTTTGGGAACTTCCTTCCAAATGATAGGTTTTATTGAATTTATAATACTCAGAGTAAACCCACAGAAATCAATAGAGAAAATTGGTCATGACTAACCAACATCCTATTGATTTCTGCAGGTCTACTCTCAACATGACTAAGACTGGATCCAAGCCAGTCATAGCCACATGGCTGCTTTGCGCATCTTATCATTTATTTTTGCATTTATTTATTAAACTCATATTATGCTCTGTTAGCTGCTTTGGGCTTCCTTTCATGAGGGGAGCAGAAATAGCACCCCTTGGAAAGGCAGCATCAGAACCCAGGCAGGAGGTACGGCATGGGGCCTCCTGGCCCACTTAGCCAGCTGTGTGGATATATGCCAGTCAGAAATCAGCACAGCTGGAGCCTGCGGTCTGTTGCAGACAATGGCATTCAACTCAGTGCTTGCATCGATGTTTCAGACTGGACAGGTTGCTTGACCTTCAGCTGCCCCCTTGGACCAGTCCCTTGGACATTCCTGTCTCACCTAGGCTTATGGCACGTCAAATTCTACGGACTGACTTCTGGGCTGGAGTGGACTGAACAGGCTTCTCCTGTTGATGATACTGTTATCTGGGTGTGGCACTTGCTGACAAAAGAGGAGGTTTCTTGGTGCCCATGCCCCAGACTGCGCCTGTCCCTACTCCGAAATGTTCTCTGAGAGATCCAGGGGCCCAGTCCTGGAAAAAGGGAATTCTAGCAACTCATACTAGCAACATTTTTAGCAAGACATCTACAGACGTTCCTGAAAGCAAACTACCAATGAGAATGCAGGACTTTCTCTGATAAGTAGCTGCTATTGAAACATACACATCTGATAACCAATGAGCCACGGAGAGGAACTAGAATAAATGTCCCCATATATTCATTAGAAATTTGTCAAAGATTTTCATACCTGGGATGATGGAAATGGTTTTTAAAGCTCTCAGCACACGAAACATCCGGAGAACTGAAACATTGCCCAGTTCAATAAACTCTCCCAGGTATCTGTAAATCAAAAGGTGAGAGTTTATAAGAGACAAGATGGATTCTCAGCCACAGAACCCAGGAGCATCATTCTGGGGTAAATATACTCTTCTGACTGGGGTCATGACAACCATGACAAGGCTTCTCTGAGTTTTCCCTTGCTGTTCCAAAAAAGAAGGTGGGGGTTAAAAGTTGTTTTAACAACTGCTTCTGAAGGCATCACCCCAATGGGTAAGAGGCTTTCTGATGGACCACACAACCAAATGGTGTCATCGGAACTGGCATTCACAATCACTATTGTGAGATATTGCTTTTTAGGTGCTTCAGTCACATCTTTGAAAGGAACTGGGCTTAGCTAACGACTCTTTTCTTGCAAGCCCGTGAAAAGAAAACCCTGCCACTTACGCCATCACGATGACACTGAAATCCAGCCAGTTCCACGGGTCTCGAAGGAAGGTGAACTCGTTCAAGCAAAAACCTCTCGCCAATATCTTGATTACACATTCAAACGTGTAAATGCCAGTGAAAGTGTACCTGGGAAGAAAAGGTGTTCAGAGAAGCAGGTTCAGCACAGAAAACAAGCATAAAGTTCATCAGTCATGCTTATCTCCATAAACATATTCCAGTGTATTGTGTTCCATAGAAATGAAAGAAAAGGTTACCATGCATGGGGTCAAAATAAGGTCTCATTCCATCTTGAGGCAATGAGAGGAATTAAGCAGCTGTTAAATGTCCATGAGGAAACAGTCAGGGGGTGTGTACATACTCACAAACCTGTGTGCATTTTTGATTCCTTGTGCATTTTGAGATCACTATTCTTCCTTCCCACCCCAGGGTATTAGAATATTAATTTAAAATAAGAGTGTCATAAGGCGCTAACATGAAAAGCATGTATCTGTCTAAACTTGTATCAGATTGCACTCCAGGTCAGTTTAAGACAAGATTGCAAGGTGTCTGTTAGAACTTTGCAGCCGCCTTCAAAATGGTGACAAATAAAATAAAAACTAACGGAGTTAAAAATGGTTCAGTCTGTGTGGAAATACTTCAGGGGAGCCACTACCAAAGCCAATATCAAAATAGACTGACTGAAGTTCTGACTTGGGGCTTTTCTGCATGAACACCTGCTGTTAATCCGATGCATCTACTTTTGGTGTCATTTACAGATTTAAGATGTGAACGCTAAACAAGGACCATTTTCTTTCCTGCTTTTCCAACCAAATTACCTCTAGGTGGCACTATAGGAAAGCAAAATAGCACAAATACACAAGAGGAAAACATGTTTCCTTTCACCAATCAATACACACTCTCCACAAAATACCATTTTCCCTGCTCACAGTTTAAAAACAGAAGCGAAACTGGTGGGCACTGAGGTGACAGCTAAAGGACCCATAAAGAACTGTATGTAGTGACTGACACATATACAACAAAGGTCCATATACAAAAGCTCTCCATACAAAGTAGGAATGCATGCTCAAGAAAGGAGATGTCACAGAAGTCACTTCTGGGTGGATGCTGGATGCTAAAGATAATGAACTGCAGCCATGGTTGTGTTCAGCCAACCATGGCAAATTATTGTCTGCAGTCATTCGGAGATAATAGCCATCCCATCTGTAATAAACTCATTGTCTTTACATGGGGCAGAATTTCTCATAATTTGCCCGGCATTTGGAGTATGTGGAAAAATATGGTAGGCTTTTAAAATAGGGAGCATGAAATAAGAATAGTACTACTTACTCAATATACTTATTGAAGGACGTCTCACTGCTGTTTGGCTGAGGTGATTCCCAAAGAGCCATGAAGAAACAATTTGCTAAAATAGTTAGCATGATAAAGATAGTGAAAAATGTGAGTAAAAGGAGTTAAGGACAACAACAGTGTGGAAACCTGACCCTCAAAATGTAATCGCATCTCAGTGGGGGGTAGTGCTACTTCTAGTTGATTACAGCAGAAATATTGTCCACATAAACTTTAACTATGAGCTCTTGCTCAAAGCATAAGAGAGAGAGAAAATAAACCATGAATGGGGCAGCCCTGTGTTCCCTCTACACCCCAAGTGAGAGTCCCATGTTTCCCAGATTCCAGGATGCATCATGCATCTTAAGAATTTCACAAGAGTCCTGTTGGATTGGACCAAAGGTCCGTCTAGTCCAGCCTGCTGCCCACATAGTGACCAACCAGCAGGGCAGGCATGCAGAATCACTCTCCTGCCCATCCTCCCCAGCAGCCAGCATGCCTTGGCATCCTGCCTCTGATATTGGAGGTGGCATGTAGCCATCTGGACCAGTAGCCACTGATAGCCATCTCCTCCATGAATGTGTCCAGTCTCCTTACAAAGCTGTCCCAACTGGTGGTCACCTCTACATCTCATGGAAGTAAGACCCCCAGCTTTAACTACATGCTGTGCAATGAGGGACTTCCCTTTCTATGCTGTGAATGTCCGGCCAGCCAGATTTCATGGGATGGCCACATTCAGTTCTAGTGTGATAAGAAATAAAGGAACATGCTTCCCTCTCCACTTTGGCCATACCATGCATGATTCTGCCCTCCTCCATCATGTCTTCCCAAACTTTCCTTTCTCCTAAGCTAAACCAACCCACTTGTTGTAACCTCTCAAGGGAGCTGCTCCAGCCTCCTGGTCGTTTTGGTTGCCCTCTTCTGCCTTCTCCCTGTGGGTAGGTGCTGGCCCTGCAGCCCATGTTCTAGGTTTGTATGAAGGAAGGAAGGAAAAGGCCAGGCTCTTCTTAATGTCAAGGATATGAATGCACCAAAATTTTAATCGTCATTCGTCGAATGGGATGAAAGGGACTAAAGATGTACAAAGCCCGTGTGGCTGTGAATCGGAAGATGGCTTTCCCTTTGTTCAGTACCATAAATGTCTGTGGCAGAGGGAAGAATGCAGTGAGATTATTGTACACAGTATGAGAGCCTCTGTTGACATTGTGCAGTCCATTCTGTCCCTCCAATGTGGCATGAAATATTCTAGGATGATCTCAGTTCTCAGATCATCTTTCCTTACGCCGTACGGCAGCATCCACAAGCCAAAGGAGAGGCGTCGGGGTGCACAAGGTCTGTGGGGAGGGAACACAGAGGGAGGCTGGAGGGGCACCTGGGCTTTCTTCGCCTCCACATCGGTAAGGACCTTGGAAGGGGGGAGCAGAGTGCTAGGCAGCAGCAACCTGGAAATTACTCCCAGGGAGGGGAGCTGCTGGACATGAACAAAACGGGAGAGCATCGGATGCCTTGACAGTCACCCAGCTGCGGTGGCAAAAGCCTGGGAAAGAACATGGTGGCCAAACAAGGGGGTGGGCAGGCTGGAGCCCTGAGCCTTGTTGGCTCAACCTGAGTGGGGATGGGGAGAGGAAAGTCATATTTGACCAAGCAGCAGTGGCATGTGGCTTGGAAGCTGCCGCTTTGACTTGCCTGCAGGGACCTGCTTCAATGCTAAATCGGAGGGACATGCAAACTGGAGACTCCCCAGGCCAGACCCAGCTGTTGGATGCAGAGGGAGCCCTGGGAATCCATCAGGACCAGGTGGTACTCTCAGGACCATGGGACCCCAGAGGCTGCCTGAGCTCAACTACAGTCTAAATAAATTCCTGGGCTGAGCATGTCCTTTGTGGCACCCTGTCAGGTGATTTGTACATATCTGCCTCTCTTCCCCCATGTGCCATTTTTCATCAGGCTCCACTTGATGGAACTGACTTCCAGCAAAAAGCAAAGTAGATCTCACAGCAAGGATGCCTGTGCAGCCCATGCTACCAGACTTTACTTCTTCTACCCAGGCATTCACAGACTTGAGAACTCAAAACACCTCTCCACTCTTCTGCTCACGATCACCTTGCTTCTTTCAGAGAAGTTCAATCAGTAAATGCAAGTTTCCCATTCTCGTGATATTACAAACCTGGGTGTCACAACAAAATAGCTTCACCTTGTGATCATCGTAATAGGGGTCCAGATCCTCAAGGGGTTCTCCAATGAGCTCAGGAGGAGGGTTTCCGTACAGGGCAGGCAACTTCTGGAACGCCTGTATGTCACGCTGGGGACGGAGCTTCTCCCCAGGGAAAGGGTCTGTGGCTTCTCTCTTGGCTGCCACACGTTTCTCAATGGCAGCCAAAGATTCAGGAGTGAACCGGCGGAAATTATTAGCACCCAACAGTGTCAGCTCAGCCATCTTTGCATCCTTCTTAGCCCCTCCTGTGAGACAAAATTTCCCCTCGTTGGAAAATTCACACCAGAACTACGTCAGGAAAGAAATTTTCCCCCCTGTTGCAGGAAGCCTCTCTGAATGAGTAAAGGGGAATAGCAAAGGATGGAATGATTAGACAGAAGAAACAGTTCAGATCTTAAATATTCAGAAAGGTTTTAATGTCAGCATGGTATAAGAACTATTTACACACCATTTACTAAAGCAATGAAGGCTTATCATTCTCATAATTTTTTCTCATGCGTCATATGTGGGAATCTCAAACATTTCCCTTTATAAATAAAAAGGGAAAGACTGAGAAATAAATGTATCTTGACAAATGAGCAACTCAAAATCCCATCTGTATTTCTGAAAGATAAAGATAGAGCTCAACCCATTCCAGCTCAACTACATTAGGCAACAAGGTCAGGCTCAGCTGCACCGATTTGGACCAGTTAACGGAAATATCTCTGCCAACAAGATGTATAATTATGGGTGCAGCCCCATGGCACCCATACCAGAGACCAAGCTCACACAGGGCTTCCTTCAGAGTAATCATGCAAAAGACGGCATTGTAACTTTTGAAATGCTGTGAGTGTGACATTTCAAGACTGCTTCCAAAGGGAGCAGATTAAATTCACAGAGCTTTTGCAAATGAGGCTTTTTAACTCACTAATTCTGCTTCCAGTTTCATTACATGATTAGGACCGGAACTCTACATAAAGGTTTATTTTATTTTCTTTCCTGCAATTCCATTCCTTCTTCTATGTAACCTCTACGTGCTGTTTGGACATGGTGAAAGAAAATGGAATAATGCAATAGCATTGATGGAGAATTGTGTTTTGTTTCACAATACTACCCCCCCCCCCAAAAAAAACCCCACCCAGAAAAGTGTTTGGAAACTGGAGTGAGCACATACACCAAGCCTTGCTTTGGAAAGTCATGGTGGCTCCATAGCAGCCCCCTAAACAAGCCCAGAGAAACAATAGCTCACAAAAATGCAACCCTTGACTACCCTTCTGGGGCCTGGCAGAGGAGGGAGGGTGAACAGCATTTCTGTGGTGGGTGCAAAGGAGGGGGCTTCCCTGCTCTAGCAGCCCTCTTGCTTTCTGTGGTGGCTGCCAAGGAGTCACAGGGCACTGCCTTTCTCCACCACCAGCCCACTCACTGCCTGGCATGGAATCCCCCAGGGCCTTCACGGATCACTCTTCTGTTTAATCCATTAAGGCTGCCCTGCTCAGCTCCCCTAAGACCACTGCAGAATTCTCATTGCTCTGCGCAACAGCAGATGATGGAGCCTAGCTTCCATTTTAATTTCCCACAGTGCTCTGGTGATTGTGGGAAATAAACCTTTGCCACTTGACTGCTGCCTTAGATTTGTGACCCATTCCTGGGTTTGTATGTCATTCTGACCTCGCATGTCTCTCCTGTTGCCTCAGAACTTGACCTCCTGCTGGCCTACAACTCCACACTTATCTCTGGCCCTTCGTTCCCCATTCACCTGATCTTGCTTGACCTCCTGCCTGTGTGTGACCAAGGTGAGCCTAGGTTGTTTTCCCTCTTTGAGGTAAGCCAAGGCCTGCCACAGAAGCGTGAACGAAGGTGGCCAGAAGGAGAGGGCTGAGAAGGAAAGGAAAACCAGGTGAGGAACTGAACAAGAAACAGACCTTTGCATAAGAAGAAGCTAAAGCAAGAAGCCCCAAAACCCATTGACTGAGCGGAAACAATAAGCCAGATCTATGGTCACAGGACTCTAGTGAACCTGTAGCTGAAGCTCTGGGGATCAGGACTTTACAGAGCATGTGATGCTTTTATCACATGCAAAGCAGCAGAAGCTGGTGAGACCTGTGTTGGTGGGGCTCCTCCTGCAGCAGAGCTTCCCTTTTCAGTGTCATGGGTGCTTTGGAGGAGCTATCCGTGGTCCTGAACTCCTCCTCAATAGAGGCTCACCAATGTAGAGATTCAAAAAGCTGAAAAGAAAAGCTGGAATGGATAAGGAACTCCACGGACATAGGCACTACTAGACTCCTTTGATGAATGCCCTTGCCTCTGCACTAAGGAGTAGGTGCTGTATGTGATCTTCCCTGAGCACATTTATTAATATTAATATTATTTTCAATTCTATACTGCTCCATAACTGAAACTCTCCAGGCAGTTTATGGCTCTCTGGATGGTTTATATTTTATCTTCTCAACAACCCTGTTCAACAAGGCTGGTCCTGCTGTAAGGCAAACAGGGTCCTGCCTCAGGCAGCAGATTCAGGGAGGGGTGGCAAAGCTGACGGAGGACAGAGCTGAAGGGGTACCGCGCAGCCTGCAGTGCCCCTCATCAAGAATTCTGCCACCCTCCGGTACAGTAGAACCTGCAAACATGCAGACAGTACTGCCAGTCCAGACTGTTTCCATGCGTGGAATTGGGGGGGGGGGGGGCACGCCAGCTTGTTCTTTGCTGCAGGCAGCAAAATGTCTTGGGACCACCATGCTGTTTGGTAGGTTAAGATGGGAGATGGTGAGTGTCTGAAGGCATCCAGGAAGCCACATGGCCAAGTGGAGATTTGGATCTGGTTCTCCCCATTCCTAGTTTCTGGCTGTCCTTTATGAACCTCCTCTTATCTGTCTTATCCCATTCCAAAATGGGATGAAAGTGTTCCTGCCTTTGGACTGAGGCTACGCTAATTGAGGAAGCATTGCCCTCACTCTCAGTTGGCTCTGCTACATTCTCAAATGACACTGACACAGATCTAAAATTAACCATGACATCATTGGATTCCGTGTGTGATTCCTTATTAGCTGGTATCACAGTTCTCAAGGAGCAGACCCATTCAGAAAACAAAAATGGCATAAAAATAGTTGCAAATTAAGGCCTTAAAAGGCAGTGAGCAAGGGAGGTTTGGCATTTATTTCCAACTTACCAACACCCCAAAGCACTTTCCTAAAGAGGCTCACTCAGTTGCAGAATGCTGTTTCTCTAGTTGCAGAATGTGACTTTCCATAGTACATTTTCCCGCAAGTACACCACTCTTTAATATATCTGGCTCCGAATGCAGCAAAAGCAATCTTTTGAGATTCTGTGCTGTTCTTATTGTTCACGATAAATGGGATGGGTTGAGGGTAAGCAGGAAAGCAGGGTTTGAATTATGCATGGATTGATATCACTCCTGCAGTGGACCCAGAGGGAATATGGTAATTGCTCATCTGCACCCTTTGCCAAAGAGTGCAGACACTCGTGCGTTAGCAGCCATGCGGCTTCATTCAAAGTCTACTCTGCGCAAAAGAGTTAAGTTTTGTTTTGAAAACCCACTGGCCTCCCTCAGCTTCTTCTTCTTCTACCTCCTCCTCCTCCTCCTCCTCTTCTTCACATTGACATTTCATTTTTTTCCTCTCACAAGGAACTGGGAGAGGTTAACATGGGCCTCCTCCTTGCCCTTTCATCCCCACAACAAGCACCCTGTGAGGCTGGCTGGGCTGAGAGCGTCAGGCCCAAAGCCACACTCTGAGCTCCAAGAGTGCCAGCCCTGCCCTTGAACCACGGTGCCTTGCTGAATCTCACTGGCCTGACCATCCACCCAGTTGCTGTACACATACGGAAATGCAACCCTTGATGCAGAAGCCGTCTTCATGCAAGGTAACCCCTGATTCCTGGGAATCTTAGTGTGTATTAAAAGGACCCAAGATTTAAAAAAACAACAGCACAACAGCAGCAGGCTAACAGCTTGATACAACCTGAAGACATGCTTCCAAACTAGTGCAAGTTTGCACACGTAGGAGAGGAGCCCTGTAGCATCTGTACTTGTCCAAATTCTGCACAAATGCTGCTCTTTTCTAAAGCACCTCCTGATGTTTAGAAGTTTCTCCTCCTGTTTACTAAAACTTGCTTCTCATTAGTTTCTCTGGTTCTAGTCCTGCTTTCTGGATGACAAGAAGCTGCTCAGAAGCACTGCAGAAGCCAGGGTGTGAAACTTCTTTCAACCCAAGGGCTGCATTTAGTTTTGGAGACATTTTCAAGGGACACGTGCAAGGTTGAAGGTGAAGGGGCAGTAGCAGGGACAGGGCAGAAGCCCGAATGGTACCAGCCTGTGGTAGCTGGAAGCACTTGTCACCAAGAGCTGGGCCTTCGGAGAGATAGCGCCGCCTTTTGAGCTCCAGGGCAGCCAGATTTGCTTCCCACGCCTGTGGTCCCCAGCCCCTTTGAGCACTGTTCTGTTTCTCCAGGTCTGGAGTGCAACTGCATGATTAAAGGGGTAGCATTAATTTCGTCCCAGGCTGCCTCCTCTGCACGTTTCGACATCCCGTAGTATCCAGATGTCCTCTGGGTGACTGAGCATCTGGTTCCTATTCTCCAAAGAGCTGGATTTTCCATCTGCGTTGGCTGTTCTATCGTCATGGTTGAATTCAGCATTTGGTGTCCAACCTAGTGATGGGCAGCGGCTGTGTGTGTCTTATTTGACCAGAGGAAGAGCTGTCACAAAGGGGTATTTAGCATGAGGCAATAGAGGGTTGACAGGCAGCAGGATTCAGCATTTGATGGTGTTTGGCAGCTCAGAGACTTAATATTTCATGTCTGACAAAGCATTAAAGAGGTTCTATGCATTTTTAATAAAAAGAAATAAATCACAGATTCAAGTGGGACTAGGAGAGGACTGTCGGGATTGGGCCTGCTTCTCTCCAAACATTGCTCTCCAAGCAAGAAAGCTCAGACTCTGAGGGTGACAAAGAGAAGGAGGAGCTGGAATGTGTTGCTGCAGTGCTGAGGTGAATGAGCAAAGGGAGCTAAGAGGCAGCGAGAATCAAGTGGCCTCTGGTTTGGTTGGAGACAGTGTAGAACAAAGACGGTCTGAGGAAGACGGGTGGCAGCTCCTGACCTGTGCTTTGTCATCAGGTCAAGCAAGTAGACCAATTAAGCAATGTGGCGCACAAGCCCCACAAACTTCTCTGAGGGTAGAGGCAGCTCCTTGGGGGTGGGGGGGATTCATTTTGGAATCAGCTCCTGACATGGGCAGGGGCCAGCTCCACTAATCGGAAGGATGCACAGTTGCTACTTGTTAACAACTGAATTATTACTCACTCTGTATTGCAAAGCCAGCCCCAACTGTTAACATAGCTCCACAAATTCTTGCAAACTGTCCAGAGAGCTTCCATTATTGAGAAGTATAGATACACAGCACGGACTGGCAAATGAAGGAAAGCCAGGTACCAATTTCACCTCCTGGGCCACACTGGGAAAGGGGGACTTTAAAAAAAAATCCAACCTGCTGTTTTACCCCCAAAATCTTGTGGCAAACCACTCCACAGGTCACGGAGCTAAGAGGAACGTTTTACTTCATTTACAAGTGAAATTTGTCCCCTGTAGTGTGCCATAACCATTACTGAGTACCATTTTGTTTATGCTTTTAAAAAATCCTATATTTTGGGCTACATTACAGAGCCAACAGGGGCTGTGGGCCATGTGTTGTCTTCCCTGTTCTAGAGTCCTGGGGTTACAGCAAAAAAGACCCTGCTTTGGCCTTCCTGCAGATGGATTTTGAACTAAGTCCTGCCCTAAATCTTATATCTCAGAAAGGCTTGAGGTTTTCATGGAAGAAAACATAGTCTCTCATGTATCTTGGAGGAAGGATGGATGGAATACAAATGTGATGCATCATTCTATGTCAATTTAGCCTAATGTTATTAGCCTATCATCTCCAAGGGCCACCACCACTGAATCCTTTCCTGAAACTTGATGCTACATTAGAAAGCAATCTTTTCATCCTGCCAACTGTCTTCCTTTTGTGAGAGCTTTTCCCTCTGAGACCCCATCATAGAATAAGCATTGGTCTTAGTGTTTAAAAAAATAAAGCCGCAACAAATATTTCTGGATTCTCAAGGTTTTCTGACTCTAAATACCATTTTTCAAGAATACGTAAGTCTGTAGTCACCTTTGCTGGGTTTGACTGTGTTTTTACCCTATTTAAATACTGCAGCAGTTTTTATCATGCTATTTCACTGTGGCACACTGGAAATCATTTATATAAAAAAAGTACAAGCAAGCCAAAGAACAGAGTAAAGCTGAATTCTGGTGCGCAGGAGGCAAATCTGCCTCTCTGGGTTGTTCTCTGGGTGATACGCAAGGATTTCTGACTCCTGGAACTCTGTCCTAAACTACATTGCTGAAACAAAGGTTTGACATACCCATGGGAGGCTATTTCTGCAGAAGGATGGCAAGCCCCATTCAGCACTCGTACTCAGAAAACACACCCTCACTCAGCATTCTTTGATCCACTGCGTTTTGCACCAGGCTCCAGCTCTGCCCCTCTCAGTGCCCAGAGAGGTTTCAGCGCAATGGACAGTGCTCTTCTGCCCCAAAGCCACGGAGAGTCAGGGTGGTTCAGTGCCCCCCATCTTGCAGCTTTTGCACATCAGACTCCCTGAGTGAGGCATGATGGCGGCAATTTTCACCACAACCACACCTCTGGCCCTGCATTTAGTCTGTTTCTGGGTGCAGTACTGGGGAGGGGCAGGGAAGGGGCTGGGATGCCATCCAGATATGACATAAGCTGTTGGACCCGGCCTGTTCCCCTCCCTGCCCGTGCCCCCCCACCCCCGGTTTGACCATTTTCCTCCTTTCTCAAGCCGTTTGCGACTTCAGAGGGGCAGCTGGCATGGTGATTTCTGTTTCAACTGTGGGGGGGGGGGGGGGGGACAGAGAGGGGCTTTCAAGGCCAGTCCTGAATTCACATGACCTCAGATGCTACTGGAGACCATGGATCACACCCTGCAGGGATCTACAAATCGCCCCTGGTTGACAGTGTTTTCACCAACTAGAACTGAATTGCTTCCTGTTCCACTGTGCAAACCGTGGGCTCCATAAAGTCCCGGCTGACCATTAGTTTGCTGATGGAGGACATTAAGGAGAGGCAATTAGGGCTGATAGGCCAAGAACCCCAAGCCCATGTTCACCCAGGGATGTGCCATCAAAGCCCTCTGTCCCCCTTCTTCACTTAACATCCTCTCTCCCTCTCTTGCCCACTACTGCTGGCAGAAGGTCAAGGAAGAAGAGAAAAAAGCCGAGCAGACAACTGGTCAGACAGGCATTGTTAGGCTGCCTGGATTTAGCTTAGGGGGCATTAGTTGCTGACCATCCAAAATATAGCAATGCCTCAGCATCAACAAGTCCAGTTAAATAAACCAGTCCTGAACTCTGATGCCTTCCCCTCATTTCTCCTTTATCAAAATAAAACCATCTTTGTCATTAAGATCCATATTTTAAAGAATTATCTTGACTATCATACACCTAGGTTAGTGCTTATCTGTGCACAGACGCATCTTTATCAAATGCATATTTCTTCATCATGGTTCTCATTTATAGAAGTCTCCATTAAACCATTATGCGGAAACAGTATATCTAAATGTCAAGTGAGTAATACCTTGTTCCAAACCAATATAAAACATTATTAAGACTAGACCTGCTAATAACTGCACTGAAGAACAAGTCTTGCTTCAGGAAGGATCAGAAAGGCTTCTGCTATGTGGTCATGCCTTAGCCATTTTGCATGAGAGAAAAAAGTTATAGAAAGGCTACAATAGAAACACACACTTTGCTTTTCCAAACATTTTTTGTTTACATTCCTAACAAAAATATTCTGAAAAAAACTAAAAGTCCCAAGATAAGAAACTTAGTTCCTTTTGGGATTAGTAATTGGTTTAAAATCTTGGAACAGAGGGAGGGGAGCAAGCAGTGGGTTTCTTGATGGATTTGAATTAGACATGATGATGCAAAACCTATTCATAAATGTTTTGGAGCAGACATTGCAAAGACAATTATTATTGACAATTATTCAGGGTGATGAAATCACAAGCACAGACTGAGCAGTTCCAAAAGGATCTCACTAAAACTAAGAAACCATGCAAAGGAAATTCCCTAGTAACGAATTGCAAAACCCACACCCTTGGTCAAAATATCCTAACTTCACACGTAGACTGCTGAGGCCCAGACTGGCTCTGACAAGCTAGAATATAGTGCTTCTGGATTTGTTAATAATATCATCTACTATCTGGTGCAATGAAAAAAAAAAGTCACTTTTAGGAATTTTTGAGGAAAGCTGGTGAAGCCGGCACGCCAACTGTCACTCATGTTTAAAACAGTGCAGTTTTCATCATTGTTCTTCCAAAAACAAGCAGGTGGAAAACACAGACCAATTCCCTCTTGTTCTGGTTGATGCTAGAAGTTCATACAACTGCACCCTGCGCATTCTTCATCACACAAAAAGTGAAGCGAATGGTAGTTATGTCTAGTGAGAGTTCCCCAAATGGTTCAGCTCAGTCGCTATATCTGCACTGTACTTTAACTCAGACTGCATATTTCTAGCAATCAATTAAATTCCTCTCAACACAAGAGGAAATTATATGTTATTCCAAAGCTTGACTCAACCCGAGATCACTGGAAATTAAAGACACTATATGCAAAGTGTGTTTCTCCCTCATTATCCCTCCATGAAACAAAAAAAAAAACTCTTTGCACTGATTTAGGAACAACAACCACAAGAAGTATTTCCAGGATTCTTCTGTTTTCTTCATGCTTCTCTGAATTCACCCCAGGGTATTAGGTTAGATTCCTGAAAAAAAAAACATCCACCAAGGAGCCAAAAATTTATTGCTGCTAAATACCACCACTCTATTCTGGGAGAAATACAAGAGGGAAATTATAAACCACAAGAGAGACTTACATGCATTTGCTGACTTTCTAAGTGAAGTTCCCAGACTTTATTTCGTTAAGTCCAAAAAACCCCCCGTTTTCTCCCAGTGAGAAGAATTCGGCTAAAAAATGAAAATGCTCCTCATTGTTGTAACCCTTTCCCCATTTCTCCTTGGAGCAATTCCTCCTCCATTCTGGTGAAGCGCAATACACGAGAGCGTTCTTCGTATGTGGGGTGTGTATTTAGAAAGGGCAGGGCGGCTGCCTGGGGACCAGCGAGGGAAGGGGGTGTGTTTGTTTAGATGCTGAAAGTAGCTAATGCGGTTTCGCACCATCTCTGGGGGGAAACTGTAATCTGAGTTGGACAAGCTCCTCTTTGGCTCTTGCTTCGAAACAAAACTCAAGCCCAGCAGAAATTCTTTGGTGGAGCAGCACAGCCTCACCGGCAAAGGAAGGCTTCTCTTTGGGCATTCCTCCTTAAGAAAGCATACTTCTTGAAATTATTCCATTCTGCAATTCTTATATGTATGTGGCATATACGTATTTCCATGCATGCACCAGCAAAGGGGCAGCGCTGGGACTTTTCCTAAGCAGGGATATGGATGCTCATCTGTGACTTGCCTCAGAATTCCCTGCTCCTTTGAGCTGAGTTGAAATCCTCACAGGAGCAGTGTGGGGGAATGAATTTTTCCCGCCAATAACACACGGTTCCTTGTTATAAGTACTTTATAACTTTTAACGGGTAGTAACTAAAACTCATTAGCTTTACTAAACAAACCCAAGGACCAACCCAAAATTTTACTTTAACAAGCACAAACCCAAAACTAACCCTACTCTTCCTGGGAATGAAAGCTGCTCGGATTGGTTTGTTGATATGGATTACTTAGTTTATTCATTTTGATGTATTACAGTTCAAATTTGCCCAATAACTAATGTTTTCTGGACAGAGGGCCACAGTGGCCTGCATTTTTAGACTCTCCTCAGGTCTGTGGCTATGGGAGACTATCGTGATGAGAGTTGTTACCTCAGAATTTGCCACCAGGACCCAAGGGACTACTCAGGGGTCTTCAACATAGTCTAATTCAGGAGTTCTTTATTAGTCCAGCCACAGAGCCATTCCCAAAGCTGGGCCTAACTTTACTAATGAGGGGGCAGAGTTGAGGGGACAAAAAATAGCAGATATTCCCCTGGGCATGTATAAAGGTGCTTGTGTATTTCAGAGCACTCTCCCATGCAATTTCTGACAGTCACAGTCCTAAAAGTCCCAACATTCCCCAGCCAGGTTAGGCTGAGAGGCCATGACTGGCCAGTTCCTTCAGTAAACTTTCCAGCAGAGTAGCCATTTGTCCACCACTAAACCGCTACACTTCATTGCCAATCCTTGGTTGTTTCAGATTGCCTGCACTTCTACATCACATCTATTCCACTGAACCTCTTTTAATGAACCCTTTCACACAGCCCTGCTGTAGCTTAACTGAGGGCACAATTCTGTACATACTTGGACAGAAATAAATAGTGTTGTGCCAAAATTTTCCCTCACATTCTTATCAGCCATTCAATCTGCTGGCAAAGAAAATGGTTGTGAAAAGATAATTGCTGGTGAAGAAATTCTGGAGCCATTCTGTAGCGTTTGGTTCAGAGTTCTTGTGCTTTGGAAGTGGCTGATGAGTGGGCAGGAGTGGCCTGTCTTTCACTGTGCAGTCCTCTCTGGCAGTCGGTGGCCACCCCAGCTCCCTACACTTCAATTCTAGCCCAGGGAAGGCAGCATGAGGTACATCTTCCCACAGGGCCTTCCCATCTCTGAAAGTGCAGGCAGCCTGGGAGGCTAGCCAGGATCAAAGGGGCTCAAAACTACCACAGAAATGGGTTTTAAAACGCCCTGAGAAGGAGACAAAACGATGGAGGCCTCTTTCACAAGGGAAGAAAACTTTTGCGAAATTGGAGGGCAGATTTTAGCTTGGTACTGGTTCCCTAGAACAGAGCAGGTCCTACCATGAGTCAAAGTGAGACATTTGCCTCAGGTGGCCATGTGGCCTTCCCTGTCCCCACCCCAACGCAAATCTTCAGGTGCAGTGTCCTATCATCAGTGCAGAAGGCAGGTGTTTAGCCTTGAAGAAAGGCTTCTGCAAACAGAAAGGGAAAGAATGCCATCTTGTTCTTTGGTGTCGGAGGTCAGACTAGATGGCCCGGGAGACCCCTTCTGACTCGCTCTGTTTCTATGTTTGCCTCGGGGAGCATAATTTCTTACACTGCCTCCCTCACACTGGCACAGTGGAAGATGCAAAATGGAGGCCACCAGCCTACCAAAATAGTTGGTGCTGCTTCAGTAAACAAAATTAAACAATAAAATGGCCTTACAGGAAAAAAGAAGCTGTATTAGTCACCTGCCAGAAGTGAGTTCTACCTGTGAGAAATGGAAAAATTCAGTGAAATTGTTCCCCAGTGTCACTGCCCACAAATAGTATGGCAAATTTCCAAGGGCCATTTGTGCACAGCTCTGGATAGAAGGCCTACCATTTCCAGCATGTTCCATCTATCTATGCTTCTGTATGTAGGTCTTATTTCTTGCAGGACATATTTCTGTTTATATGTGCATAGGACTGTGAGGCACACTTGTTCCTATAAGGGCCAGAAGTTCCGATACAGACTTGGGAGCAGGGGAATTCATTAGTTCTCCTTGAGGACTCACCAACTCAGTTTATAAACTTTCTAACAGTCATGGGAACATAAGAAACTGCCTGAAACTAGCTAGCTCTAACTCATTGCCCATCAGAAGTCAGCGTGGTGCAGTGATTAAGAGTGCTGGATTTGATCTGGGTTTGAGTCCCTGCTCAGCCAAGAAGCCCACTGGGTGAGCCTAACCCACCTCACAGGGCTGCTGTTGCAAGGCTAAAGAGGAGCGGAAGAGCACCTTGTACACCACCTTAGGAAGAAAGTCAGGATATAAATGCACTGCAATAATGACAACTCCAACATTTGGAAGACTCTTCTTTGAAAGAGAATGCTGAGAAATGCTGTCCCAGGCTCAAATCTTGGGTTTCTGTAACATAGGGAAAGGCTTTGACTTCTGCAGAGCTCCACTGTTCTCTTCCTACAGGTTTTGCTGTAAATAACTCCACATTTGTTTTAATGAGCACTGTACTTTGCAAGCCATAAGCATATATACAGTAGTGAAAGGAAGGTTTCTCATCTTTAAGAAGCTGTCCTGCTATCAAGTATCCATTATCATCCATTCAGCATTTACTGGGTTCATTTAATTTAAGTTGCTCCCTGTGCTATATCCTCCCCCTAACAAATTGCTCAGCCTTTTAGAGACATTTCTGTGTTCTTGCATTGCACGAACTGGAATCCAAATGTTCTTATTCCATTCTAGAAGAGGCTTTGGGGTGAGAGGGGATGCTGGTTGGTTCAGGACTGTTATCCACCCATTGTTCCAAGATCTTTTATGTTTATTCCATTGACTAACACATCTGCATCCTTCTCTTCCAGCAAAGACCTCAGCAAAATATCATATGGGGTTGTTATATTTTATAGAAACATAGAAACAGAGCGAGTCAGAAGGGGCCTCCCGGGCCATCTCGTCTGACCTCCGGCGCGAGCCAGCTCTGCTCATGACACGCCCACCATGTGCATGTCCAGCCTATCCTACCCCCTCACCATTGGGGCTTCAACTAACTCCCGTGGAAGCCCATTCCACACCCTCGGGGTCCTGACTGTCAGGAAGTGCATCCAAACTGAACCTTGGTTCCCTGAACTTGACTCCCCTGGAGTGCATCCTGCCTTCCTCTGCAGGGGAGAACAGGTCTCTTCCCACCTCTGTGTCACACCCTCCCACATGCCTGTATGTCGCCAACAGATCCCCTCGGAGTCTCCTCTTCTCCAGGCTGAAGAGACCCAGTTCCCTCAGCCTCGCCTCATACCCCTCATACCTCTTGTGATGGTTAGACTGAAAGGTGGGGACTGGCCCATACTCGTCACCTAATGGCAACGTGTATCTGTTCTCCCTCTGTTGTGATGCCATCAAGGCATCTGTGATTTAGGGTGACCCTCTGAATGAGGGCCCTCTTTGACAGCCCTGCTCAGCTCCTGCAAATATAAGGTCGTGGCTTCCTTCAGGGAATTGATGCACCCATCTCACAGCTGGTCTTCCTTTTCTTCTTCTGCCTTCCACTTTCCCTAGCTTTGCTGTCTTCTCCAGGGTGTCCTGCCTTCTCATGCTCTGCCTGAAAAATGGCAGCTTCAGTTTCATAATTTTTCCTTCCAGGGGAATCTGGCTTGATTTCATCCAGGACCCACTTGCTTGCCTTTCTTTCAGTCTAGGTTATTCACAAAGCTCTCTTCCAGCACCATGTTCTGAACAGATCCATTCGCCTCCTGTCAATTCCCCTGTTCCGTCTTCATACCCATTCAGAGTGGCCAGGAACGCATTAGTGTGGGTGCACTTGGCCTCGGTCTCCAGTGAAACATCCTTACACTAGATAATTTTATGCCAGGTCCTTCCCTGCTGCCCTCCTGAGGTTCAGTATTCCAATTTATTGGCTGGAGATTTTTCTCTTCATGCTTGCTTACTTGCAAACAACAGAAGGAAAAACAAAATGAACCCATTTGTGGACTTTTGAAGCGGTAAAACACACATTTAAAACACCAGAGGCCTATTGAAACCAGCATCTTGTTTCCCACAATAGCCAATCAGATGCCCCCCTGGGAAGGAAGTGATGTGTCCTGGCAGCGCCTCAGCCTCCCTCCCCGGAGTGCTGCAGCCCGTCAGCTGGCATCCGCCATCAAACTGTTCTCTAGAGCCAAAGGGGAGCAGAGGAGTGGAGCAGAGTGATCCCTGGCTCCCTGCTGCTGTCCTGGATATTGTGCCTGCAATCTCCCAATGTCAGGGGGCCACGTGAAGTCATCAGGTTTGGTCTGCACATGGGATGGGGAAATCTTCCTACCAAACCTCAGAGGCTGACTCTTGGGGTTTACAGAATGGCAGAAAAGTTAACCATACTTGTGCTAAGCCAGTATTACAGACCCCAGGTAATCCTGGTTAGTGTGAACCCAAATAAAGTCAGTGCTGCCAGCCAGGGTGAAATCAGAAGAAAGGTCTTTGCTCCAGAGCAGGGAGAAAGCGCCTATGCCCACCGCTGGCTTCTGAGAGTTGGTTAACAGCTTAAAGGGAGAACATGTGAAGTCTGCCCGGCCCTCTGCACAAGAAAAGGGTTCAAAACAAATGAATGAGCAAACAGTAAGAAACCCTGAACCAAGTAAACCCCAAATCTGTAAATACGCTGCGCTCAGAAAATCTTGCAAACCTCCTGCTGGTTTCTTTTCAGCAGGTGCTTTACTGTTCTTCAGAGCAAGAAAATGTCAGCTTCTGATCTAACCTAACACTTCACTAGACCTCAGTGCACCTGGAAGCTCTCCTGGCGAAACAGGCACACGGTTATTGGCTGTAAAGGACTGACAAATGGGAATCTCACTTCTGCCTAAACCGAAAAAGAAGGGGGGGAGGGGGGGAGGAAGAAACCACCAATCACATAGTTATGAAATCTAAAAGCCTTTTAAATAGATAATTGGCATTGCAGGATACAAAGAAGGATAATTGGCATTGCAGGAGTTGCATCATAATCAGAATCTGGTCATTCAGTAATCAGCTCTCCAAAATGCTTTAATGTACATTATGAATGTGGGGCATATTTTGCTCAGCATCCTCATCAGCTGAAGCAGCACCCTTCCTTGGGCTGTGCCTCTTGCAATGTAATGGCATTAAAATCACCATGTACATTATCGTAACAGTCCTTCATCCTATACTCACTCTGATCTCTTCATTCTGCTTTTTTCAGACTGAGAAAGTGATCTGAAAGCAGATGGTTCTTCCTGATTTTTCTTTACTAAGAATTCTTCTCTAAGGAGAATCAGAAACCACCCAATGCTGTCAACATGATTATTTTTGTACTTTTATGTCTTGCTGTAAACTATCCAGACAATTTTGACTATTGGGCAGTATAGAAATTAACAACATTTTCTGGTGAAAAAATAAAAATGACATGATGAAAACAGTGGAGATTAGGGCCTGAAATGGAGATTGTTGTAACAAAGGATATAAATGCAAACAGAGTGAAAATTCTAAAGGAGTGCTATATAAATGCAAAGTAAGAACAAGCTTTGTTCCAGTGACTTAATTTCAGCAAAAGCTATTTTCATTCACATTCATTCTCATATGCATATAAATCTTTTAAATACAAAAAAACAGGAACTTCCTTTAAAGCCTATGAGGAAATAGCAGATAGGAATGGCCTTGGACTGGTTTTGTTATAAAAGGAATCTTCAGTTCTTAAATGTTCTACCTTTAATGAGCCCACCTCAAAACCTCAGTGGGCCAATCAGGAAAAGGCAGCTGAGGTCCACAGGGAAGAATGCAGTCCAAAAGGAAATGCTGGTCCCACGGATTGCTGGGATGCATGGCAGGAGCAGGAGGATGGGGTGGGGAGCAGAGGAACGTTGTAGGACTGACAGGCTGAGGCAAAGATCTGCATGCCACAGAAACAGTGCAGTGTTGTGTATTTGCCATGCTAATGCTCCCAAGTCAATCAGTGATTGGGTACGGATATAAGAGATCTCTCAAGCAACCCCCTGAAAAATATTCCTAAAATTGTGTTCGAATGCAGCACAGGCCATGGTTCCTCCCAAAGTCTATCTGTTTACTTGAAAGTTTTGTGCCCTGCTTCTTCAGCCACTTGAGCTGGTTTCCACACATGAAAGCACCATTGGACATGATCTGAAACCTGCCAAAGCTGCATAAGCAAAATTTCCGCTAACTAGAAGATATGCATTCCCGTTACAGAGGCTCAACTGCACAGACAGGTAGAAGGTGATCTTAGGAGCTGGCTGGATGTTTGATGGACAAGTGGCTTGCAGGGAAAAAAGAGACCTGCCTGCAGAAGATCTTTGGATACAATAGCACACTAAGGAAAGCAGGGCTTCTGTGGAAGAAATGTCTTTGATCTAGGCTTAAAGCTCATTCCTTTCAACTGATATTAAAAGTCTGTTAGAAGTCCCCGTTTCAGGGATCTTACAGGGAGAGAGAAGAAGGGCAAAAAATAAAAATCCTCCAATTGCTTGTACCTTTTGTTCTTTACAACTCTTTCTTACTGCTCCACATTTAGACAGATGCCACAAAACCAATCACCTCTGTTGACATGGGTGCAGCATCGACAAGGTGATGTCATGGTTCATCCATTCTCAGCTCTCAGCTCAGCTTCCATCCAGTTTCTGGCCATAACTGTGGCTTCTGGTGCCTAATAGTGTAGCTATGCACTGTGTGAAAAACCCTTCCTTTTATCTGTCCTGGATCTCCCACCCATAAGCTTTATGGGGTGACCCCTTATGATATTGGGAGAAAAATGTCTCACTATCCATTTTTCTACACCATTTATAACTGTATCAGGTTGGAGAAGGCTGATGTAGCTAAAATTACAAAAATGCATGTGATAAGCTAGTGAATTTAACAGGGATTGCTGTTGAGTAAATATGTTTATGATTTACTCAAATATTCCCAGGATAAGTATTCTCTTTTGCATATCTTTAAGAAGGGTACCTTGTGCATGGCTGACAGCATAGTTAATTGAAGAGTCAGTATGGTTTAGAAGCTGAAGCTGGGACCCAGGAGATCCTTGTTCTAGTCCCACTCCATCATGAAGCTCACTCAATGAGTTTGGGCTAGTCACTGCTTCTCAGCCTAACTTATCACATAGGACTGTTCTGAATGGAGAGGAGAGAAGAAGATTGTGTAATTTCTCTTGATTCCCTTGCAAGATGGAAAAAGCCAGGACATAATGAAAGATTTAAAAAAGTTGTCCTTGAGGAGAAGGAATCAACTAAATTTCCATCTGCAATGGCTGCATTTAGCTGGTGCAGATTAGCCACCTGAACAATTGTGGTCATAATGGTAGATTTTCCTGAATATTTGATTAGGCACATGCTGCCAATGTCATTAGATCTTCAAAAGGCTGCAGTTAGACATCTTTTTGATCAAGAGAGACAGGTGTAAGTAAGTAGCACATCATCATTATATCAGTAAGATGATGCTGTTTCCTAGATAGCCAAGATGAATGCTAAATGACTTTTGAATTCATAAGGCAGCCTCTCCCTCTGTCATTTGCAAGGTTCTTCCTTTTCCCAGCACATCTTTGAAGAATTAAATTATTTAAGTGCCAGCTTTGCTTCCACTTTTAGGGGTCTTACCAATGACATGTTTCACAGATCAAGAAGGAGGATTCAACATTGCTTTGCCAGGATATATGTGTGATTTGCACCTGAGCTGCTTGTTTGATTTATAAATAAATGTATAGAAAGGCTGTCTTTACTGAAAAGGGCTATGTGTTTCTAACATTGTCTCCCCACTGTGGCCCAGAGCAGGAAGAAAAGCAACCATTGGGTGCAAAGGAAACTGATACTTGGTTGGATTGTGGGGTGGCCACTTATAATTCCCAAAGGGGAAAAATGCTTAACCAAAAGAGAGAATAAAAGAGGATGCTCATTGGCATAAACATTGCACAGGCTAATTTATATGTATAAGTGCACATTTTGAAATGGTTTTACCATGGTTTGGAAGCCTATAGCAGCCTTGCTTAGCCTGCTGGTCAGGTGCTGTGGGTGGGCAGCTTCGAACCCAAGCTCTTGCATTAGCACAAGACAGCATTGGTGCTAACACACATTCACTGATGTGGATTCAAATACATCCAGCCCTGCCCTGTCCCATTTCTCTGATTTGTAGAAATCCAACCTCATTTGAATTCACTGTGGATTTATCTGACACTCCAAACTGGATTATGTGTTCCTTGGGAATCCTGGGTCAATTTGAAAACATAAAGGCCCCTTTGTGGAGAGGAGAGATGCTCATAACAGTAGATCATGGGTGAGGAAGTGTTTAACCCTTTCTTCTGAAGCCATTTTCCCCACTAGAAATTGTCTGTCCACCTCCAAGCTGTAAACAGACTCACTCCATGGGAGATTCTACTGGAAAATAAAAGGGGGGGTCTTAAAACTCCATACATCCCTTTTGACAAATAGGGATGTCCTCAGGAAGCAGGACCCTTTAAAGACGCACAACACAGATTTAGAGAATATTAAAAGTATATGCAAATGTATGGTCCACCCCACCCCCGGGCTGAAACCTAGGTCTCTTTGGTACCAAGCACCACTCCTGATGCTGGTATTTTGGACACCTGCCCCATTTTCCCTTTGGCATTAAAGTTCTCACTGACTGCCTACTACTGGAAGGCAGTGAGAAGCAGCCTGCAAGCTTCTCTGAAATTAAATTTGGCCTTCAGGTGGAAAGATTAATTCCCCTGCATTTAATGAGGGATCGAGGTAACTAGGGCAGGAGACTTTAGCCTGAGGAGAGGAGCTTCTGCCTCCAACATTAGCTGACGAGCTTGAAGATTTCAGCATTCATCCATGGTAGGGTGAAAAGTGCTGTAGGTCTCCTGAGAGTTCATTTCTCATTGAGAAATTCTGGGATACTTTGGGCACCACATGGGAACGTGCCAAAGCCTTTCGAAGTGTTAGAAGATACTGCCACCTAAAGGTGTTCAGCTACCACACAGGGGCCCATTTTTGCAATGCATTTTACAAGAGATTCTCCATGAGCCGAGCAAGCGATGCAGGGAAAGAGACACAGCCACACGTGGCTGTCACCATCACCCAAGCCAGTTGGGAGCTGAGGGCTGTCTGACAGGCTTACCGGCACGTGTGGGGGAGGCTGTGCTTTGAGAATTCTTCAGCATGGAAGAGCTCTTGGCAAAGTTTTCTTGCTGAGGAAGAAAGGAGCTTGTTCTACTGCTCTCCCCAAATAAGTGCGGCTGGTCAAATTTGGGACTGTAAAAGTCAGTGGATAGCATGCTCTTACTGCGAGGAGGAGCCACTCTATACTCTGTGGGTCCCACGCTCCATTTCACCCAGGCAGTGGTCTTCCCCCTGGCCACCCTATGTCAGAAACTACCAGCTCCCAAAGTCCAACTCGGAAGTGCTTTGGGAGATAAAGGGAGTTCTCCTTAGTATAAAATGGAACCAGGAGATGGCTCTTAGTGAGATCTTGAGGATAGCTGCCATGAAAGGCCCCACCAAATCCTGGGACTTTGAGATCTCCTTTTTCTTATGCCTGGATTGTCTCCCCATGGTCATTCCCTGGACCTGATGAACTGGGACAGATATCATCATTAAAAGGTAGAATGGACAAGAGCCTGACTTGTGCTCGCAGGTTCACAACCAGGGAAAATGCGACTGCAAGGCCCGCTAAAAGAATCTTGAATTGCCATCTGGCTGGTGCAGCACCTGTCCTGGCCAGGTCCTTGGTCCATGCCTCCTGCCCATATGGTTTCCTCATTGCATCCCAGCTGTAGCGCTAGCCTTCTTTTCCAGCTGGACAAGAAAAGAACCTTCCCACCACCTCCATCTTGCTTGTAATCCTGTAACTTCAGACCCATCAGCTCTTGCACTGGCTGGAACAGAACACCCAGCAGGGACAGTGTTCTTCAGGATGTGCATGGAAGTGAAGGTGCCACCACCACTCCCTTCTACAAGAGCTAAGCCTGATCCTTGCTTTACTGCCTTATTTATTGTTTATTTAAAACATTTGTATGCTGCCCAATTGTGCCACAGCACCCCTGGGCAGCTCACAATCCCCAGATAAAAAACACAATAAAAACCAATTACAACATACTAAAAATAGAATTATCAGTAAAATACAGGCAGAAATACTGCCTTCCACCATATAGTGCACAGAGAAAAAGAAGGGTTACTTTTTAAGTTTAAATGCTTTGTGATTAAGCATCTGCTAGATGGGGAAGCCTGGATATTGGGCTTCAAACAACAACTTCCACAATAGACTCCCCAACCATTTTGCATTAGAACAGCAAAAAAAAAAAAAAAAACCTAGAAAATCCAATCTTACTTTTATTTAAGTGTTATAGTTTGTGAAACTATTTATATCACATGCATGAGGCAGGTACATCTGTGTGTTCACTTAGCAACATATATACATATGCACCATGTTGATGTAACTCCACTTCTTATATTAAAGCTAAGTGTGGATTTGAAACCAGTCTCTTAAGAGATATGCAATGCATTCTTGCATAGACACTATAACAATGATTCCCACATAATCATTACAAGAACAATTATATTATGTTCCTGTGTGAACATTTATCAGAGCCATGTTATGGCTTAATATGAGATGTTTAATACAAGCTCACCTGAATTCACAGGAAGGCTCCCCACACACACCAGTTGGATTGGCCAACTATGCCTAATCTTGCTACTGGTGCATCTTTAAGAAAGATTTGAAAGGCTTGGCTCCCAGCAGACCTTGCACTGGTGGCCTAAGGGAAGCCACACAGGGGTCTAGTCTGCATCACTAGCAAGCTCTCAACAGAAAAGTGAACAGGAGAGGAACCAGACCTGCCAGACCTGGTCAAGGGATAGACCTTGGTCCCTACAAAACCTTCCAGGTGAGGTCTGCTAGTTTGAACAATTAGGAGAACAGATTTTGCTAGCTGCTTATCTCCTTTATCTTACCCCCAGCTGCAAAGGAGTTAGAGCTAACTTTCTTGTTCTCAAGCTATACCAATAGTAACCAAAGGGCCCAGGCTAGGATGTTTGAGACATGCTAAAACCCATATGTTCATAAAGTTAAGTTCTCAAAAAAGTTCTCAAAAATATTTTCCCATTAATAATAATTGATGACTGTCTACTTCAATCTTTAGTCCTTTGTGAAGCTTTAAGAAGGATATGCAAGGTGTCAGAAAGCTGGGTTGTGAAACATTTTAGTAAACTGCAGTCGTCTATTTCCCGAAAAACCTTGGTGTGACAAGGAAATCAGTGAATGTCCTTATTGGGAATGCCATCAGTTGTACCTGTGACTTTACTATAAGGAGGAGGAATGCATGCAGAAGACTGGCTCAGGGACGTAATGGACAGGCTGTCTTCATTTTCACTCAGCCCAAACTCGGAGGCATTTTCCTCTTCAGGAAGGAGCACCAAGGAGCTATTCCCTACAGCCTCCTGGATGACTTTTCCCCCTGAGCATTGGAGATAATGCCTGAAAGCCCTCTGAATAACTATAGCGGCTTCAACTTGCTTCCGCATGGGAGTTGTTACTATAGGTTGACAGAAAATCTTCCCTGGATATTTTTCCTCGATCTCAGTTTCCAGTGAGTCCATTTCCCCAGCCTCTCCCAGCACCCTTTTGGTAAAAGCAAACAAAATATCCAAGCAGTGGATCTTGTTTCCATCAACCATCGGAAGGTCCATTGTCATCAACTGTTGTTTGTTTGGTTTGGGGATACGTAACGGTTCTGTCAGAGAATCGGCAAAGTCCGAAAGCGCTAAATAAGAAATAAACTGAGTTGCTTGGGGATCAAACTTTGCCCAGACATCGTAAAAAATGTCAAAATCATCCTCACCAAGAGGCTCAGTGCTTTCTTCCGTGGCCACATTCAAGTTCTCTATGATGACAGCAATGTACATGTTGACAACAATGAGGAAGGATATAACAATGTACGTAACAAAATAAGCAATTGCTACACCCCGGTTTACACAGGAACCACTGGGTGATCTGGCAGGTAAATTAGCAGCGCAGGTCTGATTCAGGCTTAGCATCGGATAGAGAAGCTCGTCCCAGCCGGCAGAGGTGGTGATCTGGAAGAGGCAGAGCATGCTGCTACCGAAGGTCTGGAAGTTGAACATGTCGTCAATACCGCTCTTCCAACTAGCACAGGCCAAGTTAGTCATGCCGAAAATAGCATAAATAAACATGATGAGAAAAAGGAGCAGCCCGATGTTGGTGAGGGCAGGGAGGGACATCAGCAGCGCAAACAGCAGGGTCCGGAGCCCTCGGGCCCCTCTGATGAGTCGCAGCAGGCGGCTGACCCGGGCCACTCGAATGATCCTCAGGATTGTAGGGGGCACATTGAAGATTCTTTGAAACTGTTCGGCAGCACAACCTGTTAAATCGTGTGAAAAATCCATGAACAATGCAACTTCCACTTTAAGCTAAAATTAGTTTGCACTTAACCACTATCATTGGAATAGTCTAAAGTAGCTCATATTTTAATAGTTATTAAGAACTACTACTACTCTTTATAAATGCAGTGAAGGGAAGAGGAGAAGGAATGGGCCAAGTGAAGAAAAGGAAACCAAAATGACAAATGGGCTAGAACAAGTCCCCTACAAAAGTTACATGCGGGGGGGGGGGGATCTTGAGCTTAGAAAAAAGGCAAGTAAGGGGAAACACCTGCTCACTAGGCAGAGGCAGCACTGGGATACATTGCATACCAGCTGAGCCTCACTTTCCTCCTCCACACCCGTGGGAAATCCACCCCTCAAATGCTGGCTTTGAGGTTCTCACTTTGCCGGCTATGTGGGAGGACACCCCAAAATTAGAATTCTAACTTCCACCTCAGAGCATTTCTCCAAAGTTGGAGCTGGGACTCCAAAATTTCCTATTATCTAGACAGTATGCAGAAGCTATAAGACTCAGCCCCCCGGCTGGTATGTTTAAATTCAGTATCTTTGCGCTGTATCAACACTCTTATGCTAGCAATGCCACTGATGGGTACCTTTCGCTACGGATAGCCAAAGCCTGGTCAAGCTTTGCCCAAAATTGTAAACACTGATTTACTTCATTCTTTGATATAGACGGTTTATGGGAATCGGGCCCTTGATTCCACTTCCCACCCTCATGATCAGTTCTACCAAAGCAGACTGCTCTAATGACTTGGCAGAGGCCAGGTGGAGCCTGGTGCAACCATGCTAGCGACTGCCAGGCTGCAGCAGAGGAAAGGAGGTGGCTTGTGGGTCCTGATATACTGCAGCTGAGCCTGGGTGGAGGTCAGCAGGCTCTGGCATTGAAAGCCATTAGTGTCTACCTATCTACTGGTGGAAACAATGCTGTTCTTCCTGCCCTAGTGTTTTCTACCTTCATTTTCCATGCAATAAACTTTCCTCCTAGGCTCTGCTCCTGGACTGTGATATCTAACCAACTGACCTGTGCCTTCTATCTCAACCACTTCTGCCTTAGCCTGATCCCATGGATCCGTGCGCTTGCCTGTACTTCACCTTTTGCTTATGATCTGGATTGTGCCTGCCTTAGCCTGAGCCACACTGGACTGAAACCTGTGTGCTCAGACATTGGACTGATTCCTGGTTAGCCTTTCACTAAGGGTCTGCTGCAGCCAGGACAATGGCACCTATAGCACTGAGTGCTCAGTTTCACAAAGACACAGCGTCCAATTCAAAAAGTGCATCTACAAGAAGAACCCCACCCCCATGGCAGATTCCCATTGCTGGACTTGGTTCCCTGCCTCTCAGGCCTATAATTCTACATTCTTGTGATCAGACAGATAGAATATAGGAAGGAAGGAAACTTCCAAGGCATGCAGGGCCCAACCTCACCTTGCACCTTTTAGCATTGACAAGAAATTACACAGTTGCATATGATCTATTTTTTTTTCTTTTACTTACTAACTATTGAAAGAATCACGACCGCAAAATCAAATATGTTCCAGTTGTCTTTTAAGTAATATAGCCTCAAAGCCAATATTTTCATGATGCATTCTCCAGTAAAGATACCGACAAAAGCAAAATTGATTTTTTCAAGAAGATGCTTGGCTTCCGGCCCTTGGCCTTCATATTCCACAGCCATGATCACCACATTTAACAAAATGAGAGCTATAATGAAAAGATCAAATGCTTGCTTGCTTATGATGTCGAAACAGAATCCTTGGTACTTGTTCTGTGATAAAGGAAAGAAAGAAAGAGTACAAGTACAAGAGTACGCCTTGTATTAATGTCTTTCAAATTCAGTATTTAATTCAGAACAATAATCAAGGAAAGGCAGTTCTGCCTGCAACTGTCTTACCAGTGGCCGTGGAATGGTCTTGTGTGGTTTTTTGGCACCAAGTTTCTTCAAGGCATTGTAATATTTCTTCTGTTCCTCTGACAAAAAAATGAGTTTGTCACCTAGGTATAACACAATGCAACTTCAATGAAATTTAAATGTATCTATCTGCCCAAAGATACTGGTTTGCATCCAGTGGGGATGCTCCATCAGTCAACAGCAGCATTTGGCAGATGCAGTTTCCTCTTCCCTCTGGAGCGTCAGGGGATCTGTTGTATAAGTGGACTTCCACTCATGCAAGGCACTGAGCACAAGCCACTGACTTCCTGTTTGGGACACTTGCATTGATTTATGCAAAACCAATGAAGTACTTTCCAACCATAAATGGGCACTAACAGGGAAAACTCTTAACAAAAGTCTTTGCTTTGAAAGTCACAGGGTTAGACTCTGTGTGCTGAGGACAGCTAGCCTTCTTTAGGTAAGTTTTCGTTGAAATAGAAACAATTTCATAATGTTTGTATGGCCAGATGGATTATTTCAGGGAACCAGACTGGTAGGGTACCATAATTGCAACAGAACAGAATGAACCAGAGTGTTTCCATTTCCAAGGTCGATACTCCGTAATTCCTTTCAGAATACGCTCCCTAAAGCCATTTCTGTTGGGGGGTTTTTTCCTTATACACACTCATACCAACAAGCTGCAAGTTCAGAAGTGTGTGGGGATCTCCAATTTTTTGTTTTTGCTGCAGCTCAAGGTTGCTATAGCTGAGGGCCCCACAGATCTGTCCCCCGCAAGGGCTGCATGGGCTGTGGATCTGGAAGATCCAAACCTGCCAGTGCCATGCTCCTGCAATGCCCTGCTTCAAGACCTTTTGCCAGCAGCTCTCCATCTGCTGAGTCTTCCATTGGCAGAACAGGGCTCTAGGGGCAGATGGAGCTCCCTTACTGGCAAACCTCCCATCCCCCCACTGAAGGGGTCCCTACACCCAATTCTACCCTCCTCCAGCAAGTTAGTTCTGGGGTTAGGCTTACACTTGGTGTACTTCATAAAATCAGGACAGAATTAAGTGAAGTGCTGATTGTCGCTTACTCTCTGCCTTATTCCTCCCTAGGAATGAAGCCAGCTGCAATCTGTGGCGGTTCTGAACCCAGAGACTGCACAAATCCCACCCAGATACCAGAAACAATTTGTGGAAGAGAAAGTGTAACTGATGTGTTTATGTCTATCCATGATGAGTACATATCTTTTTCCTTTGTTGGTTAAAATTGTCAATAACAACTCCAATGAAGAGATTCAGCATGAAGAATGATCCAAATATGATGAAGACCACAAAATAAATATATGCAGCTACATTATTTTCAAAACATGGCTCTAAACCGTCCTGGAGTAAAACACAAAAGAAAGAAAGACATCGTTAAAGAGGAACAGAGGACCTGCTGATTCGTAATTTCAAAGAATTCTCATGGCTCTGTTTTGGACCCTGTTTCTTTTGGTGGGGGGTGAGGCTGTGAATTGGGAAGGTGGGAAAGTATTATCCCTGGAAGTGCCCCTGGTCATCCCCACTGCCCTGGAAGCTCCAATGCAAAAGCTGCTAACATGGGGCACACGGTCAAGTGACCATCCTTCTCCAAGGATTCCAGCACAGCTGCACCCGTGCCTCTCTGCCAGCAGAATGAACAACTATGCAAGCAGGCAAGACTCTTCAGCCAAAGAGCAGAGCCAAACACTCCAGCGGAACAGCAACGCTATGTGTGGCTCTGCCCAAGCAGTGGTTGCTAATTCCATGGCTCCTTGGCCTCAGCTTCCTGGTTCCAGATGCTAACTGGCACTGCTTGGACTTCATCTGAATGCAACTGGACCACCCATTTGCCTGCCTGGTCTTTGTGGTCCTTTGCTGTGTTTGACATTTCCTCATTGAGCCCTGAAACTCGCTTGTCATGGCCTTCCTAACCCAGACTTAAAGGAAGATCATAAGAAGGGCCATGCAAAAGGTCCATCTGGTCCAGCATGTGACATGGCCAGATCGTTACTTCATCAAGACTCGAAAATGTGGCTGTCCCCAAAAGGGCAGCAGAGCTAGAATGAGTCGCCCCCATGGATGTGGCTGGAGCCCTTTGGCTCAGATTTCTCCCAAAGCATTTTAAAAACCTAAGCTGAAAAGTTACAAGGTGGGAGCCATTTGACATTTATTTGGGCAAAGAATGGAAAATCAGCGCAAAACATAGTACGAAGCCGTTTGTGCTCATCATATAGTTGCAACAGACACAACTTAGTGGCATAAACCCTCCCAAAATATGCAGCAAAACATCTCAAAGAGAAGTACCGGTAATTCATTTTCATAGCTTACGTTATGTTGAGCATCTACTGCAGCATACATAATACCCATCCAACCTTTAAATGTAGCCTGGATAAAAAATACATAGATAAATAAATAGTAAATCAAGTTATTAAAAGGTTCTTTAAATGATGTTTCTTATTTTGCTTGACAGAGGGAGATGCAGATGCCAAGCTGGAGGGAAGAAAAGGTCACAGGTGTAGCAGCAGGACTTGTGTTTTTCACAAGTCTGCCCCCTAGATGTATACAAATGGGGTAGATGTTTGATTTTCATGGCCAGAGCGGTTCAGAATAGCTTGGCTTAACCCTCCACATTATATCTCCAAATGCTCTGCCATCCCAAACACTTGTCTTCCCAGCCAGACTCACTCCATCATCTCTACCAGGCTGGGGTCCAGAGGGAACACTTAAAGTGAGAGAGCATGGGAAATTAAGTTGGGAGAGCATTCAGATCTGCCTATACGAAACAGATCTTGTATTTTTATATGGAAACTACACACAAACAATGAATATCATCTCTAGTTTGATTTATGGTACTTCACATGCTTAAAGAACAAATTCAGAGAGAGAGAGACCCTTTGGCCTTAATTATACCAGCATTTATGCAAGGCAACTAGGCTATCTTTTAATTTAGGATCAGGGCATCTAAGATGCAAGCATGAATTTCATGCTGCCATTCAAGTTCACCACAACAAATGCTGGCATATTTGGATCAGCATAATGTAAATATTTTCTTTCAGGCTTTCCTCCACGAGGCGATTCATTCACCGCATCTACCTTTTATTTTGTTGCAGAACTGAGATGCACTACATAAGGAGCTTTGGTTTCCTGCCTTTCCGCTACATAAACTCTAGCTGGCACCATACTCTTCTGACCCAATAGCCTTGATGGCTGATGTTCCATGAGAGGGGACACTTGGAAGAATGGAGAATCCCCGTGTCACACCTATTCCATACAGGCAATGTGGTCCTGGATTGCGATACCCGAAACATGGGTTTGCTTCAAACTGCCAGGGCCTAGATGCCACTGAACTAGGAATGTGTGAGGAATCTGCCTGGCGGTGGGAATCCATCAGCAGCGTTCCCGACAAGCACCAGGACTTGTGGGGGGCTTACCAAGAATCGTGCAAGCAGTGCTCTTCTCGCACACCAGGAGGAGCACCCTTGAGTAGCTGCAACGGGAAGGTGGGTCACAAGGGGCTAACCAGGAAATCGCCAGGAGCACCCACCACTGCAGTGACTGCAACGGGCAGTGAAGCAGAACGGTAGCAAGAGACTCGCCAGGAGAGCAGCCCCCTGGGCAAGCAGTGTCCCTCTTCCACGCCTTTTGGGTGGCTGCGGCTAATGCAGAAGAATGCCGGCGGCTATGCAACCGGCAGTCTGCGAGTGGATACAGAGTTCCTCTCAGCTCGGCTCACTTTGGCAGACTGGGCTGAACACAAGAGGGAGCCCATGGTTGCTTGGAAGGACAGGTTTCAATACAGTTCATCCCCACCACCACTGCTAAACTGCACACTTTTCAAATAGCTTTAATATATCAAAATATTTCAGCTACAGCTCAAGTTCATATATAAATATTCAGTTTTGTTTTCTAATTTCATTTTTCTTTCAATATTCTCGATAATGGGTAATGCTGGGTTTAGGAACTTTAGAAAAGTCAAGGTGTAAGATAATGAACTCAGAAAGCTGTCGCTTAATACACATGAAGTTTAAGGCTACTTTGGTACTTGCTTTTAAACTCTCCCTGGAAACTTAATTCACAAAGCAAATGCTGCCTCTCCTTTCAGCTTTGCACATGAAATGCTGCACCATTTTCCTTCCAAAGAACTGATGTGTAACTGGACTTACCACCTGTAAGAGAGCTAAATACCCCATCCAAACATTATCAAAGTTGACATTAATCGTTTCCCATTCAGTGCAATTGGTACCCGGAGCAGGTGTGGAGCAGCTCCTAAATTTGCCTCCAAACATGTGCATTCCTAGGATGCTAAATGGAAGCCAAAGGACAATGCAGACAAGCAGCACATTCCCGATGGAAGGGACAGCACCGGTGAGGGCATTTACCACGACCTTAAATAACAACATGAAAGGCGAGATCAGCGATTCAGTGTACGGAACAGACTGACCAACAGCTATGAGGAATGGTAACTCCCCAGACATGCAGCATGACAAGCAAGCAATTTGGTAAACGTGTGGTGATTTCAGAATTTCACTATGGATGGATCTCAGAGCTGGGCAGGGAAGGAAGTGGACAGGAGGAAATGGATGCATTTGAAATATGGTGCTGCAGGAAAGCTTTGCGAATACTCTGAACTGACAGAAAGACAAGCAAGGGGGTCCTGACTGGGTTTTGCCAGCATTTTTTCCTGCAGGTCTAGCAGTATGGAGGGGTTTTATTGTTTAATTGTAAAAATAAGGTTGAAAATTGTGTTTTATGGTTTAAATCAATATTGTATGTTATTAGTTATTGTTCACTGTTCAGAGAGCTTCAGTTATTGGTAGTATAGAAATTAAATAAATAGCTGGATCAAACCAAACCAGAACTTGATTTGAGCCAGTGTGGTGTAGTGGTTCAGAGCATGGATTTGGGACTCAGGCAAACTGGGTTCTAGTCCCTGCTCAGCCAAGGAGCCCACTGGTTGTCTTTGGCCCATCATGGACTCCCAGCCCAACCTACCTCACAGGGCTGTTGTTGTGGGGATAAGACTGAGAGCAGCAGGAGGAGAATGATAGAAGCTGCTATTGCTGGGTTGGCAGAGGACCCAATAAAAGGGGAGACAGTCTCACAGAGAAACTGCTGACAAACATTATGACCAGATTTCACTCGCCATAGAAAGGCCCCCTGTGACCTGGCTCTTTTATTCCGGCCAGAGGTCAGGCTATGTGTGTGCCAAAACAGGACCTTGCAGATCGCCAGAACCATGTAGAACAGCATCGGTGAGAAAAGAAGCAGAAAAGTGGGGAGGGCGTAGAGAACCTAACAGATAGTCCTAACAGAGGTCTCATTCACAGAGAATTCTCTAAACTCTATGTATTCAGTAAATGTGTTTGTATTAAGTTATATGTGTTTCTATGTCTAGACAGAATCCAGAGCAGTAAACAAGCAAAAGATAAAATAATAACACTTCATTTAAAAACATGATAACCTTAGAACGATGGCTAGTCACCAGGGAAGGCATCCCAAAACAAAGATGGAATAAACACAAAAATGGAAACAGGAAAGGGAGGCCTGAGCAAAATATTTGGGCCCAATGTCGTCTTGCCCTGAGGCTTAGCGGTGAGTTTTTGTGTAGTGATATAATCTGCATATAAAATTAATTTTACCTTTGGGCTTAATCATTGGGATTATTGTTATAAAGCTAAAGAGGCAGAAAACCTGGTACCTTTATTCCTTTAAATCTAGACAATGCTCGAAGGGGTCTTAGGGCCCTTAGAGTTCTGAGAGATTTTGTGGAGATATTACTGTTACACAGATCTCTTTCCTTTGGTGTAACTGCTTCCACAGGAAAGGAAATCTGTAAAATGGAAGAAAAATACTGGCTGTTGACTTATAAACATACACTTGGAGCCATGAATTTCAAAGATTATCTTCCAGAAAACCTTTCCATGCAAACGTGTTTGCTAAGGAACGTCCTGCTGTGGAAGCACTGAAAGTTATTGATGATTCCCCCTGCCCCCCCCCCTTCAACCCTCCATCTATTACCTTCTTTGCGTCAGAGGTCAATGATACTGGCTTTGATTTTTATTATATGGATCACTGAGGAGGAAATCACTTTGCAGAATTCTACACCATAGCAGAATGCAGTACAAGAAGATTGTGCATGATACTTACACATACTATAAAGAAATCCAGCCAACACCAGCCACTGGTGAAATACTTCTTGAAGCCATAAGCTACCCATTTCAGAAGCATTTCCAGGAAAAAGATGAAGAAAAAGAATTTATCTGCATACTGCAGTATGGCTTTTATGGTTTTTTTCTTCTCTAGATGAATATCTTCAAAGATCTAGAATTTCAGAAATCAGATATAATTTAGCATTCTGTAATAGCACCCTATAAATATGTAGCAGGTGGTAAGGATCTGACCCCATTTATTAAGTATCCCTGGGGATTCCCTCCATCTGACTAACATTTAGGAAGGAAGCCCTTTATGGTCCTGCTCCTGGAATATGTGGCAGAACTAATCCATTAAGTGTTAACGGTCCAGATACACACAGACACATATCTATTTGATGCTGAAGTGCAGTCCACAGGGTCGATGGAAAGCGGTCCCCTGACCACCCAAAGCCCACCTTCCCTGCATTAAGCTATAGTCTACATTTATAACACTTTGATTTGAATTATTTAGCAAGGCATAAGGAAGATTCCTAAACTTATGGCAGGGGCATGACTACTCCTTGTCTGTGCTGCTTATACCTGGGTTTGTGATTCTAGCTGTAGTCATCCCCTGCTAGGAGCCCACCTGTCATGGGCCAGCCCATTCCTCCTTATTCTGAGAACTAAAGTCTTTATTGTGTTAGAAATCTTTTGCATCTTCTTGGTGATACAACAAAAGACATTAGAAGAGTTAGAAGAATGGACATTAAGGAAATACAGCTTAATGACCATTCTAAACGAAATGCCTCTCTTCTCTTTCAAACTGAAAGTTGTTAGCCTGCTTTCAAGATGGGCTGCTGAGCTAATTGCTGGGAACAGCTGGCATTTCTTAATTAGTCCAGCCCCTTAATCTGACAATGCATGATTGGCTTGATGAGGTTAAATCTGCCCCTCCCAGTCTCAGTTCACTCCCGAGAATTTCCTCCCAGCTAGAAATTGTCTGGTTCTCAGTAACTTCTTGTCTTATCTCTGGGTCCAATTGCCTGGACATTTCAGCTGTAGATTCCAACCCCCACTGCTTTTTCTCATTCTAAATCAGAATATACCTTCAACAAACTTTGAAAACTACAATATTTCAGGAATGGGCCCAATCCCAACAGCACCTGAAAGCCTGCAGGAAGGAAAACCCTAGTGATGAATTTAGGGATGTCAGAGAAACCAGCAATTAGAATGCACTCAGATATTTCAAAGCCACATGGCCTTGTGGACAGATTTTAATCAATACATGGATGGCAAAAGGAAAGAGACCTGACAGTCTGTGAAATACAAATGGAACAGATTTAACAAAATCCTTTTATCCCAAGATGATTAACCCAAATGCATTAGCCTAGTGAGGTACTCTCTGGAAATAACTAACATAAGAGACATCTTTGTTACCTAAACAATAAATTGACTAGATTATGTATTGAAGAATGAACTTGCTAGGAGAAAGCAACAGGGAGTTTACACCGGCCTGATTGTATCATGCAACATGTTCTATGAAACTTGATGGAAACCATGCTAAATGGACGTTCCAAAGGAGAAAGCTGTGCGTGATATGATTCCCATACATGGGGTTGTTTACCAGAAGGATCCTTCTTTCAGAATAGCAGATGTCAATGAGGACAGCTAGAATTTGGCTAGTAACTGTAAAATCACTAAACACTCACTCCTTGCTTTCCATGATCACAGACTTGCTTTTCATTGATCACAGCTTGTAACTGGAGTTCTGGCCATCTCTGTGGCAACAGACGTTAAAGGCTAGATTTGCTTGGGTTCACAGGTCAGGGCCATATAGATGAACTTCCTGTGAGTTTGTTTGCTTTTGCTGTGTTTGTATGAAGTGGAATCGAAATAAACTAACCACTTTCCAAATTTGTTTCTTAAGATCAGAATGAAAGTGCTTTATTGTTTTACCACTTGAGTTTCTGCATCATTAGGGGGGTTTTCATTCATGGGGTTGCCATTAGTCAGAGATGACTTGATGGCACAGAATGATAAAAACAGTTCTTAATCAGCAGCACTATAATGATAAAAACAGTTCTTAATCAGCAGCACTACCTGATGTGCAAGTCCAAAGACTATCCTCAGAGTGGATTAACTGTTCTTTCTACTTTGTAAAGTATACAAAAATACATGTTAAAAAAGATGACATCTTTGCTATTCATACTTAAATTTTATTGGTTGATATCAAAAGAACTAGTTAAGAGATACCCAAAGGCGTGTCCAGTGTCATTTCTGAAAGGCCCGTCTGTTTCAAAAGCGGTTTGCAGTGTGATGTGAAAGCCGTTTCTTCGGAAAGCATAAGCCTGAAGTGAAGACTCCTTGTGCATCGTGCCAAACTAGCTGCATGGTTCTTTGGGTCCTTGCTCTAACCAAGACACTTCTACTATTACTAATTTGCCAATAAAAATAAAGATTTTCAAAGTACAATTAAATATTATCAAAGAATACGCATACAAAACTTCCACTTACCAGTTTATCAAGCACATTTCAGCAATGACAGGAGTCAAAGAAAAAGACCGTGGCAGCCATGCTTTTACATAACTTACAATATTCTTAGCTTGCAAGGTAATTATAGCCAACTTACCAGTGCACAACTGCTCAGTAGTATCATGAATATGATAAAAAATTCAAACCAGCTGTGTTTTATAATTTTGTAGCAGGTTTTTCTACACCTCCACCACATGTTGCCCAGAAATGTATCAGTTTTCACTGTGCAACACGGGAATAATGTGACCAAAACTGAAATGAAGAGAAACTGAATGAAGAACTTATTATCATGAAAAGTTAGGAAACCTAAGAAATATTTCTACCACCTTTTCAGGAGCTGGGTGGCAAGCTATTTCCTCCTTGTCTTCCTGCTCCTGGAACATGGTGGGCATTCAGATTAAACCAGTTAATGTCCAGGAGAAGATATTTGTAGGAAGCCAGACACTGGGGTGCTCATGGGAAAACCTGCCAGCGCACAAGCCAATTCCAGTATAAATAGCATAGAAGCTGACCTAAAGGAAGAGCTGCTTCTTCAAGTCCGCTCCAAGCTGAACCTACCAGAGCCAGACAGCATTAGAGCGTCGCATGGCAAGTCATCTGGACTGGGCTTTGGCTGAGCTGACTCACAGTGTGGGCCCCTGAGCAAAATAGCCTTCCAAGCTGGGCAAGTGTTCTGGTAAAGCACTCCATCCATAATAGGATCTGGAATATGACCTGGTCATATGCTTGACAAAAGACTGCTGGTAATGCAATGCTGCCCTGGAAGCTATATAGCTACCCACCTGCTCCTCAATACAATATCATGCTGGGGAACGTTCTAGATGGATTTCTCTTCTCCAGCCTAAATCAGTTGCAATCCAAGTATCTAATCCAGTTCCTATTCTTTGCTGTATTGTTGCATTATCATTTTTGACATTGATGTATTATTTTGATATTGTTGACATTTGATATTACTATTTAGTATACTGTTATATAGTTATGTACTTTTCTGATTCCTTGTATTTTGGATTTTTTTCTATACTATTTGAGCATGCATTTTATATCACCCCGAATGGGCTATGGGGTGGGTTAGAAATATAAATTGAAATGAAAATGAAATGAAGTTACTGTGTGGTCTGAATTCAGTCGCAGAGTCAGAAAATTGGCCTCTGTTCTGTGCAAAAGCATCTTGGGTGCTCTGCATTCCTCTGGAAGACCTGAAGTGGAAGCAGTGGATTTCCTGCATCTCTCCTGTCCGGGGCTTTGGAAGGTGGCATGTGGAGCTGCCCTGAGAGTGCTGATGCCAGGAGAGTGGGCTCTGTTGTCCCCTGGGGTGCGTTCTGCTGGGCCTCCTTCCAAGAAGACCCGGCAGAACATCACTTCCCCCCTGCCCCCAGTCTGGGTGGCCTTCCTGGGGCATCCTGTCTAAACATGCATGGGATTGCACCCTGATTTATTTAAATTAACAGTTGAGCTGAGAAAGCTGACCTTGTGGAAAACAGTCCTCGGGCTCTTTCTTGATGAGAAGCAAAGGGCAGGGAAGAGACCTCTGATCTACCGTGCTGGCCTCAGAGCAGCTGACTTCATGATCTGCCGCCTGAACAAGAGGACGAACGTTACAAGGAAAACCACTCTGCTTTTCAGGAAATGGATTCATCCCTTCAGCGTGTGTGTGGGTGAGGGGTCAGCCAGGTACTACGGAGGGAGCGTTAAAGCTCAGTGTCAGAGCACCTGCCTTGCATACTCCAGGTTCTCCACACAGGGCTGGAAAACCTGGAGAAGTGCTGCCTGCACATGTGGGCAAGATGGAGAGCCAGACCAATAAGCACACCGCTTAAGGGACATTCAGGAAAGGCAGCCCAGAAGACAAATGCGCTTGCTCACTCCAGCCTGGAACTGAGAGCCTGCTGACACCGCCCCACCCCAGCACTTCGCCTGCCTCCTTCTTGGCACACGATGGTGCTTTGCTTCCTTCTTCCCTCTCCACCTGCTCCCGAGTAGTCCTCAGCTGGCTGGGGTACGCAGACACACAGAGCACGGCTGGCTAGCACATGTGATGCAGTCTTGGCAAGGTTCCTGAGCTCCACTTGAGTCACAGGTTTTGGTAGTGCGCTAGCTTCTCCCAAGCAGGAATGGTGGGGGGGGGGTCCCTTCCTTTCTTTGGGGAAGGAGAGGCTTGGGTAGGCTATCCCAGTCTCATATCCACTTTCCAAATCTCCTCACCACCTGCACTTTCTTTCTCTCTCTCTACCAAGGACCCAGAAGAAACTGAGACCTTTGCTACATCCTGCCAAACCCCCACAAAGGCAAAAGGTTGGCTAATGGTCCGGGACCAAACTCCATTCTTCTCCAACCACAAAATAAATCTTGCTTTGCTGGCCCTGTTTATCACTAGCTGCTCTCCTCCCATCTAGGAGAGAAAGAAAAAGTATTTCCTACATTACAGTCAAACACACAGAGGTGAGGCAGTAACTCATGAAACGCAGGAGTTGAGCAGGACACTCTCCATAGCCGTACGCCTCAGGAGAGTACAAAATTGCAGGTAGCAGCATCATTCAGTTTATCGGAAGGACGTCTGAAGGAGCAAAACACTCCCAAAAACTTTGCGTTACAAAGAGACACTGTGGCTCAGGAGATTCACTACCACCACAGCTCTGGTTAGGACTTCAGCCCAGCCCAGAGAGGACTGTGAGGTCATCAGTAACTGACCGAATCAAGAAGCACTAGGTTGTGTCCCTGCGAGCGCATTGCCACTACCGCACTGGGAAGACAGTACACCACTTGTTCCACACTCGGTAACACTACACTGACCATTCTGGATTGCCTTACCTTGGGGACATCCAAAGACGAAGCACTTGTACTGTCAAAAATCTGAGAAGAGAGTCTCTGCCTTGACTTTTTGGATACCTCTCTCCTGTTTCTCATGATGTTCTCCTAGGAAGAAGTATCCAATGAACAGTAACATTTCTGTGCTAAGGTGTTTAGCTTCTTACCTTCCCATACAGAACACACAAGACACTAGCCTACCAAATTTTCTGGGTCTTCTTTTAGAAACAAAACTCAGTTCAGGAAATTAAAGAAAAAACATATACATGTATTTCTTTTGGAGGTATATTTTGGCATTCCTTGGAAAGTTATGCATTTTGGAAAATTATTCATCACTGCGGATGCTCACTGTAAATGTTCAGCGATGCGCATATGGTGCTACTTTCTTAGTATAAGTGGTACATGGACACATTTGATGTTGGAATGCGCTCACGTATCACAAGCATGTAAAAGCAGCCCTGCTGTATCAGGCCAAGGGTCCACTGAACCCAGGATTCCGTTTGCAGCAGTGGCTATTAGGGACGTGTGAAGAATCCGCTTGGCGGGGTGGGAAGCCGTCAGACTCGTTCCGGGAGAATGGTGACTCGACAGCAGCAGCAATGTCCACTGCTCCGTACCTTATCTCATTTAAATGTTTATAAATTGTCTTTGAGAAAGTCTTTGCCTCTCTAAATGGCAGGTGGGCTTGAAGGCTTACAGCCAATAGCTCTGATTACATCGAGATGGTAAATTGAAACACGTTATAGAGTCTACCCCCATATATACTTTTTTCCTTTCTCCTTCTAGTGTCTTCATCTTTTTTGTACTGTTCTTTTTTTACTTTATTCTACTTTTTGAGTCAAGAGAATAATACTCTAACTTGTAGCAACTTGGACTCTTAAGGCATTTTAGTTCGGATATTTGGAAAAGACGCAGATTCTTTTGGCTTGGTTCCCTGCACTCCAGCCCGCTTTCTCGTGGCCTCAAGTCTGAATTGGCTCCAAGGGGGTGTGCAGGCACTCACTGGGAACAGAGCCCACACGGGAGCTACGCAAGTGGCATCCCTCTTCCATGCATGTGACTTGTGGCTTTTTTGCACTGCACATGCCGGGGGAGGAGGTTGTCAGGTTACGTATCAAGAGTTCTGCACGCATTGGTGGACTTTGTTTCAGCTCAGCTTGCTTCCTAAACCAGGGCTGAGCACAAGTAGAAATGTGACTAACAGAAATGAGCAGGATTTTGGGAGGACCACTGCAACCATAGTGGCTATATCCATTCTTGGGGTGCTCAGGAGAAAAGCATGGATAAAGGAAGACCAACACCTTGTTTGGCCCCACCATACAGTCTCTTGTGTAATTATGGCTGTTGATGAACTGTTGATAAACCTAATTCATCTAATCTTTTAATCTAGTTTGTCACAACTTAGTGGCTAACCCTCCCTGTGTGGTGAGTGCCGAGGAATGGAGGTGAAGTGGGGCCATTGAGAAACAAGGAGGAGGAATGCAAGCCAGGGAAGTGTAGTGGTTAGAGTGCCAGATAGGTGCCGGGGAGATTTGGGTTCTAGTCCCCACTCAGCCTTGAAGCTCTCTAGGTGACTTAGGATAAAATGGAGAGGAAGATTATATAAGCCTCCTTCGGTTACTTGCAAGTGGGATATAAATATAATCAGTCAATCAGTCAATGCATGCAGGGGGGAACTCCAAAGTTTGCAGAAGAAAAAAACACACATGCACTCACTCTTTTATAAAACCCTAAGTGAGCAAAACTCAACCCCAAACAGCTCAGTGGGCACTGAACATGCTCAGTCACCACAGAACATCAGAAATGGTTCTGGTCCCAAGCCCTTAAGTTCCATACCTGCTTATTCCTACCTGTATATCAGAGCTCGTATATTCTTCATCTTCACTTAAACTTTCTAAGTGAGCAAGGGGAACCCAGACAGGCACAACATCTTCTTGCTTTTCACCTGTTGCCAGGTTCTTCCAATTCCGCTGGTTCTCACAAGTGTCTTCTCGGATGTCGGCAGGTTCCATGGTGCTGGCCTTCTGGACAGCAGCTGCCTCCCCCTTGTTTTTCGTCCCTGCTCTTTTCAACTTCTGCATGCATCTGTTGCAACATCGGTCCCATAACAGATGTTTGACAAACTGGAACCCCCTGTGAATGTAAACAAAGACTACCCGAGGGTCCTCTTCATTTGGCTCCATTTTTAGATTGCTGCTACTGAAGGAACTGAGCAACAAAGCAATGAACAGGTTGAGGACCTGAGTGAAAAAGAAACAGATGAAGCAAAACGTAAGGGGATGGGGGAGGAAGCCCATATTGGAAAGCAATATGTTTAAGGTGCAATCCTATGAGCCTTTAAATGAAAAAAGGTCCAGCTGGCCTAGGAGATGGCTGGGAAATTCTGGGTATTTCCTTCCATGCATAATAGAATTGTGCCCTTTGGCCTCAGTGCGATGCTCATATACCGTAAACAAATCTCACTGAACGCAAGAGAGCTTACTTGGAGTAGACATTGATAAGACTGCACCATTAAGCAACCTTTCCTTGGCATACGGAGAAAACTGTCCCTGTTAGAGAGCAGGCAAACAGACAAAAGCCAGCCCCTGTGAGCTAAGCCACCGGCCTCCTGTATGTGAGGAATGTGTTGCTGCACTGTGCTGCATCTGAAGAGTGGCAAATCCGTGCCCTTTACGGGAGCTTTAAGGATCAGGGACACTGCCGTGTGCTGGTCACGTCCCTTTTGTTTTGTCAGACTCAGAAGAAACCCTTTGAAGTTGGTTTGTTGTTGTTTTTAATTTGAAACTTAACTGGTTAGAGAATAGTATCCTCTCTAAATAGCCTTGTATCAGATTTGTGGGTGAAGCATCGGCCCAAATGAAGAACTGAATCCAATCTGAAGTGTTCCCTCTTTCCCCACTTTCAGAAAAGCTTCTGACGCTACCCTTGAGGTGGACCTTGCACTGTGAAAGCGAGAGGGCAGAAATGTTGGACCTTTTGTAACTGATCTGCTCAGTTCCCCTGCTGTTGCCCCAGCTGGGTCAAGGGGTGCTTCTTGTACCTGCTCAGGCCCTGTACCCTGAAAAACCTTCCTCTCTTTCCAAGGTGGGCAGATTCCCACACTGTGCCTGAGAAACCTCACTAGGAAACCTCGAAATTGTCCAGCGGTGGCTGTCCCTGGTGTCAAAGAAGGCTGGTCACACCGTACATGGCTGTGAGGCAGTGTCTCTCTTTCCCACCAGCTGAAGCTGCCGTTAGGCTGCTGCACCTGACATGGGAGGAGGTTGCTAGTGGAGCAGCTGGGGCGCCACAAGCACTCACAGACTTGCTTTCTGCTCAGCTCACTTTGGAAGACCAGGCCGGGCACAAGGGGAAGGCCACAGGTGCTTGGAGGAATGGGCTCTGGCAGCATTCTTCCCAACCCTATCCATCTATACTTCAGCATCAGGACCGGTATCGTTACACAAGCATCGCTTTCACATTGGTACCCATTCTATAAAACATTTGATCTGGAGTGAGACTTTTCAGTCCTCATTTGATTTTTTTTTCCAGTTCTCACTGTAGCTCTGTTAAGATCTTCTACAGCCTGACAATTCCAGTGCATGGCCCTCTGCCTATCTGGATGGGCAATTCAGCAATATCCCAACTCATCAACGACTCTGTATCTGTGAGTCCGATGAAGCTGAGGCTATTGAACACTATTTATTCTGTTGCCCATTGTATGAGTAAACAAGGTATAGATTTCTCCTTCACATGCTCAATTCTTTATCAAACGGACCTTTCTTGGACCAGATTTGTATACTGCTTGTGGGCAATGATGTATACGTTATGACCCAGGGTGCAAAATTTGCCCTGACTGCTAGAAAATTAAGAGCAACATCCCATAATTCTAAACTGACTTATGGGAAACAACTATTTTGCTATTTTTCCCCATGGAATGGACATGTGATTTTAATTGTATCAATTTAATTATAACACTATTTCCTCTCAAAAAACACTCAAAATGTTTACTATATTTTGTATGGTATTTAACTAACATAGAAACATAGAAGCAAAGCGAGTCAGAAGGGGTCTCCCGGGCCATCTAGTCTGACCCACGGCATACAGTTATACAGTAACTAGTTTGTAACTGTTACTGTATTCCAAACTGGATTGTACTTTAATTGTACCTTATTGTCTGTTGCTTTGGATTTGTGGTGGCCAATGGCTATGAATAATAAAAAATGACTGACCAACCGGATATTGGTATTTCATTTTATATTTTCCACTCTTTGATCACATTTTAGTTTTTTAACTGTTTGCAACCTTCACAGAGAACATTAGACACTGGGCAGATTAGCAATGCAGTAAGCCCATAAATAAAGTTAAATAAAGTGCATTAAGTTATGGAATGCGCTCCCCAGAGAGGTCTGCCTGGCGCCGTCGTTATTTGTTTTTCGACGCCAGGCGAAGACCTTTTTATTTAAGCGGCATTTTAAATGTTAATATTATTGAATTTTATCTGGCCAGGGCGGCTTATTTTATATTGTATTTTTGTATTTTAATCTAGTGTCTGTATTTTTAATTTAAGATCATAATTATTTTAATTTATTGCTGTAAGCCGCCCCGAGGCTTCGGCGAATGGGGCGGCACAAAAATGTTTAAATAAATAAATAAATAAATATTGTGGGGAAAAGGTCCTTAGAGAAACGGATTAAAATATGTCCAATAAAATCAGGAAGGCCCTTGGAAACTTACCACTAGGTTTCCTAACACCAGGACCAGCATGAACAGTGCAATGCACCACCCAGCTCCCGCGGCCTGCATACAGCCCCACATGGTCTCAATCCATTCTCCGCACAGAATTCGGAATATAATAAGGAACGAATGGAAGAAGTCTTTCATATGCCATCGCAATCTACATTTGGTGTCGTCACCTTCACATCTTTTCACATGGTCAGTGAAACACATGCTACAGTTCTGAGAAAGCCCTTCGTAACTTTTCCCAAAGGCCTGTTTGCCAACCACAGCAAAAATGAACACGGTGAAAACCAAAACAAGGGTGAGGTTACTCAGTGGGCCCACAGACTTCATCATGATTTTCATGAGCTTATTTAAAGCAGGCCAAAACTTTGACAGTTTGAAGATTCTCAGCTGCAGAAGGGGAGGGAAAGAAGAACATCAGAAAAAAGATAAGGTTACATTCTGGTTTTCCAATGGTGCGTTAGCATAAAACACCAAGACTGGTATGCAAATTAAACCCCTATGACCTCACCAAGAACCATTCATATGTAGCCATACCTGGACTGTAGCATCAACCGAACAGTGAGATTTCAGTGGTTGTTTTAATGATGGAAAGCCGTCCCGAGATGCCATGCAAAAGTGACAGCGTACAAAAGTTTTAAATAAAAAAATTTGCAGCTGAGGCAGCATCCACCCAGGCGAGCCCGACCAGGCTTTTTTGGGAGGCCTTGGCCTTGCTCCTGCCACCACTGGGCCACACGTGGTGGTATGGAAGAGTTTCTTGTTTTCACTTATTGTGCCCACCTGTTTGCCTATATGAAAGGTTTGAGCATTGCTAGCATCCTGGAGATACTAATGAGTGATGCTGATGGGCCTTCAAGCAAAGTACTTAAAGCACCTGTTTAGCTGAGCGCAGGCAAGAAAGAGGCTTGGGTGTCGATTGCAGCGTCATGATTGTGACACTCCTGTTTTCAGAAATATCCTGTCAGCATTGACCTGTATCACTTCAGCGTTGGTAAAATTCCTAGGCATTTGTATGTTACCATATAAAAAGCTTGTTTGTATTCAAGCACGAGAGACACCCCCATCAGGTTCAGCCAGAGGGACCTTTCTCTACAGTGCTACACTATTTTTATGAATAAAGATTGGATGGATTGCCTCTGATTGCATTGGCCTGAAGAGATGTCTTGGGTTTGGAGAAAATGAATTTCCTTCCACAGTGGGAAAACGAGGGAGGGCTTCTTGGTGGTGGCTCCCAAATTCTGCACTCAAAAGAACCCTGACTCAACAGGAAGTATCTTTCATTGTGCACCTGACCATGTTTCATTTCCTTGCACCTTGTGCTTTCCTGGAACTGCTACTCTCATAAATCACATAGTAGCAAACTGAAAAAATGCATTGAATGATACAAAATATGGTTAAATGGAACTTGTCATAAAGAAGTCTGCACTTAAGTGGTTAGTTTGTTTCCTGATTTTCTATCTTGCCTTTCTATTACAAATGGTGCTCAGAATGATGCTTTATGATTGAAAAAGCCCAGCGACTTGATTAAAAGATAGAAAACAGAAATAAACAGCATCCAGCCAGTTAAAAGCCCCCTCAATAACAGACCAGGTTAAGATACAATCCTGTTGCGTGTTTAAATAGAGAAAAGGCCTACAACTCCCAGCATGCTTCAGGCTGCCTGAATAAAGGCATGCTTGCCTAACGGTGGAAGAGCAATGAAGTGGCAGCCACCTGTGCCTCCCAGAGTAGGGAATTCTAATGCTCGGGAGCCACCACTGAAAAGGCCCTCATTCTTTTCTTCACCAAGTGTGCCAAAAAGGCCCTTCCAAAAAATGAAAACCCAGCATGGGCATGTCTGGGAGAATACCATCTCAGTTGCAAATATTTTGATTGATTTAATGTCCCTTTTATTTTTTGATCTTATATTATGATATTTACTTTATTTACTTGATTGTATTTTTATTAATTGTCTTTTTTATTTTAGCGGTTATTATGTTGATTGTCTTACTGGTTTTATTGTAAATTGTAGATTTTATTATACTGTTGTACTCATCTGTTGTATGCCACCCAGAGAGCCTATTGCTAATAGGGTGGCATATAAATTGAATCAATAAATAAATGCTGCTGAAAATTGTAGCCATTTTATGCAGAGTTTTTCTTCTTTTTCTAACAAGCCTACAGGAGAAGTGTGCCATCAGCTCGTGCTACATGTAGGTACTTTCCCACCAAATAAATAAAGATGTCAAGGAAAAGAAGCTCAAGATTTCATAACCTCTATGGAAGATGTTACCAATGGAAACAAAAGTGGATTCACCATTACCATTCTGAGAAAAGATATGTGGAATTGAGTGATCAGATTTATTATGCCCATGACAACCACAACAAAGTCAAAAATGTTCCAAGCATCTTGAAAATAGTAATATGGATCAAGGACAATCATTTTGAGGACCATTTCCGTGGCAAAAATTGCAGTGAAAACCTGCAAGAGGAAAATGATGTCAGTGCAGAACAACGGATGTGTCAATAAAGTCAGTACAAGCTCTTCTAAGCTATACTGCTTTCTCAAAGACAGCAGCAAATTTCCTTGCTGATAACAGTGAATTAATATGATCCCTTGCCTTGTCAGAGCCTGTAGTCCTTTCTAGGCATAGGAGGGAAATGCCCCGTACAAGCAGCCATGCATGGGCATGTGGCTCATTTCTGATAGAATATGCCAGGCAATCTTTTTGGGCTCTGAGCTTATCTGGCAATTTGAGAAACTGCTTTGGGTACCACTGCAAAATGGCTGCCACAAGAGGTGTAGCAAAGGACAAGTAATCTGTCCAAAAAGGTAAAGACAAGGCAGTCTAGGATCCAACACACTTAAAGACTCCTTTCAACCCAGAGTTTGCAGCAACTTCAGTAACTTGTTGCACTGTGATCCCAGTTCCCAGTAAGAACATGTTAACTGGAAAAAGTGGAAGAGGTAGGGTGCCAGGAACTGGTGACTGGAGGCTCACGGAAGTGCATGGCGCATGCTCATGGTGTTGACTAGACCTGACACACCAGATAAAAGACACATCTGTTTGTGCACCTGTAAGCCCCTGGGTTGTTCAGGGTTAGGGTTAGGGTTAGGACCAATGGGACAAAACAGCAAAGCCTACACATTTTCACATTTTTAAAACAATTAAAGAGATAAGGCTTTTGATTCACCAGCAAAACAATATAAAACTCAAGCCTGTCTAACCATGATTTTTGATCCCCAAACCTTTTCCCTTAAAGCCTGAGTATCTGGGAAGTTCATGTGCACTGATCCCTAATTTATGTAATCTCTTTGGCTTATAAAAATGGGGAGACAAATCCGTCCACCCCTCATTTAGGCCTCTGCAAGAAGAGCTGGGGTAAAGACTGACAAATCTCTGTTTCCGATTTGTCCATTCTTAAGTTCAGTTTGTCCTTAACTTTGCATTTGCTGTATAAAGTAAGCATGAAAACCCCTAAGCCCTTCTGTGCACATTTCTTTCAACACATGGATTTTTGTATGCCTTTTTGCAAACGGTTTTCCTTATAATGGATTTTAATGTTATTTTCCTATATGACTACAAATTCTTGAATTATGGAACTCCATTGCAAAAACTGAAGTATGAATTTCGAAGGATAATTGAGTTTTGTTTCACATATTGGTTCAAAAGATCAAAATTACATAAATTGACATTAAAACACAGGCTGAACTATTTTCTCTCCCAACAACAGTGACAAGCTGTTTTCAATGCAGAGTGGAAAGTGTGCCCATCTGCTGCTGATGAACGTGTTTAGACTGGAGCCCAAATGTAGGAAGTATGAATTTGTAGGGTACAGCCCTCTGATTGGTAGGTGCTGCCTGGCCAGCCACAGAAAAAGATGGAGTGCTCACCATGACACTGGGAAAACCTCCTGAGGTCTCCATAGCGACTTCACTTAGGGTCGTGCAACTACTGGAATCTTTCTGCGTTGGCAGTGGCCCCAAAGATGGATGGCCATCTCATGCCAGAGCCAAGTGGTGTTGCAGCCTTTCCTCTTGCAAGGCCAGAGAAAATGTTTAGATGGCTAAAATCAGCTATAAAAATATCTTTGCGGGTGAGGTAATCCTAGGCTCCACCATCCTGCCACCCTCCACTGGCTGACCGCAACCTTTTGGGTTTGGAGGCTTATAAGTAGCCATGCAGAATGGTGGCACTATCCCAGGTTTGCAACATCCTCCTGTTACCACTTTCACTATGCAATGGCTTCATTTCACACAGAACTGCAGAAACAAATAATTAAATCTGTGATTTCTAGCTGAAAAGTTTAGTCCAAACATATGACCAAATTCTTCCAAATCAAAACAGCGAAAGCATAATTGCCAGCATTCAGCTTAAGAAGGATTTGGTTTACTTACAATATTTCCTTGAGAAACCACTTCCTTTGAAAGGGGGCAATTTTCTAAGGCCATTAACAGGGTGTTCACTAGGATACACAACGTAATAAATAGTTCCATAAAATGATTTATCATGATTTGCTTCATCCTTGCCTTTATTTGCAACCAGAATGGGCAGCATTGCCAAATGAGATATTTTTTGAAAGCTTTTTTCAAGCCGGGAGGAAATTCGAATTTGGGTTCTTCCCATTCTAAACAAGAAAAGGAACACAAGCGTTGGCGTACACACTAAGTTATGACTCACAAGAGCAATTACAGGAGCAATCTCTGGTTTACACTTTCAGTGAAGCATCACATACATACACAGTTTGATAGGCAAATAGAAAGTCTCACAGAAAGGACAACTAGGAAACCTTTCAGTCTCACAGAAAGGACAACTTTCAAACATCATCCTGGCAAAATATTGAAAAATAGCTGAGGAAAAGGAATGAAGGCCTCCAGTTCTCTGTAGGTCTTTTTAGGTTTTAGGTCTATAGGTCAAAAAGGCAGGCTACTTACTGTAAATGTCATTTCTCAAGTGGCCATCTGTCCGTTAACACAGATGGGCTCTGCACCTGCATGCAACCTGTTGCCAGGAAGATTCTAGATGTGACAGTGGCTTGCTGGGAACCCCTCCCCCACCCCCAGCATCGGTAGATACAGGAGAGGGCCTAGGGACGGAGGGAGAATCCGTGAGACTGCCCTCAACACCGGTCAAAATCTATCCCTACATCACAAGTGTGCCTCTCAGAATATGACACCAAGGATGGAAAGGTGGGTGGGTGGCCTGAATGCACAGGTGAATACCTGAGGAAGAACAGTTACAGGTAAGCAACCTGCCTTTCTTCTCCCTGGTCTCTGTGCATCCCACATAAGCAAGTTTGCCTGTCTGGAGGTGGGTCAGTGCCATCACCGTCGAGCTGGACTGAGCTCCCAAAGACACAATCTGCTCCGGCGTGGACAGTGAAGAGGCAGTGCCTCACAGAGGCTGATGGGCCAGAGCAGGCGTCTGCTCTGCAGAGGACTGGCAGAGGAATCCCTGCAGGTATGGGAGTGGAAGTCACTGTTGCCTGAGCAGAGTGAGCCTTGAAAGGCCCCGGAATTTGTAGACCAGCAGACTCATAAGCCAGGGAGGCTGTCTGCACCCCCCAGACCACTAGCCTTTGAGAAGCCATAGCAAATAAACAGTTTCTGAGACGGCTGAAAAGACTCATTGCTGGAATGGTAGAAGAGAGATCCATCCTAAGAGCATATATCTCACGGGAGTGGTCAGTTGAAGTAATCCCCACCAGGAAAGCAACTTTCCATAAGAGTAGGCATGGATCGACAGTCACCATGGGTTTAGACCGTTTCCTTGTAAGGGCTAGCAGAATGATTGAGACTCCAGTTAGACGTTAAAGAATGAGTTGGTGGAACAACATTCATGAGCCCTCAGAGAAAATGCCAAGATAAGGGAGAAAGAAAACCAGTGAACCCTGAATTGGTACATGGAAGGCTAAAATTGCTGCCAGGTGGATGCAGACAGACCATGTCTTTCGCCCCACTGAAACAGAGTTGAAGAAGAGGAGGATTCGCTCTGCTGGACACTGATGTGTGATGCAAAGGCCCACTTGTGATGCAAAAAAGGGTTTCCATTTCGCGGCACAGACCTCCTGACAGAAGGCTTCAGCGCCACGTCCAGTATTGAGTGCAGTCCTTCAGGAAGGGTGGCGAGTCCCTCATCTGGGCTTGAGGTGCAAGGTGTGTACATCCAGGTGTAATACCTTCCCCTAATCTTAAGAAATTTGGTCCAGCCTGCTATCAAGCTACTGGCAGTGATGGCTGCTCCTTGCTGCCACAGGTGGGGAAGGCTTTTGCCAGCAGCTGTCTGCAGCACACTGTCTGCGTTCAGAAGACATCACATGGGTAACAACAACCACAGAACAGTCCATGGTGGGTTGTTTGGGGAAATTATGCTGAATTAATATTAATTTTAAATTGCTTATTGATTAATTAATTAATTATTCAATTAGCATGTGTTGAAAATTATGCTAAAAGGGGAAAGGTCAACTTTTCATTGCAGAGCCAACTACTTCCTACTACCAGACAGACTTTCCCAGCATTAGCTACAATACATAATCTTTTTTTTTTTTTTTTTTTAAGAATACTGATTTGGATCATTCTCAAATGCCATACAACAATAAAACTTACTGAAAAACATACTCGTGGTGTTTTTTTTAACTTACCCATAGTTCTGCTGATGACTCTGGCAGCACTTGTTAACTTTTGTCTTTGAAGTACATCAGTATTACTATCAACTGGTAGGTGATAGGACATTAGCAACTCTTTCTTCAGATGCAAGGGAAAAAAGCAGATATTGATGCTACACAATCACACAGACTTTCCCAACCTGATATCCTCCAGATGGTTTGGACTACAATCCTATCAGCTCAACCAGCAGGCCAATGATCAGGGAAAGTGACAGTTATAAACAGAAACATCTGGGGGCACCAAGTTTGGAAAAACAGCCAGCAACATATCTCCATTTGGGGGGTGGGGGAAGTCCCCCTGTGATGAATGTAGGAACAGAGAAAATAATGTGTTGATGACATCACTGGTTTCACCATATGACACATTTATTGAGCATTTGTGAATCCTCACTAACAGTCGCGTGTGGGTGATTTACACGACACTGTCATCCCCTAGGGTCTCTCCCATGCTTGCGACCATTTCCATGGTTTTTTTCAGGTTGAGAAAAATGTGATATTATTTGAAAACTGTCCTGCAAAAGGCTTGCATGGGTTTGCAGTTCTGCAGTTCCACCTTGTGGTTGTGCAATGGAATTTACAGAAAAACAAAGACAGAAAACCCCAGGTAAATAATACATGTAAAGGAACCAAGTTTATTATTCAAAGAATCGGCAAGCCGATGCCTCAGTAAAATTACAGCGAAGCCCCAAAGAAGAATGATGGTTAAAAGCATGAAGTACACCTTAGAATAATTTACGTCAGTGGTTGGTAGATTATTTCTGATGCAGCAGGATTGCTATGAGATGGGGGCATGGATCCAAAGTTCTGCTTCTATAAAGGGGGGGGGGCATTTCTGGTTTATTGATTGATTATACAGAGGGGTGCAAAAGTAGGTATACAGTTTTTATTATGAAAAACAATAGCTTTATTAAGTCACAATAAGGATGACATACAAATCATTCTTTTATGAATTGACTCATGACATCAACAGTGGGTGGTTTTCTTGAAAACACTTTATCTTTGATAACGCCCCAAAAGCAGAAGTCATTGGGGTGAGGAACTCTGTATAACTCTTACAACTGTATAGCTACTTTTGCACCCCTCTCTATTTATATCCCACCTTTTTCCTGCAAGAAACCCAAGGCAATTTCCACAGTCCCAAGGCAATTTCCACAGCCTCACAACAACTCGGTGATTGCAGGGGGCTGCAGATTCTTCCTCTCAGTCTGCTGTAACCAAAGAAGTAATTCCTGTGGGTTGGGGAACCATCCTGAGCTCTGTGTGTGTGGATTTGTGAGGGATTGCAGCTGGAGGAGGGGGAGATTTTGTGCATACATGAGTATGATTATCATGTATAAATGCAGATCTTTTAATTTAAGGTAGGATCTTGGGTGGGTAATGATTTTATACACAGCAAAACTTCAACTATTTTGGTATGTCCAATGGAGTGTGGCAGTCAAATTACAGCAGGGGAGCTGGGAGCCTTGACCAATCTAACATATTCCAATAAAACACAAACAAAACCCCTGCAGACCAAGGTACATGGAAACTGCAAGGCAGTACAGGTATTCCTATATCCTTACGGATCCCTTCTGCTACAGCAGAGGTGTGCAGTTAGCGACCGTTCAGATATTGGATTCCAAATCCCATTAGCCCTTACTGGATGACCACAAGCTGGCTAGGCCTGTGCAAGAAAGATCCTTTCCAAAAAGCAGAACTTTCTAAAGGCACAATCCCATGTGTACTAAGACAGGGAAAAAGCCTACAATTCCCTGGGAGCTGAAGGTCTTTTTTCTGTCTAAACATACATCAGATTGCAGCCTGCTCCTCCCTGCAGTTAGAAGTATCAAGAGTATCATGCAGCAGACCATCTCAGTGCTGGGGTGCTGCACTCACAATACACAAACACAGCATAGCCACAGGGAGGGTTTTTCCACATGAGGCTGTGGATCTGCTGTATCTACTTTTGGGTCTGTCCCAGAATCAAGATCTGAGCACCCAAGGAAGAAAGACTTCTTTCCTGCTGTATAAAATCTAGCTGGCACCATGGGGGTGGCAGAATAGCACAAATGCACCCATGAGAAAACAAGCGAGTTGGCAGGAAGCAGCTATGTCCAAATTTATTCTCATTCAACTAAGCAACATTTTAAGTGGAATTCAAAAGCACGGAATGCTATGTCTCACTTCTGCCAAAGTTCTATTTTTCTCTTTGTGCATTCATAGAATATTTCTATTCTAATATTACCATTTGACTCTGGTAATATTGAACATTATGCCAAAATGCTTCCATTATTTGGCCGTATTTGGTTCAGTGTTTCGAATCTGATGCCATTTGACAACATGGGGCAACAATAATTTTCAGTATTCAGCAAGAGACATACAGTGTCTTTCAAATACTTTGTATCAATGGATTGAGCAAATGCCGACTTAATTAAGCAAAGGAGTAAATTTAGGTACCAATGATGAAACATTTCCAAAGCCAGGTAAGAATAGCAAAACAATTTGGAATTCCTGGATAAAATGTAGTGGCTGAAGTTTGAGATCTGACGCTATGTTGAACTATTTGGAATTTCTTATCAGCTCTGAAAGTAAAACACAGCATTCCCTTGGTTGCTCCATTAAGCATTTTCTACATTCAACTTGGTCCTTAGCTAATTCTTAGTGTTCCATCTTGAACTCGCTTCCCAGTTTTGCAAATAAAGAGGCTGCTGCTAAAAGCAATTGCCATTAAAACTTACCAGCTTTTGTTGACTTTTATCAGGCGGTGAGTAAAATGATGCTTCATCTTCTCCATAGAGTTTGGACTTTGTGCCTCTGCGCTTCTCCCTCCTGCTTTCCATTTCTTTTTCATCTGCAGATGCTGCACTTGATATTTCAATGTTTCCATCTGAGGAAGCAACGTGACTTTGGACAGACATCTCCTGAAATAGACATTTTTCAAGTAAGGATTTTAAGCACACTCTTGCTGGGAGAAAGAAATAGATATCCTGTGAAGACCCTTTGTGCTTGAAGATAGGAGGGGCCTTCTCTGCATCTGAATAGACTGACTTCACAAGAAGCAATATCCAGTAGAAAACCGCCTCCCCACACACACAGTTCTTACAGGTAGCTTTGCTATTGGGGAGACAAGAGCTACACTTAGGATTTGTTAAGAGTGCTGCATCTTTCCTTTGCTTTTCAGTGTGTCTTCTGTCTGTTGAGATGTCTGCATTTTATCGTATGTTCATTTACAGGCTTCTGATGATGATTTCTTTGAAACAAATTTGGATGTGGTTACCCCATCAAACAAATGTTATGTCCACTACACTTTGTATCTTGAATGTAAAGTTTCTGTCCTTAAATTCCTGATGGTACTTTGAGTCTTCAAGAGTCTTCTTTCTTAGAGATTGCATTTTATTCGGTGTCTGTTCAGTCCTTTTAAAAATAATTTTGGTATTATGTTAGTTTGCCATATATAAAAGACATTTCTATCTTTTGTTAACAGTACCATTTCCAAGAGTTCTGTTTTATATGTGGAGTGTGCTTAACCCATCTATTTTCTTCTAGGAGGGAAGTCTGACTCTGCTGAGACTAGAAGGTCCGAGACAGTGTCTAGACAGCTATTTTTATTTATTTATTTATTTAGAATTTTGGTATGCCGTCCCATCGCATAACGTCAGGACAGCTTACATAAAATAAACAAACACAATACAAATAAAATCCAGATTCACTCTGGCTGCAAATTAAAACCTATAGACGATATTAAAAGTAATTAAAATATTGTTTAAATAAAAAGATCTTAACCTGGCACCGAAAAACAAATAACAACAGCGCCAGGCAGACCTCTTTGGGGAGCGCATTCCATAGGTGGGGTGCCACCGCAGAGAAGGCCCTCCTCTGGGTACTTTGCCTCCTACAGATACTGGAAACTCACTCTATGATCAAAGCTGGGGCAACTACCTGCAAGCCAGAACTGTGGAAAGAACAGCACTTGCTGCTTCTCCAAGGTCATAAACTGGCTTTGGAGAAAGGCGTTTGGGGGCATTCCTGGGATGTGGAGGGAAGGAGGCAAGCTGCAGCAGCATACCAGGTATTCTGGTGGCAGCTTGGCTTCCTTCCTCCTGCCCCAAGGCGCCACAGTTAGCAAAAATCAGCCATCTAAGCATTGTGCAGGGCAGGAGGAATGCAGAGGCAACCTTCACCTCCACACCTCGACCACCCTGCATGAGATGCCTGCCATCCATGCGGCTCAGAGCATGACAGGCATCTGTGATTGGATGGCACCGCAGGAAACATGTCCACAAGCCATCGTCTCCTTTTATTTGGTTGAAAAATGGTAAATGGATATTCTAAAGGGATGGATAAAGGGCACCTAGAATGCTGCACTGAGCCAGGAGTTGGACCGAATGACTTTATTGGCCCCTTCCAACTCTCCTACTCTTTACTTTATTTCTGGAGAGAAAACATTTGCAGCAATTCAGTCTTAACACAATTTCTGCACTCAGAAAAAAGATGGAAGAGGTGAAAAACATATGTGGGATCGTTATGAGTGAAGAGGATGGCATCCATGCCCCCTCTAAAATTCTGTAAATGAGGCAGAGAGGTAGTGCTAGAAAAGCCTCTTCTGGGAGCACCCACAGTGAGCCTTGAGAGTCTAAAAGTAAAAGAAGTGCATGGGGAAGCATCACATCCCAGGAGACCACATCAACCAATAGCAGTCGGACATTTCATCATGGATACAGGTGCCACAAACAAATCCATTCACATATTTTATTTTTTTCATAGGCTAGCATTGCAGTGTTTTTCTTTTTCACTTAAAATGGGTTATGGCTGCCTTTTAAACAATGGAACTATGGTTTGGGGATGTGCTGCCATCAGTATGCTGAAGACTCACAGCTGTATCTCTTCTCTCCATCTTCAGCAGATGAGCTAAGCCAGTGTCTGGCTACAATAACGGACTGGATGAGGGCTAACAAACTCAGTCCAGACCAGAATGAGATGCTTTTGGTGGGTGATTCCTTTGGCCAGACGAGGGGTATTCGGCCTGTGCTGGATGGAGTGACTCTCCCTGAAGGAGCTGGTTCATAGCCTGGGGTTGCTCCTTGAGCCAACTTTGTCATCTGAGGCTCAGGTGGCTTCAGTTCTCTTATGTTCTGATAGTCTCTAAATTAGACTGGGACCTGGAGGTCCAGATATAGAAGACCAGTCCTGGCTTGTCTGCATTGGCTGCCTCTATGCCTCTGGTCCCAATTCAAGGTGCTGGTCTTAAACATGGCTTATTATTGCAATATGCCTAACCATGGTCTACTCAGACACTATGCTCAACTTCTGGGGCCTTCCTCCAAGTACCAACCCCTCGAAAGGCTTGGAGATTGGCAACTAGGAAAGTCTTTTCTGTGGTGGCCCCCATTTTGGAACAACCTCCCTGACGTGGCCTGCCTGATGCCAAATTTGCCATTTTTTCAGTGCCAGGTTAAGACAGTCCTCTACAAGAATGCTTTTCAAAACCTTGGTCAATTCAGGGGCCTAACACAATCATCCAGGTGCCTTTATTTTATTCTTGGCTGGATCTTTTTAATGTCTTTTGATATATTTTATATTATTTTAAATTATGTTTAAATTGTGGTTAATATTTTATCTATATTTTATTGTTTTTATACTTTGTTGTAAACCTCCCAAAGAGCTTTGGCTATAGGAGGCATAAAAATGAAATAATGATTATAAAAACAACAACAACTTTAAAAAATTGGTGTACTGAGTATGGAGACTTTTTTTTTTACAAACCTTTTCCATCTTTAGTATTTTCTTTGCTTCTTGAAGTAACCTCTCCCTTGCCTTTGTCTGTGCCACTGTGGCTCTGTTTTGCTCCTCGTATGCCATGGTCACAACAGCCAGGATTAAATTAAAGAGATAAAATGAGCACAAAAAGATGATGATCACAAAGAAGATGACGTAGGATTTCCCAGATGTTCTGATAACCTAAAAGCACAAAGTTACTGATTTTGAGAATCCAAAATATATAGCAGCATTCAAACAGGATTTTTTTATTCCATGTTCACATGGTGGTGATTTCAGAGAGATAGCCAAGTTCAGCCAGCCCAGCAGAAACAAGAAAGAGTTTTGTGACACCATGAACACTAATAAAGGTATTGCGGAATAAGCATTGGTTGATCATGGTTCACTTCATCAGGGACAACACTGAGGTAGAAATGGCAAGCTACTGTGTAAAGGCAGAGCAAAGGCCTCATCTTGAATAATATGGCCAGTTCAGGAACCATAGTAATAGATTAGGAAAGATGCAGACAAACTGTTCAAGGTTCAGAGGAGGGCAATCGAGATGAACAGGGGACTGGGAATGAAGCACTATGAGGAGATTTTCGAAGAACTGAGCCCAATTCGCCCATGGAAGACCGAGGGAAGATAGGATAGCGCTCTTTGAGTAGCTGAAAGGTTGTCACAGAGAGGAAGGCTGGTATCTCTTCTTGATTATCCCAGAGTGCAGGACATGGAATAAAGGGCTCAAGCTTCAGGAAGCCAGATTCCAGCAGAACATCAGAAAGAACTTCCAGATGGCTGTGTCTGGAATGGAATCCAGGACCTAGGGAAATCATGGACTCTCTCCCATGATGGAGGCATTCAGGATGCAGCTGGACAGCCATGTCAGAGGGATGCTTAAAGCTGAAGTCCTGCACTGACCAGGGAATTAGACCCAACAGCCTTCTTGGTCCCTTCCAACTCTACTATTCTGTGATTCTGTGCAAAATCTTTTCTTCCCACAGATATTCCTGTGTGTAAGAGGTGGGTGTGGTGCTACAGGGAACATGCAGTGATAAAAGGAAACAAGGTATGTATAGTGTTAAACACATCTAAGCCATATTCTGGGGGTGCTGATGAGCTGAATGTGGGCAAATGAACTGCAGCTTTAGGCACAGAAAAGTGTTCTCTCTCAGAATAAAGGAACTGTGTCATTTGGATGGGATAGCCTGGGGTTTCTCTTTGATTCCGCTTTTGTGTGCCCAGAAAGTGGCTGTGGCTAAGCAAGGCTTTGCCAAGCTTCAGCTGGTGTGCCAACCATCACCATCCCTTGAGAGATCTGATGCAACCATGGCAACAGACGCCTTACTCAGAGCAGAGGTGATATGGCCACCCTGCTGAAGTTAGCAGGTTTGGTCTGGCAGGTGCTGGCTGGCAGCCTGGGTCAAAACCTCCTGTTTGCCTTCTTGGTTCCTCAGTAAAAGAAAATTAGGGTATAAGGTAAATAAATAATCTGGATTGGATTGTTGTAATGTAAGTGTGAAAACAAAGCACACTCGAAAGAGGAGGAAAAGGAGTAGAAATTAAATAGAAAAGACGTTGAAGTGCAAACAGAAAGGAAGAGTTGATCAGAACCAGCCTGCTTGGGAAATCTCCACAATTCGTCTGCAGAAGACCTGAGCAGGAAGCCATGGTGCCTGTTCCTTTGAACATGTGTGCTACTTCAAAAGGGAATGCACATCACCACTAGCACTGGGTTTAAGCCCCAGAAGATTCTGAATTACGCTCTTCACAGGCATAGAAACACATATTTGTGCCTGTATAAGACTATGAAGAAAAATCATGAAGAAATGCCAATGTTGCTTTCTAATTGGTCAAGAAATCCTTTTAATGAGGCCACTTAAATCAAATTCTGATTTTTAAACACCCATTATTTCTTAAATATGTATTTAAGAAATACATATGTATAAATATGTATTTAAGAAATAATCCTACTTCTGTATTTGAATGTTCAAGGTTCTAATGAGACGAAAACTGCAGAAAGCAGTTACGACGAATCAGTACAATAGTGATAAAAAGGAATCAACATAATTCCATGGAAAAATAAAGAATTGGCTTTGACTCTTCCCACTGACTCACCTGAAATGTTTTAGACTACTGTTTTTGTTCTAGCTGCAGTGAAGAGATTGTAACTGAAATATATTTATGGCATTGGAATTCCATAAGTATCTATTTCGGCAGCAACTAAGTAGACAAATAAAGAGCTTTTTTTTATTTTATTGATTGATTGATTGATTGATTGATTTATATCCTGCCTTTTTCCTACAAAGGGCTCAAGGCAGCTTACATCATTCTCCTCCTCCATCTTATCCCCACAACAACAACCCTGTGAGGTAGGCTGGGCTGAGAGTCTGTGACTGGCCCAAGGTCACCCAGTTGGCTCCATGGCCGAGCAGGGACTAGAACCCAGATCACCTGAGTCCCAGTCCCACGCTCTTAACCACTGCACCACACTGGTTTTCCCATATTAGGGCATCAATACACCATTCATGCTAATACTTTTGGCTGTAAGAGAAACCATTCCAATCCATAGGGTGGGGGATTAAATCAGCATAATTTTAACATATATGAATAATGTGTCTCTCGTACACACACACACACACACACACACAGAGGAAAATGCAATTTTTTTCAACTGGCAAACCAGGAAGAAGTTGGTAAGAGCACAGATTACCAGATTTGACAGTGTATTCATTTTAAACTAGTGAAAATGAGAATCCAAGAGCAAGAAATCAAGGCAATATGTAAAATGCTTACCTTGTCCCAGGTTTAAAGAGACATGCGCACACACACAAGTACAGTCTTCAGCAAAATACATGAAAAACATTTCTGTAAAACATTTAATGCACTATCATATTGAGCTGGAATGCCCCTGCAGCCAGCTGCCTCCCCCATGTGCCTTGGAAAGGAGAAAATGAGGCGTGTTCTGGGGCGGGGCAGGGCAGGGCTGAGGACTTCCTGTCGGCATCCCAGCTTCCGAACATGTTTAGATAAAAATCATGGTGTGTGGTGCGGCACTGGCAGAAATGATCACCCCCGCACCTCTTTGGAGGTATAGGATGCATGTAAATTCTGGGTTCAGAGGCTTACATGCATTGTGTCAGGGGCAATGAAAAGTAATAGTTTACCTGCCGATAGAGACGTTCCCAACTATCCTGCGTCATCAGCCGAAACAATGATAAAAAGGCCCATCCAAAATGATCAAAGCTTGTGTATCCGTAGTCAGGATTTTTTCCATGTTTTGTACAAAAATAGTTTGTTCCACATTCAGTGCCGCTAATAACAGATCAGACAACAAGCAAAAGAATTTTCACTTAGTTTTTTTCCCCTCACAGACTACAGCTTTACCAAATCTGGACATTCACCTTGTTATGAGCTCACACCACAAATCTCTGAGTGGGGAGAACTGCAGGGGAGCAAGCGTCTTTACCCAAGCTAAGTGAGATCACTGGAGACTTAGGGCGAGATTCTCTTTACTGACACAGGTAGAGCAAAATGTGGTTTGCAGCAGGGGGACTACCAGCAGAAGGTTCCTGTAGTGAGAGTTCAGCTCTCCCTGTAGCCCAGTTTGCATGCAACAAGGAGCCACGATGGGAGGATTTTCTCATGGGAGGGGGCACATTGTTGCCAGGGCTTGATGAGAAGCCACCCACAACCCTAGAACAGCCTACGGGTTCTGGGTGGCTGATCAACACCCCAGCACCCCACCCTTGCACCTGATGGCAAGCTGCAGCATCCCCCTGTGCAGTTCAAATGTTCAAAGGGGCCACCTGTCACATGCAAACCAGTCTTTGTCCCTTTGGAAGGCATTCCAAACACTCTCCTTAGCCTCTTGCTTGCTCACAATTCTGGCTCACAGGTTTAACCAGGCCACAGGGTCTCCCTATCTAGCACGTGGAAATGCCAAGGGGTGCCTCCAGCCCCATGCCCTGGAAGAGCCTTCCACTGTTATCTCTGACGAGTGACCCGAGCAGTGAGTGTGGCTTTGTGTGAGGCTTGTCGCCTCGAGGAGCATGCAAACAGAAGACGCTGGGGTGTCTGCTGCCATCCGAAGAGGCAGAAGGAAATGGAGGGTTCTCTTCCAGGGGTCTTTATGTGCCATGCCTGAGAGTGAGGAAAAGGAAGTCACCCATCCTGGGTACTTTCTGCAAAGAGAAGACAGCAGCAGGAGGGCTGGGGATCTTCTCTAGGGGGCAGCAGAGAGTCTAAGGGTTAATGCACCCATGGTATGGCTCTGACTTCGATTGTTCAGCCTGCCTCAGAGGCCATGTAAACTTTAAAAATGAAGTGTGTGAAATACTTACTTGGGGTTTTTGCTGAATCCACACAGCAGTATCTCAGAAGAGTTATCTTTCATCTGGTACATGCTGACATTTTCTTGGACAGGAACTAATAGAAAAGAAACATCCATCATTTAAAGTACCTTCCCACAATGAGGCTCAGGGGCCACCACAAGCTGTTCTTAACTACAAGGAGCACAATTGTACAAAAGCTGTACAGGAAGGATAATATTTGTGCCACACCTAAGGTCTCATGTCAAAGTCTTGCTCTGAGCTGAGGCAGAAAAACACAAGAGGAGCATGAAAGAAACCAGGACCTCTCTCCTTCAGCTGTTGCCACCAGAAGCCATTCTAGCTGGTCCAGAGCTCATTTTCAGCTGTCTTCCATGAGAAATAAAATATGTTGTTCATAGGCTAATTTTGCTGAAGTAATGAAGTGAAATAAAATCCAGGGAGTTCTTCAGCTGTCAGGAGCTGAGGTTCCTTCTTTGCGCATTCAGAAAGCCAAAGGCCATTTTCTGTGCAAAGCATTCTTTATTGACAAAAAGCGCAAAACACCCAGAATGTATCTCTGAGCATGCACAGAGCGGTTTGTTGAACCTCATCTGCTAGTCAGAAACCCCAGAAACTCTCCTTACGAGCATGCCTGGGACCCATCCCTGCGGAAGGGGCTTCTGGTCCTGGAATTGGGCTGCCCTCCTCTGCTGGCAACACGTCATGGGACCTAGAGCGGAGGCCGCCTGGTCTTTGTCTGCTAAACTTCCCTGCTCCGAGCCCCCTCCCGTCTGCTGTACATCCTGGTTGTTCCCAGAGAGTGCCTGCCCCTCTGGGGAGCCTGCCTGGCCCTGAGAGAAGTCAGTCCTGCACCTGCGTGTGGCGGGATGGCCCGCGTACCCAGCCCCGTCCTCTCCTCCTTCCTCTTCCCCTTCTGTTTCTTCTAACTCCCAGCCAGCAGCCCTTGCAAAAGTGCATCCAAAGCAGCCATCCTTTTCACTCCCAACAGCAGCAACAATTTTTGGGTGCCATCATCTCAGATTCAGCTTTCTACTTGGATATATATTCGGCCCATAGAGTGGGTTTGGGCTATGATGTGTGACATTTGCACTTGTGTTTCTCATGTCTCATTCTTACTGGAGCATTTCTTTTGCTATCTGTTCGATGAGGCTGCTTGCAGTGGGACGGTCATAGAAACACAGAAGAGTAGAGCTGGAAGGGGCCAGAGGGCCATCGGGTCCACACACTGCTCAGTGCAGGGCTCCAAGGTAATCCATCCCTCTCAGGGGGCTGCCCAGCTGCATCCTGAATGCCTCTAGTGTGGGAGAGCCCACAGTCTCCATAAGTAATTGGTTCCATTGGTTCTCCCATGCTTCTTTCCTCACCTGCTGAATCTCTTCTTATGTTTCGCTGAATGTAAAAACACCACTAGTGTCGCCAGATGTTCTTCTACAGGCCAGTACAAGTGCTTCCTGTCCAGGATTTGTTGGACTACTCTTGGAGTTCACAAGCTGACTGATTGCATACTGCCATTTTTAATGTTTCTATTGTATGTTATCATGCTGTGTTCTGTGGTTATAATCGCTATAAATTGCTCAGCGAGCTTCAGCTATTGGGTGGTACTAAAATATAAACTAGTGTACATCTGACGAAAGGAGCAACAGTACTGACTTTTTAAAAGAAAGTTTAACACTGTTGGAAAACTCTTGTAAAGCAGGGGCAGGAGTGGGGAGAGACAGTTTACCTGGATCATTTAACACACACTGCTGATTTTTCTGGTTGAAGGTTACGTTCACAAAATCACGGTGGACACATTTATTTCTTAAGTTGCCCATGAAAAGCTGGAGGCCAACCAAGGCAAAGACAGCCAAGCAGAAAATGGTCAGCAACATCACATTGGCAAGTTTCTTCACAGATAGAAGGAGTGAGGTTATTATTACTTTCAGACCTATGGGGGGGGAAAGGCAGAATTATAGAGAGTTGGCTATCAGAAAATAAACATTGCAGCACACTTTGATTGTATTTCTCATGCATAGTCGTTGTCGTCTCCTTCTCCTACTCCTTCTCCTTCTGGAAAGCAGACCCCAAGCCCAACTACTGCTAATTTACTCAGCTGGGGTGGGGGGCTAGTACAGTTACTCAGTTTCTCACAGAGGCTGCTTTGAGAGAAGGATTTTTATTCTGCAGCCAGCCTGCAGAATAAAAATCCATGGAGAGGAAAATATGAAATAGCTGCACAGCACATTCTGATGACAGTACGAGTAGACCATCACCTGCAGTTACACAGACACTACCACCTTGTAGGAGGAGATGATGTTCAGGCCCTGAATATTTTTTCTGGCCAATTGGGCCTTGTGGGAAAGAAAACAATCTGTGTGTGTGAAGAAAATTAGTACATGTTCTTGAGAAGATGCAAGGATGGAGTCAATCACACCTACCAGTGATACTATAGGATGGATGGATAGATGGACTGATTGATTTATTTAAAACTTTTGTATGCCGTCCCTTATGCATGGCATAAGGATTCTGTGCCTATGGTAGCTCACATCTTGTTTCAGCATAAGACAGAATCTGCACCTGTTGCGAATCAACTGCAGAGCAAGCAGGAGAGATACGTGCTTGTGAATGGGTGCCTCAGTGGTTGTAATTAACATACACAGTAACTGGATGGGTCTCTATTTCCTTCTGCATCCTGAAAGGATGCTATCTAACCAAGGGCCATTTCTTTGCAGTAGAGACACCTGTTGCTTCCAGGGGACATCCTTTCAGTTTCAACTCTCCTTCTGCAACTGCTGATGTGCAGGCTTTGTTAAATCTGCTTTCTTGCATGTAGCTAAATGCAAAATGAAGTTCCTTTTCTTCCATGACCAGGATCAACTTTCCAAAGTGCTCCAGAGTATGAAGGAGCCCCCTAGGGCTTTCTAGTGCTGTTTAATGTTCAATGCTGACCTATAAGGCTTCCATCTGCCTTCCCCAACCTGCCATGCATTCCCAAGCCAGATGTGCTAGATTGCAGCTGCCGATATTCCCAAGCCAGAACCCATTTAGGGAAGGCTGCCTTACATCTGTCACCACAGGCCACTGAGGACATGGCAGCTGCCAAGGTTTCCCTTGTCTCACAGTTCCAGCCTTCTAGTCTCTTGGGAATGACAGATTTCAGGAGATACAGATAATCTGGGCTTGCTTCATTCAGAAACAACCTACCCCAGGGAATGAATGGCAGACATTTTACAGCCTTAGAATCACAGTTTTGACACATTAGTAGTTGCAGCTCATGCCTCTCCACAGCCTAATTGGTATGCAGCAAGGGTACAGAACCTTTTTCAGCCTGAGGGCCACATTCCATTTCCGAAACACTTTTGAAGGCCTCAGTCTGGTGCAGAGGGGCAAGGCCAAATGCAAAGGAAGCAGGGCCAGAGGCAAAACAGTTATGGCCAAAGCTACTATGTATTTTATTTGCAAGTTCATACTAGCAGTAAGCAAGCCTTACGGGGGCATTTCAGCCTTCTAGAGCATGCAGAGTGGAGTGCATGAAAGCCAGCCGGGAAACCACAGGACAATGATGGCTTATGCTGAGCAGGCACGGCCATCTAGATGGCTGGTCAGACAGGCAAAGAGGCTGGGATTTGGTGCCCATGCCGGGGGTCCTGGTCCACAGGATTGCTTTTTCTTTCGATAGGTTCTGAATTCTTGCTTTTGCTTGATTGAGGTTGCTGTTCTATGTTGTGCCTGACCTGGGGGTTTACTGCCCTTTCATAAGGGATTATTTTTAACAGGTTGATTGTGACTTTATTTTCCTGAAAATTGCCTTGGATTCCTTGCGTGAAAGGCAACATGCGCTTGTAGCAAGTACCCAAGCAGACAAAGAAATAAGGAGGATGGGGGGAAACCCATCTTCTCACCTGGGATTACAGATACGGCTTTTAAAGTCCTCAGAACCCTGAATATCCGGAGAGCTGAAATACTACCAAATTCACAAGTAAGAGAAACGTACCTGAAAATTACAAAAAGTGGGAAAGTGTTGGAACAAAAGTGACAGGCTTATTATTTTACAAGGCTACAGGTAACTGCAGTTTGCAATTCAGTGCATTCCTCCTGCTCCTGCAAATCCAACTGCTCCTATACTTGTTAAGATTGTTAACCTGTGGTATGTGAACCACAACCATCTGTATTCCAAAAGTCCTCATTTCTATTCCCAGTACCTCCAGTTAAACAGGGGTCTCAGGCAGCCTAGTCTGGAAACATTCTGGAGGGTTAGTTTCTACCAGTCAGAGCAGATGGTGGCCCAGTTTATACAAACATGGCTGGGAAAATAAGCCAGAGTGGTTTATTTCTCCCCTCTGCACATGCCAGGGAGATTAGCTTAATTACCCTCACAGCAGCACAGTTGGCCATGTCATGAAAACTGGGCAAGGTCAGCTTGTTGCTATGGCTAGCAACCTATGGTCCTTACATGGGTTAGGCTGGCTTGTTAACCAGAGCAACAAGCCACCTGGCCCACAAACTCCACTGCTGAATGTTATCACGCTAATACCAACGGACTACCATGGCACATAGAGGGTGGTTAAGTGTCCACTGTAGCTGGTCAACCATCCTGTGGCCATTTGAACTTGGCTGGAGCAGATGGGCTCGCAATCTGACTTAGGGTAAGGAAGCTTCCCATGCACGTACCATTCTGGGGAAGGGTCAGAGGTCATTGCGAGAGCCCATATTTTGCATGCATGAGGACTGAGGTTCAACTGCCAGGCAAGGCTTAGAAAGGAGACTCCTGTTCGGAGCCCTGGAGAGTCACTCCAGTGCAGACCCTCCCAAAGCGGACGGACCAGGGGTTCAAAGTGGTACAAAGTAGTTTCTGATGTGAACCCTATATGACAGGAGACATTTCTTGCTTCTCCTTAATAGTATAGGTCTGATTTTAAAGCCTGCATTCCCGGCTGCCATTCCAGAGTTAGACTCCCACAGCCACTAAAGCAAGTAGGGGCAGAAAGTGTGAAGCTTCTTATCTGTTCATTAACTATCGCTGTACTTAACAGCAGCTAGAATACTAGCAGATAATAAATCAACCTACATCTGTGTGTTTAAATGTTTTCCAAGCCAGGAATTCATATGGAAAGCTAGCAGAAGAGCAGTCCAACTTTCCACTTCGATAGAAATTCTGGCAAAGAAAGAATATAAAAACTTACGTCACAATCAAAACGAAGAAATCCAGAATATTCCAAGGATCTCGCATGTAGGTAAATTCCTGCAAAATAAATCCTCTTGCCACAACTTTTACTACAAATTCAGTGGTATAAACAGCAGTGAAAACAGCCCTGGAAAGAAAAGTGAAATTGTGAGGACAGAGGAGGAAATAGAGGACTGAGCTCACGTCCTGCATCCTGCGCCTTCTCCCAAATGATGCCTAAGGAACAGAGAAGCACTGAGATCACATTACGTGGAAAGCTGGGGTTACACTTCGTTCTGTGATTCATTTCCCTCTCTGAGCCAGCGGCAATCCCAGGTTTCTGCAAGAGCATCGCCCTACTACAGTTCTGGACAAGGCAGCATAAGCGGGAGACTTACAGAGCCCCTCTAGCGCTGGTGAGCCACACCTGGCTTACAAGGTCTGCGTCGCTGAGGTACAGGTTTGCTCTGGCTCTTTGGGTTGTAAATACGTGGCCTTGGGAGTAAGCCCCACCGGGTTTAATGGGCTCATCATTGCCCATTAAACCGGGACCACTGAATAGTACGGTGGTCTATGAATAGACCCTATGAATAGACCACTGTACTATTCAGAACCACTGAATAGCAGAGTTGGAAGGGGCCAGAAGGCCACTGGGTCCAACCCCATGCTTAGTGCACGACTCCAGGTTGAACCATCTCCCTCAGATGACTGCCCACCTTGAACGCCTCCACTGCAGGAAAGCCCCCTACCTCCCTAGGTCAGGAGCTCCACTGTTGTACTGCTCCAAATTAGTTTTCTGGCTCAGTGCATGGCTACCCCAGGCACCACTGTTGCCCTGGGCACGTTTCCGGAGTGCCCTGGCAGCTGAGACTGCTTCAGGACAACGGGGGCCTCCAGCCACTGCCACCAGCAAGGCCCATTGATGCCCTTGGGCTATATATGCAGATCAGAGACCCTGAGCTGATCTATGAGAGGGTGTTACTCTGTTCACCTGCCTCAGGTTTCATTGAAGAATTGAGACCCGAGCACCCCACCAAGTGCCTCGTTTCCTGCTCTGCTGCTATAAAACCTGTGGTACAGTACAAAAGCACAGTATACAAGTAAAGAAGAATATTTTCTTTGGCCTTTATGAGTTGCTCTAAATTCTTGCTCTAAAAATAATTTGCAGAAAGCGCTCTTTAGACAAAGAAGTGAAACTGGAGAGTTACGATGTCATCTAAAGAACCTGCCAACAACTCTGAGTGGGGAATGACAACTACAAAATAAACGCTTTGTGTAAAAAAGCTCATTCTAAGGGAATGAAACTCGGGAGTGGCTGCAGCCCAGTGCATCTCTCCGCACCATGCACAGTAATCAAAAAACAAAGGGAACATGAAGGGATTGCTGTGAATATGAGAGAGAAAATGTGATAAAGGGAAAGGGTTTGGCTGGCAGATACAGGAGAGGGGAGAGGTTTGCCTTCCAGTTTCTGCTGGCACTGAAAAGTGTCAGTTCAAGAAAGCTGAACCCTACCTACCTCTGGCACTTCGGTTGTCCTTTGTGATTAGCACTGCCTCCCTAGGCAGCCATTTTGTGGTTGTGCCAACCCTCTTCATCAGACTGTCAGATATGTCCATAGGCCCAAAATGGTTGCCTACCCAGCAGCATCATAAAGAAGTCACAAGGTTGAGGGAGGAGGGGTGGTAAAGCAATATGTCCACCTCAAATATGAGGAAAGAAGCCGTGGACCAATCTGATTGGCTTTCTCAGAATTTTAAACACAGAACTTTACCATAGGGACACCATAAAATGAGGGTGCAGCTTTGGTGGCCAGCCACTCCTGCTGCTTAGCAGTTGCCCAGTAGCACCACAGGGTGCAGACAGACTTTTAAAGCTAGTTTCCTCATATGTTATGAATGCAAGAATAAATCAGCAGGAATCTCCGCCATGACCATTCGCTGATCCTTTCTTGAAAGAGGTGGCAGATATGCTCCTGGATTTCTATCGGCGCTTTATAGGGACTGCCTGCCTCCAGAGAGAATACCAGAAACCACTGAGCTACAATTCTTTTTCACAAACTCTCCACTCCCACATCACCCACCAGTACACTGCGTTTACTTCCAAAAATTTAATCTTGCAATGCTGTTTTTCCAGTCCAGATTGCATTATTTTGTTGGAGAATAGTACAGAACGGCAGGCAGGGATACTTACTCAGTGATATTGTAATTTTTGGGGGGGCTTTTTAAAGTCATAAAGACACAGTTGACGAGAACAACACATGTAATGAATGCAATGAACAAAGTAATTACTGAGTTAAGGAAATGAAGGGAAAGTTTGCTAATAAGGTCGATGTGCATTCATGTGAAAAACTAAAGCACATGTGATTTGGGCTCCTTGGTAGTGCATTCTTAAGGGAAGCATTTCTAAAATGTATGCATTCTCCTAACCTTTCAGCCATTTCTTGTTTCTACTGTGTAATCATGACTTGGTTCCAGTCAGCACCAGGGAAGTTCCCTAGGACCCCAACCCGGGGCAGCTGAGTTGGAAGCAATCTTCTCCTGGGCTTTTAACAGGGTTCTCTTTGCTCCCTGAGTCACAACATCCATGTCTAACCCAAATCCAGAACGCTTGAGGAGGAGAGTGCGCAAGACGATTGGAAGGAAATATGTCAGCCTCCTTAAGTCGCACTCAGAGTGGCCGGCTCACCACAGCACTCAGACCAGTACCAACCTTTCATCTGACTCGGGTCTTCTGCTCAAATGTGCAAACGCCTGAGAATGGGACGTGGGGCTCCTCCGCAGCCCACACGCCTTTTGAAGATCTAAACGATGCTTGCGCAACCCCTTATATAATACCCCAAGGCACCATTAAGGATCGTTAAGCGCTCTTTGCAGCGGAGAAGGGAACCAAGCTGCACAACAAACCCAAAGCCACACACAGTTTTCGCCTACAGTTACACTGCTGGAGAAAAGTTTGGGTCAGGGGATTGTGGCTTGTTTTGAAGAGGTGCCACCACGAGGCCAAGGATTCTGGTGCACTGGGCTGGCAGACCTTGCAGTTGCTTCTTTTGCACTCACTGTGTGGGGCACCACACTAGAGCAGAATGGCAGGTCCTCTGTTCTGCTGAAGGTTAAGTCTGTGTCAGCTAATCTGCGTTCCATCTCCCACTGAAGCTATCATGGGAAGCTGTTTCAATCTGCACCTGATTCCATTTTCTACCAGTCTTCTATCAGCCCTTCCCAAACTGGTGCTCCAGCATGGCTGTGCATGATGGGAACTGTAGTCCAAACATCTAGACAGCGCCAGGTTGGGAAAAGCTGATCTGAATAACGCATTCTACTTTTTCACAGTTAATTTTTTCCTTTTAAATATAATGTTTGGGCTATCGAATCATAATTCAAGTCAAGCTGCAGACTTTAGGGAAGTTTCTCCATAAACCTAGTCCACATAATTAGAATTACCATACCAAAGCTAGCTGCAGAACTCAAATTTTTTAAATAAATCAAACATATGAGTCTGGCCAAATGTTGCAAAATGTGAGAAAGTTAACCCCATCATCACTAACCCACCCAACATTGCAGAAAATTGACCTCTGATTCCCAAACAGAGTAATTAGTTAGAGCATAAAGAACAACTGCTTGATTTAATAACTTCCCTAGTTGCGGTAAACCTAGGAAATAGGTGCCAATGTGTGTATCTTATAAATACACATTTTTCATAAAAACAGTATAAGAAGTAGATTAAGGAACTAGAAGGATATGAATGTATCAAGATTTTGATGGCAAATCTTCTCAGTGGATGAAAAGGACTAAATAAAAACAAGGCTCTGGAAGCGGTAAATCGATAAATTCTTCTCCTGGAGGACAGCACCATAAATGTCTGCAAAAGAACATGTCAAAACTTTTAAAAATGTAACACATAAAATTGAACAGACATTAAGAAAATAAGAAATCTTGTGCATTTACTGCCCAGAGACATAGACCCAGTGCCTATGCACCCCTTCGAATACAGTCTTGGGGAAATACCAGCTCTGCCAGGACTGTGGATCGCAGCCCTCACCGAGGCTCTGAGCAGTCATAGCCAGATCTCCCGGAGAGAGAGGGGCATATCAGGCAGGGACTCTTGGGGTAACTCTGGCCCTATAGTTGATGTCCACGGTAGTCTGGGTGACAGGCAAACCAGAGCCTGGATCACCTGCGGGAATTTTTCATAGCAAAAAGCAATCCTTTTGGGGTTCCAGTTTGGATCAGGGCCGCAGCACGGAACACTCTCTCAAGTGTTACAGCTGCAGCGTGCTCCCCAGTGGCTGCACACCCCTGGATTTACTGGCTGCTGAAGGGCCGGTCCCAGGTAACCCAGCCACAAGTTCTCCTTCAGTTCATAGCTCCATTCCCTTCGATGAGACAAGGGAATGCTGCGCTCTTGGGGCTGCCACTGCCCAGGCTTTTGTGGTGGGAGTGAGAGGAGGCTGGAGCGAGCCTGTATGTTGCAGGAATCTTGCAGGAGGGCCAGCGATGAAGCCGTGTTGGCAGACTGCTGTTTCCCATTTTCAAAAGTGTTCGTGGCAGGGCTGCAGAAACAAGGGCAAATGCATGTCTGCGCCCACCAGGCCACCCTGTCTTCTGCACCAGCAAAGACCTTTTGCACAGTGAGCCCAGCCGCCAGTAAGGAAATACGTTACTTAAATGAAACAGTGGGAAGGGTAGCACACACTGGCAGGCCCCAGGAAAAGTGTCTGGAATGCACTGCTGCCCACAGGTACCGTGTTGCCCACCCCTGACTCAATGCATTCAGCCCTGTTCTGAAACACCTAGAACGAAGACATGGGTCTTTTTATCTGGACTGCCAACAGATGATACTGCAGCTCTTTAGTCTTACGCTCACCAGAACATTTTACCACAAAAAATAATCTGATAACGTATGTATGTCTCATAGTACAACCTTACAATCCCTGTAGTAGGGGTCAACATCCTCCAGGGGTTCACCAATGAGCCAGGGAGGTGGTTTGCCATAAATAAGAGGCAGCTTTTTAAAAGTTTTCAGGTCCAGCTGTGGTTGAATATTTTCTTCTTCATGCTGTTCGTTTTTGCCCTCCTCTAAGGCCTTGGCCTGCTTTGCTCTCTTGTCAGCAATTCTTTTTTCAATTTCATCCAGGCTTTCCGGTGTGAAACGGAGGAACTTATTAGCCATTGAAAAAGAAAAGTTCGGCATCTTTTTGCACTGCTACTGCAGATGGGAACAAACATTTGAGTTATAACAGAAATCGAGTTCATAGTAAAAGTCTCATAATCCAGATGACCTTGGAGACCATCTTAACACAATGGTAAAAGCAAATGCAGATGCAGATGACAGCTCTAATGACTTCTGCTGGAGGTATTAGAGCTGTGTGCATTATTTATTTAGGGTGCAGTCCTATGGGGAAGACTGCAAGCCCCCAAACTTACAGCATCCCATGCAGAACAGGCAGTTCACCTCCCCCACTCCACATTTTCCTTAGATACCTAGTGACAAGTGTTTCGGAGAACAAGGCTGGAGCAGCTTCAGGACAGCTTGTACCCTGGCTGCTCCTGTCTCTTGCCTTCCTCCTCAGGTGCGCCCTGAAAACCCTGCAAGGTAACTTTCCTGACCTTGGAGATCAGCTGCTGTGGGTTCTTTTCACACTGGCTGTTAGGAAGAGTCCCGATGCCCAGATCCAAGGTCAGAGTGCTGCCCGACTTCAGAGTTTGGAATCTAATTTATCCTATGAAACTCAAACAATGTCTTTTCAACAAAAAGATCTCAAACAGCTGTCATAGCAAATGCGGCCTCAGATAAGAACCAAAGAAATTGTAATTGGGATACTTCAGAAATAGGACTAGAAATGGTCGGCAAAACAGGTGTGTGAACTGCAAATGCTGCGATGCATTGTACAAAATATCACTCGTGGGTCGTTGCTGCTGTCCTTGAGAAATGCTTGCCAAGTTCCTAAGAACCCTGGAATCCCCCAGAATACTGTGAACAATAGAGCCTGAAAAAGCACTCTGTGGAGCACTACCACCACTGTTCAACGGTCAGATTCGATGTGGTGGCAGCTTTTGCCTCTCTCTTACAAAAGCAGAGTAAATCTGTGGCTGAGAAGGCCGAATCCTCCCCAGCCTGCCTTCCGAGCAGCTGAATACTCTAGGGCAGCCCAGTGCACTGCAGATGTCTTGGACTACAAGTCCCAGCTTCACCAGCCAGGGAGTTGTAGTCTAATGAACACCTGCAGGCAGCAGATTGGAGAAGGCTGCCATGGGTATTCTTTTCTTACATGGTCCAGATATCAAATGGAGAGTTCGACAGGGAGCTCTCTGCATGGAGTGGGAAAAGTTCATTTCCCTCAACTGCATGCCTCATATGATGTTAAAAGCAGTGATGCGGGGGCGGGGGGATTTAAACTCCCTTTAATAGGAGGGAATCCACTTGGACCACCCTCAGGCCTGGTCTAAATTCCCTGGACCAGCCTCAGGCCTGGTCTAAATTCTTCCCAGGCAGAAGTGATTAGAGGCTGAGAGGACTTCTTCAGTTGCATGGCCACTCCCTCCTCACCCACCATCATGCCCCTCTGTTCCTCTCCCACTTCCGTCAGGGTTTCAACTTCATCGATGAGCCACTATGAAAACCTTCATGTTTTCTGAGAGACCATGGATTGGGGGGTGGGGGGGGGCAAAAATGGAAAATAACATGTCCCAGGTGCACCTACATCCTTGGAGGTTTTTTTCTCATCAATCCACTGGCGCCAGGGAGGCATCCCCAGGACTACAGGGTTGCTTTCTGAGTGTGCTTTAAGGGTGATATCCAAACAAATCCCAAAGTGGATTTTGCAACTATTTTTATTAGACTATTTTAGATTAGAGCAATTTTCTACATCATTTAGGGTGCAGTCCTATGCTTGTTCAGACATTCCCACCTCTCCCATCTGGTTGGGGAATGCTGAGTTATAGGACATTTTCTCTCTAAACAGGCATACAACCCCACCCTAATTTTAGCATGCCTGCTGTGCAAAGAAATGTATCTGCTTCTTAAGGAACAGTCACCTGAAAAATAATTAGTAATTTTTACACTTACCAAATGATTAATTTGATTTTAGGTTCGACAACATTGTATCCGTTCCAGTTGCCAATTTAATTTGTTATGTTCCCTGACTATGTGCACAATCCAATCAGGATGCCTGTTATATGCAGAGCAGGAGAAACAGAGAAGCAATGGATGCTCCTGCCCCCTCTTGCTCTCCAAAGCAGCTGAGTTACCACTAGGGCAAGTTGCATCCTGGGGGTGCGCGTCTTCTCCTTTCCCACCCCCTAAAAAACTCACTAAATGCTTTCTCTGAGATCACTTTTGTGGGAACAATATGGAGGAAACATAATAAAGTTCCACAGGGGCCATGTTGGGAACCCCTTCACGGGCACCGCTGAAAGCGCTGCACTGGGAGCCCCTGGCCGGTTCTATTCATCAAGGAATCAAAAACCTCCGTGTAGCATTTACAGTAGACTGGAAAGGCTGCTCTGGATACAACTAGACCAGGAAGTTCACTTCTGCCAATCCAGTTACACCTGCATAAATTAGGATCCAGTCAAATGTATTTTGCTCCTGAAAGATCTCCTGCTGCATGCCGAGGACAACTTAGAAGCAAGGGGCATGCTTCATAGTAAATGCACACAGTGGAATACAACAGAAGAGCTCCACTGCAGTGTACCCTTAGAGAAGGCGCTGCTTCAGCCATAATAAATACTTGATTCTCAAAACATACAAGTCAGAGTAAAAATTAAGACTGAGACGTCTTATAGTTATCAAGATGACAGAGGTGCATCTGTGAGTCCATGACACAGAGAATTCAACTGTAATCCTGGAGCATACAATGGAACATAGAGGGTGATGCCAAACACTGTCAGTCTACCAGTTGAACAAATGCTCTTGGTGGAACCGCTTTCCCTCCCTGCCACTGCAGCAACCGTTGCTCCAAAATTTGCTCAGGAAGCTTGGGGAAGCCCATGGAGCAGACATGGGGTATGGGGAGAAAAGGAAGGGGACCTAAGGGGACCTAAACATTTTAAGTGTCTATTAAATATGTTGTTTTTTAGAACTCTAAATTCTAATACACAACCACCAAAACTAGATTGATCATCATCGGTATCTCACAATCTGTTTTCATCCTGACTGCAAGCTTGTGTAACGTTCCTGGAAGATATACAGGGCACTTCATACTGCATCTTAAGAATTCTACATCAACTATTGTACTTAAGAACATACTTCTTAAAGAGCCACCATCCCAAAAAAAATTTAAATTATTGCATACATTCTTATGAAACCTATTTTGACTTAGAAGCAGATGAATTCAAATATGAAGGCATTCCCCCCCCACCCCGCCAGTGTTTCACATATATTCCCCACACTTTGCAGCCACTTTTAACTTACATTTTTCTGGATAACAGCATCCAGGTTCACGTCCTCTTAGCAGAGTGTAGCAGACTTTCCCTAGCTAAATCTTTTCCAGATTAGTCAAGAGTTCACTTTGCATTACCAAATTCCTGTTATTCTTAAAACATGCTTTCTCCTCACTTGCTATCTCCGGCAGCGGAAAGTGCAACTTGTGTGGACGTGCTAGAATGGGGATGTGAAGAAGAAGAGAAGAAGGATTTGTCTTAGCTTGAGATAAATAAATGAGATCTCATGAGTTATACAGGAAACAAAATAATGTGAGGAAGTCAGTGGAGATTGTGATCATTCGACATTATTAGCTTTTAAATAGGGATGAGTTATTTCACCACTGCAGAAACACTGTGAAGCTAATTGCATAAAAAGGTTTTTCTCATCAGAATGAAGGAGAAAAGGCAATTAGACAACATTCGGTCTTACAGTCTCTTAAAAAATGTACTTAGGGAACCAAGGCTATTATGTATCATTCATTTTCAGTGCAATTCCAAGTACTCTGGTATTTACTGTGAATATGTTTCCTCCCTTTCCTGTGAATATGTTTCCTCCCTTTTAAACATCCTTTCAGTATATAGCCACACTATAGAAATGGAATGCTACAGAAAAGCTGTTGTAGAACCAGTCTTAAAAGTGTGGCCTTGATCCAATCCTATTTGCATGTGCAGTTCTGAAAGTGTGGTAGAGGAGACCCTGTAAGAACTTGTATGCTCCTTGGGTTGGACCTGGGTCTGCATTTGGTGGAGCATACTGGCTCCTGGCCATTACTTGCCATAGGCAGAGTAAATAAACTGCATAGGATTTTTAAAAAAGCCAGTTTGGTATAGTGGTTAGAGTGCTGATTTGGAATTCAGAAGATCTAGGTTCTGGGCCCCACTCAGCCCTGAAACTCGATGCATGACTGCTTAAGCCACCTCACGGGGTTTTGTTGTAGGGTAAATCAAAGATCATGTAAGCTGTCATGGGCCCCTTTTGGTTTACTCACCTGGTTGAATCAAGAACTCACCTTTAACTTCAGATTTCATGAAAAGTTTTTAGAATATTTGGCCACTTTGAAAAGAAAGAAGAGTAAAGGCACTTGAAGAAAATTTCTGATTTTTTAAAAGAGAATATAACATGCTTCCCCGTATTTACATATTGTATAACCAAAAAGGTACAATTCTTCCTAGACAGACTAGAGCAGCTTGTTGTAAGACATTTGAATCCAACTGCACAAGTCTCTCAGATATAGACCCCAGGCAAACAAAGAATACTGAAACGTTTGCAAGAAAGGAAAACTTCTAGATCAATTAGGCGCTAACCTAGAAGACAATTCACACTGTTTATACATTCTTTTCTTCTTTTTAGGGATTTTAATCTCCCAGCTTTCCAAACTTCCTCTCTTGATATCCATTTAACAGCACAGCAACTGATGAGGTTGGAATCCAAAACGTTTAGTGAAAAATTGTGTGACCACTCTGTTGTTAGGCTAGTGTTCTTATATGTTGTCTAAGTATATAACTGTTGTACACTCCCACACACTCCATGGAAAAAGTTTTACATATGTCTTCCTTGGGAAAATGACTACAGGGACAGTCAGGATGACCTCCTGCACTTAAAATGTAACACTACACCACCAAATATCAACATTTAATAGAAATACACTACCAAATACCATGCACAACAGAAATTAGGTGTTTATCTGTACCTGAAAAATGGACCTTCCTCTGTTTGGTACAGCACCTGAAGCTTGGATGAGAAAAAGGAAATAGTTCTGAATGTGAAAGTTTTCAAGCTTTTATTGTTGCCTATTACTGTTTGATCAAGCATAATTTTGTGTATTGATCTGACTTCATAACAGTAACAGTAGTTTACTGACTATCTATATTGAGCAGAAGCTTTAGGACCACGTCCCATGAAAGGAAGAGTTTGTGCATTATATTTTTAATCTGCCCAACAAAGGACAATCTCTGGGTGGATTGCAAAAAATGTATGTCTAAAATGTGTGCAGAAAAGAGCAGGTAGCCCCAACAGTTTTGCACCCATGAGCACATTTGTGAATTTTATTGCTGTAGGCACCATGACAAAATGCCTACCCAGCAGGCATCTCTCTCATACCTATGGATCTTAGGGTGTACATTATTCAGCAAAAACCTTGGTTTCATGTCCACTGATGCTATGGAACTTCATTAACAAGTGATTGTCTAATCTGGGCTAGTTGCTGGATCTGTGATACAGCTAATGCTTCTTTTTAACATGTGTTTTGGCAATGTCCAATAGTTGCACAGGTAAGTACACAGGTAAAGGATTGTGCTAGAACAGTCTTCAATATTCACTGATGTACATGCTATTCTAAATTATTTACCTGCTGCATGGAAATTAATACATGTGAAAGGAGAAATGGATTCTTTGCACCTCTTTGATAGCTAGACTAATATTACAAAACTGGAAGGAAAAACTCTCACCACGATAATGCAATGGCTTGAGTGCCTTATTGCGCTTTCCATATTTGAACAGATGGGATGGATACCACCTGCGGATGGGTGCAACTTTGGATACATTTTGTTGAAGCCTATAGATAATGGGACATGACTGGACTTAACGTCAAGGGGAAACCTTTACATTTACCTTTTTATAGATTATTGCTGGCAAGTTGTGTGCATTTCATACAAATATACAAATCTGTATATTAAAAATAAGTATTTTTTTTTTAAATAAAACTTCAGGACTCTGTGGGCATCATATTGAGGACCCCCTTCATGGGAGTCATTGGAGGAGCCCACAGGTGGCACTTTGGAAACCCATGAAAGAGAGGATATAAAAGTGTTACATTTTTCCTGCATTGCTCACAATTCTAAATGATAACGTATTTACTTCTTCTCTGTTTTAAGTTCCTGCTTCTTTCCATTGAAAGATAGGAGCTGCACCTATAAGTCTTTTAACTGCCTAACAGATTTTACAGAATAACAGGATATGAACAGCTTTTAAGGGAAGCACACATAAAAGCTATTGTTGCCCAAAGCACTTAAATGGCCAAAGAAGTAATGAATGAATGGGAAGCTTTGTGCATCATTTCTGGTTTCCTTTGTGCCCATTTGGAGCACAGTGATTTTTCAGAATATCACATCTTTGTAGCGCTGCAGAAATGCAAACATAGCTACCCCAGTCAACTAACAATGGGGTAGCATTACAACTGGCAAAATTTGGAATTAATTTGTCGCTATGTATTGGTCAAGCTGTCTCTGATGGCAACTCTATGAATGAAAGCACTCCAATATACCTTATCCATGACCCTGTTCAGCCCTTCCAAATTCAATGCTGTGGCTTCCATTATGGAGTCATCTCATCTCTAACTTTGTAATCCTTTTTTTGTCTTCTCCAGTGCATCTTGCCTTCTCATGATGACCCCAAAGTAGGAGAACCTCAGTTTCATCATTTCGCCTGCTTGATATGATCCCTGCTCTTCTCTGTTCATTTTATAGTAAACCGCCCAGAGAGCCCACAGGCTATAAGGTGTAATCATAAATAAAATAAATAAATAATCAAGGATCCACTTGTCTTTCTGCCAGTCGAAGGTATTTGCAAAGATCTCCAGCACCAGGTTCTGAATATGCCCATTTCTCCTATCATCTTTCTTCACTGTACAGCTTTCACACCCCTTCATAGTAATTAGAAATACAATAGTGTAGCTGATCTTGGCCTTTGACTCCAAGGAAACAGCCTTTTTAACTTGATGACTTTTTAGAGTTCCTTCATTGCTGCACTTCCAAGTCTCAGTGTTCTTCTAATTTCTTGGCTACAGTGTCTATTTGAATTGATGCTTGAGCAAAGTTATGCAAAATCGTTTGCAATTTCAATTTCTTCATTGTTAAAAGCAAAGAGCTGTAAATCATCTAGAATCATCAGCATATTTAATTATTGTTGTGTCTTTTTTCAATTTTTACTCCTTCCTCTGATTCTAATCCAGCTTTACTTATATTTTTCCATACAGACTTGACAGAAAGGGAGATGAAATGCACCATTATCTGACATCTTGTCTATGGGAAACCATGATGTTTTCCTATATTTTGTCCTAATGGTAGTTTATTGTGCACCATACAGATTACACATTGGGACAGTCAAGTACTATGGCACCACCATTTCTTTCAGGATGACTCATAGCTGATCCACATAACCAAAGGCTTTGTTGTAGTCCATAAAGCAGAGTGATCTTTTTCTTAAATTCCTAATGCAAATCTGTTATGTGCTCCTTCATTCATAGGGTTACTGTAAGTCAGAAATGACAGCACAGAACCATCCCTTCTTTTGGACTTTTTTTGCTTGTAAACTGCCTGGAGCACATCTGCCATTTGGACACAGGGGCAGTTTAATAAAGAAAACCATGTTCGTGAAGAAACTTTACAAGTGAGGTTAACTGAAGCCTGGCAGTGCATTCAGGCAGGGCATCGGAAAGGCTGGGAAATGACTAAGGTGGGATGTTCTGACTGAGGTCTCACACCGGCTGAAAAATGAACAACTTCAAAGAGGCTGCTTCAACCTTCCCTGCTACAACAAACGAGAAACTGGTACTTGTCTTTTGTTTTCCTCTTCCTTCCCAATCCAATTTCCTTTTGTGCTGTGCCTGTCAGTTCTAAGCCTGAGAGCAAAGACTGCCTCTTAATTTAGTCTTTATAAGCAGGTATTAGAGCCTTTTTTTTTTTTTTTTGGTTGAAGAGAGGTAAAATTGCTGCCAAAAAATAAGCATATTATCGACAGCGACAGCTGCCAATTCTGCCGCTTGACCTCCCTCTACTTTATCTCAGAAAACTTCGCCCCGCTCACTCTCAACTCTCGCGAGCAAAATGAAAATCTCGCCTCACCACCGCCCGCGCTCTCCTGGGAGCCTCGCCTGATCATAGCCGTTCCCATAGCAACCGAGCAAGCCCCGCCCCTCGCTCTTAACGTGCAGTCTTCTCGCCCCTACAGTTGGGGTGCGCGCGCGGCGGTATCAACAGCCCCGGCCTGAGGCGGGACTTCCGGGCCGGTTTCGGGCTCCCTCTCGGACATGACGACAGAGTGTCAACATGCAAGATGGCGGCTCATCACCGACAGAACACGGCGGGGCGGCGGAAAGTGCAGGTGAATGGCGCGAGAGCGGGGGAGCCGTTCGCCGGGGAAGGCCGAGCCGGGGAAGGCCGAGCCGGAGGGCGTGGGACGTCGCGGCCTGGCGGTGTGAGGGGGCGGAGGCGAGAGGGAGAGGCGGTTATGGGGCGTTGTGAGGAAGGAGGCGGGTTGGCGGGAAGAGCAGGGGGCAAAGGGCGGGGTGGGCTCGGCTCGGAGGGAAATTTCTACCCGGCGCTTTCAGCCTTTCTCCTCCCGCTTCCCCGGGAAAGCCCTTCGTGACTCATCCGCCTCTGGCCCTTTTAAAACGGGAGGAGGGGGAAATGTCGGCGGCTTCTTCAGGGAAAATCTTGGCTCGGTATTTATGACCATGGTTGTGTTTGAGCGACGAGTCGGATGGAGCGATTTGGGCGCCGCCTTCTGCCGCTTCAGGTGCTGGCTGAGGAGGGGCTTTTGTGTTTCTAGCTATGATTCCTCCAGCCTTCACGTCTGCAAACCAGCCACAGCCACCTCCCCGGCATCCTCCTACAGTATCATATCACAGAAAAATAGCTTAACATGAAGTGCGTGAGAGCCAAAGGTGGTACAGTGATTAGAGTGCTGGGAAGGGCAGATTCAATTCCTCACCCGTCCATGAAGCCCAGTGGCTGATCTTGGGATGCTTCTTGTCACCTGCCCAACCTACCTCGTGGGATTGTTGTGCAAAGAGAAACAGAATGCTGCTTCCAACAGCTTGGAAGAAAGGTGTAATTACATGTAAGAAAGGAAATAAAATAAATACCGCATTAAAGAAGTATTGTATTTTAGATTTTAAAAAATGAAAACCTGTAACCTTTCTCACCTCATTCTGGTGTTGTGTTTGAATTCCTTTTATACTCTGCTTTACACCTAGGATTGGTTCCCAAAAGTGGCTTACAGTTAGAATTCACATAGAGAAATAGTGTGATTTATAACCATGGTGTAGTTGTGGCAATCTGTTTTGATCCCTGGCCATTGGTGATATAGTCTGCATTTTCCTTTCAGAAAGGAAGATGCCATTGCACAGTAGGCTGGATTGATTGCTTGTTTCCTCCACTTGTTATGTGAAGGTGCTTTGCCTGTTGAGAATTTTGCAAGTTCCCCAGTGACAGGCCAGGGAACCTTGTAGGTGAAGAATGAAAGATGTGCTTACACTTACATGTGCTGGAAAGCTTCCTCCTGCTTTTACCTCTCGGTTGCATTTCTGTTTTTCCCAGTAAACTTGGTCATGTTTGTGACCAAATGACCGGATCTAAAGCATTTGCTACAGTCTTATTTATTTCATTTAAAGCATTTCTATACTCTTTTATTAGCTAATGCTTTCAGAATGGTTTACAAAATGTAATTAAAATATACTAAATGTAACATTTAAAACAGACTCGCCTGCCATAAGATATCTCTATAGAATAAAATTTGTGAGACATATATAGCAACAATAACCAAGCAATTACAGTAACACTACAAAATAATTACAATACATAACAACAGCTATTCCACATGTACTGAACAATTTAAAAGCCAATATAAAACCAGATAATCAACAATTAAAATTGCAGGGAAATAAAGGATTTAACTTGGCACTGGAATATTGGCATCAGACATATTTCCCTGGAGAGCTGATTTCACAGGCAGGGTGCCACAGCCAAGAAGGCCCTTCCCCTCCTTTCCATCCAAGCAACCCAAACCTGAGTACATGAACATTCTCCTCCCCATTTTATCCTCACAACAATCCAGTGAGGTAGGACTTCGATTAGCCCAAAGTCATTTGGTGAGTTTCATGGCCAAGTGGAACTCCTTGGCCCCACTCTGTCATTCTAACCACTATACTGTGACTCTCATATTTCTGTAGTCCATGACAGTTGTACTTTAAAGATTACAAATTAATTATGGCACAACAGATTGCATCAGACTAATTTCCAACCCTGCATGAAAGGCATTGCTGATTCAGAAGGCCTGTAACTCAAAATGTCGATTTTTCTGGCTAAGATATGTTGAAAATCCTATTTGCTTTAAAATGTAATAGTTTTCTGATGTACAGGTAAGGATAAAGAAGGGGAATCAGATGGCTTAGTAAGGAATTCTCTGTTCCCACGATCCTCAAACATTTATCTTGTGAAGCAATCCCATTGGCTCCAGATTAAGCAGAAGACTAGGGAAGGACAGTGCTTAACCACTAGCTCACTCCAGATTACATATCGTACAGTTGCTTTTTCTGCCTGTGAGGTTTAAGACTTTCATCCTGTTCTCTGCTGTTACGGCTTGATTTGTTTCATATGCCAAAATGAGAAGAAAAATGTCTTTAAAGTGACATATAAATGGAATAAATTTTAGTAAGCTGGACCTCTTGCAGCTGCTTAATAAGAAAGCTGGGGTGGCACAGTCATTGAAGAACGTGAAATATGCAATTTTGCTACAAGATGTACTTGAGCTACATAAACTGCCTAGCTTTCTAAGGTTTAGAGGAGGTAGAAGAGGTGAGATCATATAGGTTACCATTCTTTATTACAGCGACTAAAAATGCATGCCCAAATCTGCTGTTAATATACAACATTTGAGGCAGGAGTCTTTTGTTTAGCTCCCACATGATCCCTTTAATTTTTAAAATTAGGTGATAATGCTGAAAGAAATTGAAGCAAAACAGGGACACCAAGATACAAGAAGGTGTTGGCATGTTTTTGGTAAATTTTTAGCTTTGCAGAAGTGGAACATGCTTTTAAAAAATTATAGTAATGAGGAGTGAATAGAAGTGACAGTTGCATTGAGAAAACTGGTGAAGGGGTTTAACTGGCATGTCAGGGATGGGCAAAGGTAAATGAGAACACTTCTAGTCTGAGGTGAGAAAACACTGCAAAGACAAAAAAAAAAAAAAAGGGAGTGGAAAATTAATGTTTTTGACATCTTTTAGACTGGGATGCTGTAATGCGCTGTGTTTGGAACTGCTCTTGAAATGTTTCCTGAAACTTCAGTTAGTTTGAAATGCATCTACCAGACTATTGTCCAGATTGGATAGAGCATATTATTCCAATTTTGCTGTCTTGTTGGAACATGCAAAACCCTCTGCAGGGAAGCTGCTGAGGCTATGTGAATCCGCTGCTCCACTGAAACCTGCCCTTTTTTGCAGGTGCTTAGTTGTTTTCTGCTGATACTGTTACTACCTGCTGGTTGCTTTCATATTTTGTGTAACTATATCATAATTTCTAGCTTTTATTATATTGTTAGCTCCACTTTGAATCCTGGTGGAAAGATGGGAAAGGGCTGCCCTTCAGGTTGTGGAGGACTCCCAGCAGCTTCTCAGATCTTTTAAACTTTAGTGAATGGAAGCAGCAACTGTAGCTTCTCCAAAGTCCAATGCAAATGAAAGCTGTCTGTCTTCTAAGACCTGTGCATTTTTGATAGGGCTCAAGAGAATAAGTTCTTTTCCTACATGCCCAGAATTTTGGAGAAGAACAGAAGCTACCAGATTTTCTCCTCCTGTTTCCTCCCTCCTCTAAGATTGTGTATATGAATGAAGACACATGAGCTAATATGCCCAGGGGGTGTTCACACAACAGAAGGTTTGAAAAATATAAAAAATTGAAGAAGAGATCTGAGGTGAGGGCTGGGACTCTGATTTAGAGTGCTTTTCCTCTACCCTCACACCAGGTGCCTTTCTCTTGGAGCTGGTGTTGTGGGGGATGGCAGCCAGGGAAAGAGTAAAGCTCTTCCAGGTTATGAGAAATCTCACTGGTGCTTCAGCCCCTCCTCATCATGAGCAGAGGCAACATTTTGTGATAGTCTTAGGGTTTTAGAGGGCCTCTGAATTCCTTCTTTCCGTGGGATGCCCATCATCCTGAGGGTGTCAAGCAACCACATTGAATGGCATCCCAGTATTAGGTAAAGAGCACTAAATTACGTATTTTATAATTTACTGCTTTCCCACAAAGTTCAGTTTTTTCCATAGTATCAACATTTCTGGAAATCTTACATCTCTATTGCTGACCAAAGCTAGCTTTTAAAAATGCATTTAAAACTTTCTACTCATAATCCTTAAATGAGCAGGTGCTTACTTGAAGTCTTTACCCAATAGTTATAAAATTTCACATTTCTTATGCTTATTCTCATTAGCAGGCAATTTGTTGCAATTCTCAATAGAGGCTTCAATAAATGGGGCTAATAGCCTATTTTTATATTATGCAACACACTTTTGTAGTGGTAATTGTGTCGGTAAAACTTAAAAGCCAGATCCATCAGCACATCTCTGATAGATTTAGCTGGTAAATTCTGTGAAACGGCAAGATTTAGATCATTTTTAAAGTTCCTTCTGTCATATAAGCCAGGGCGGCTTATTTTATATTGGATTTTTTGGATTTTTAATGTTTATATTTATTGTAATTTATATTATAATGACTTTTATTTATTGTTGTAAGCCACCCCGAGGCTTTGGCGAATGGGGCGGCATAAAAATGTTTAAATAAATAAATAAATTGTAATGGACATAGAATGCTTACTCTTGGCAGGGAGGGCAGGAACAGAAACACGAGAGAGGGAGTACGAACTGGCAGCATGTATAATTTGGCACCTTTCTCCCCAGAGTATATAGATCAGAGAGGAACATCTCTTTGAAAGTTGTGTGATTTCTACCACTCTTGAAAAAAGTTTATGAAGTGGTGTCCAAAACGCCATGGGACTTCTTGTTCATTGCTTGGAGACATCCCTGTAGAGACATCCATGCCTTATGTTGTCTCCCATAGAAGGAAGCCTCTGCCCCCAGTTCTATGCAGAAAAGCCTTTGGGGTCCAGACTCCACAACCTTGGCTGTATTGCATGTGATGGTCATAGTATTCAGCATGAGAGAGCTATTGATGCAGCTGCTGTCATGTAATTCTTGGTCTGTTATTTTTCATCCTTAGTTTGGCTCTGAATTCTCAAGGCTTTGTTGTACTTGTGAGTGGCAAAGAGCTCTTTATATTTTTTGCCTTCTCTTTGTGACTTTCTAGTGTCAGTGGCTCTCAGTACAGATGGTATGGTTGGACTAGAATTAACACAATTTTGCTGTACTTAATTAAGTACTGATAGTTCACCGTCTTTTCAGTTAGTAGGATGTAGCAAATTCACCTCAATGAAATGAACTAGCACAATTGGTTGTTACAGGAAAAACTGCTGAGTGTTTTCTTTAGTGATGAAATGAACATGGCCATGCTTCAGTTAATCAAAAACTTTGCACCCACCTCTCTACAACATGCCTGGATGGTTTCTTGAAGTGAATAAAATTTTTAGGAAAATGTTCACTTATCAGTCCATGGGGGGAAAACAGGAGATGTTTATGAGATCATACCTCTTGATCATATGTGCTATATGGAGTAAAGTTGCCACATCAATGAAACATTAGCTTTTGTAGTGTGCAGCTACATGTGCAGGGCAGAACAATAAGCCACAGTGGCTTATTCCTTTCCCAATCATGCAAACCCAGCAGAGGAGAAAGAAGACTGGAGCTTCTGCATTGATAGTAGGATGGAAATGGACAGATTTGGAGGGTACAGGCCAGAGAACCGAGAGAACTTAGGGCTACTGATCTAGAATCTCTTTCATGTCTGAGAAATGCTGCTAACTGTGATTTCAGCTTTTGCTACAACACAGCCGACAATCCTGAGGGGCAACAGCAACAAAATACAAGTGGATAGTTGTAGTGAATCTGAATTTCACACACTTTCAACATAACCAGCTGCCTGTTCGGCTGCCAACTTCTAGTGTGTGTTCTACGTAGCAATATTACTGCAGAGAACAACTATAGTATGCAACTTTTGTCCTAGACCAGCCCAGCATCCATACACAGCATCCTTCAGATCTGGTAATAGCCAACAGCAATATTGGACTTGGGTCCCCTTTTACACCCCCCCCTCCCCCCGTGGCTAGAGCTTTAAATAAGCAGCAGATGCTGCCATTTCAGTTTTACCCAGTGATTTCAACATGGTATTGTTCCATTACCTTGTGGTAAATTTAAATTCACCCATATATATTCAGAATGGTTTTCCTGTCTGTTGCTGTCACTGCTGGAGTCTATCAAAGTAAGAAGAGTCTGGGTCCCAAGAGAGAGCCTGTTGCAGAAGCTCTCTCTCAAACCTGGAGCCAGCCCTCATCCAATAAAATATATAATGAGCAAATGTCCTAATTACTGGCTTCTGGGTAGCATCAGGAGTTCCATTTGGTGAAGTGAGTGGATCTGAGAGCTTTCTGTTGGAACCCAGACCCCTCTTACTCTGGCTTTTAAAATAACCCCTTAAGAGAATGAATCTGAAAGCATACTTGTCTGTGTGCTCTTATGCCAGAATAAACATGTTTGCTTCATTTTTGTAATGTTTGTATGGTCAGTATAAACTCAGTGAAACAAATTAAAGTGAGGAAGAATTGGGTAACCCATTTATGTATGGTATAAAACCAAAAAAACTGGGAAAAAGTCCTTACGTTAACCATGTCTTACTGACTTGGGAGAAAGGTTTTACTCTTTTTAAAAATACAGTTACTCTGTTTTTATAAGATGCTCAGGATATTGAGGCATTAGTGAAGTTTTTAAAAAGTAATGGAAATATTTGAGGGAATGGCTAGTGTGAAATACTTTTATGTATGTCCATTTAATGCTTTAATTGGATTTCATTCAACTCCTGTTAGGTCTCCTATGTAATTAGAGATGAGGTGGAGAAGTACAATCGGAATGGGGTAAATGCACTGCAGCTGGACCCAGCGTTAAACAGACTTTTTACAGCAGGGCGAGACTCCATCATCCGGATATGGAGTGTCAATCAGCACAAGGTAAGCCAGGAAGTTGCACTAGCCCATGAAGATTCATTTAACTCATTAAAGATTGTTCTTTGCATTGTCTTTAGCTTTGTTTCTTCTTGGGTTTTACATTGCATACTCTTGAAATTAAAGTAAACTTTTTAAAATAGGGTTGGATTCAGACTCTAATTGCCATGCTTTACTGCCATTGGTCCTGGCAAATAGATGGGGAAGAAATGGAGGTAGTGACAGATTTCATTTTCCTGGACTCCAAGATCACCGTAGATGGGGACTGCAGCCAAGAAATTAAAAGATGCTTGCTCCTTGGGAGGAAAGCTATGGCAAATCTAGACAGCATACTAAAAAGCAGAGACATCACCCTGCCAACAAAAGTGCATATAGTCAAGGCTATGGCTTTCCCAGTTGCAACGTATGGCTGTGAAAGCTGGACCATAAGGAAGGCTGAGCGCTGAAGGATTGAGGCCTTTGAATTGTGCTGCTGGAGGAGACTCCTGCGAGTCCCTTGGACCACGAGGTGATCAAACCAGTCAGTCCTAAAGGAGATCAACCCTGACCGCTCTTTAGAAGGCCAGATCCTGAAGATGAAACTCAAATACTTTGGCCACCTAATGAGAAGGAAGGTCTCCCTGGAGAAGAGCCTAATGCTGGGAACAATAGATGGCAGAAGAAGACGGGGACGGCAGAGGATGAGGTGGCTAGATGGTCAGACACGACTTCGCGACTAACAACTACAACTGCCATTGGAAGTTGTGGGTTTTGTATTTGTCATGACAAATTTGATCCATTAATTTCATTCTGGCTAAGCATGACTAACCTAGAAAATTGGCCTCGCTTGATATGAAACTAAGTTTTACTGCTTGTTATATTTATATACCCATTTTCAAGGCTAGGAACTAAAATCTTCAAAAATATTGTGGATTCATGGGCCAGGTGTGCACATCATGAGAAGCCATGGTGATTTCTTACCCAAGTTGTTCTGTTGCATCGTCTGGATTGAATTGTAGCATTTCTACATGGTACCTGTAGTTTCCTCGATGCGATGGAGAGAATAATTGATTTGCTCTATAGTTTCCATACCTCACTGCAGTTTCTTTGGTTACCCTGCCCCAGGATCTCCATTTTACCATTGTTGGTATGGAAATGCCATTGAGTCTTGTGGAAAGAATAGCTGCAGAAGTGGCCACTCAGCATACATTCTGTGTTATTCTCAGCTTCCTAACAACACCTGTCACTACCTGCTTTATTCCTGTTGACTGAGCAGTGTGTCTGTCTCCCTGTTTACTTTGACAGACAGTAAAGCAAGTGTGTAAGTGCTTGGAGAAAGAAGGGGGGATTGTACCAAAACTGTTTAGTGTGATTTAATAAAAATTATCCTGGCAGCTGGGGAGGCTAGGAAGCATTGCAGAGATGCAGGTATGCTTGAGAGGGAGAATCCACCTCAAAACCTCAACAGCCCAGTTAGGATGAGGCTGCTGAGATCCATAAGGAGCAATAGAGTAAGGAAGGAGATTTGCTTATGGGGGTTGCTGGGATGCATAACAAAAGCAGGAGGACAGAGAAGGGAACATGGAAACTGTGACAATCACATGGTTCCCCAGGCAAGTTTGAAAAAATCCACACAAACCAGGATTGATTGCTGTGACATGTGAACCCAACCATGGCGATATTTAAAACAATCTTTTCTGGTGCTGGCCAGTTGGTTAGTTAGTCTAGGTCCTTTTGCCCAAAGAGGGAATGGGATGAGCTGCAAATAGATTCAGTAGGTGATTGATAGTAAAGGTGCCAACTCCCAGAAATAACCCTTCAGATCTGCAGAGTGTTATGAATCCTGATGATTCATAAATAGCTTTTTAAAAATACTTAAAGTAGTGAAGCAGGACTAGATCTTGAACTTGGTGAGCAAGGTTCGGTTGACGGTTTAAAGACATGTTCTGAAAGATGTGTGAAGTTTTCTTAGCTCACAAATATTCTTTTGATTCCAGCAAGACCCTTACATAGCATCTATGGAGCATCATACAGACTGGGTGAATGACATTGTACTCTGCTGCAATGGCAAAACGTGTAAGTAGCATTTTAACAGTATATGAGATGCTTACCACATGCCAGTATAACCAAATGTCAAGTATTTACATAATACTTGCCCACTATCACAGAACCATTCACATGCAGTCTCACAGTAATCCTTCCAACAGGTAAAGCAGATTAGCAGTATTTCCTGGAAGATTAATAGACCACTACTTCACAAAAATATTAAAAGACATTTGCAGATGACATTAAAATACAGTTAAATAAAATGTCTAAGATAAAACCATTATAAAACAATGAAATCTCCTAGCAATATCAGAAAAAATGTAGTTATCAAATTAACATTAATTGGCAGTTGAAATTAAGAGTGCGTAACACAATAAACGGTTTACCTGCATTAGTGACTAGGAAGAGAAAGACTGTTGTATCCCTCCAGAAGAAAAGTTTTGTAGCTATGATCTTACTAGCCCTTGTGTATTCATGGGTGTGGCCTAGAATATAAAGATTCAGTATAAATTATTTGCAAGAAAATAAACACATTTTTTTAAGAATAAACAGACTTGGCTTGTTACTTGCCACAAAGTCATAACTTGTTACTTTTTCCTTGTAGTGATATCTGCTTCATCTGATACTACTGTTAAAGTATGGAATGCCCATAAGGGATTCTGCATGTCAACACTAAGAACCCATAAGGTAACAGGAAGTGAAAATGCTGTGGCAAAAAGTAATGACTGCAGTTGTTACATCTGTAATGCCTGTTGACTAGGTTTGCATGACACAACAAGCCATCATGTGTTGTGTGAACTGCAGGGACTGTGCCATTTATCCCAAAATGCAGCATTCCAAGGTGGATATTTTGAACTCTGAATGTTAATTGGAAGAAGAGGTGAGGTCAGAATGCTTAGCCAGAACACCAGGGTTAACAAGCTTCAAGAAAAGCCAGGTGGCTAGTGTGAACAAGACCACCTTTGGTTCAGGAGTTGATACTGGAACAGAGAGAATCAGCTCATGGGGATTGTAACTTTATCAGCTCAGTGGTCTGACTTAAACTCAGATGAGCAGACCAATTAAGTAACATCCTGTGGTCCCACAGTCTGGCCCATTAGCAGTACAAACCTCTCTGAGGGTGGAGCCATCTTTTGTGGAGAAGGGAAGAGGAGGGAGATCAGTTTGGAATTAACTTTTGGTATAGGCAAAAACTAACTCCACTGTTAGAGGGCCTTTCTTGACAGATGCAGCTTGCTAATGAGCTTTATGTTACTCTTTGGATCACAAAGCCAGTCCGGGCTGGCCAGGCTTAGCATAATAAAGATTGTAGTGAGACGCCTCTCCTTATGGAAGAAACATATTGGCACACAACATGAGCCCAGACTGATTCCTGCAGGGAGGCTTGTTTGAGGGCAACAAGCCTCCCTGCCAGTCCGTAGGTTGTTGTAGAAGTGGCTGTACACTCAGTCCATTCTCAGGTCATTTGAACCTGGTCATCCAATTTCATTGTACATACTGGGAATTAGCTAGCAGCTCGCCTGGGCAAAAGCTGCTGGCCTCAGGTCCTACCAGTGCCAGCCACCTGCCAAGAGCCCAAGTGGCACTCTGGGGTGACTGGCACTGGCTGGCTGTTTCTCTAGCATAATTTTTTCCTTTTACCCTTTTTTTCAGAGATTGTGAAAGATGGCAAGGTGCCTAAGTGGCAGCTTGGGAAAGCTGTGAGTGGCCTGCAGATTCTTTAAATGCTTGCACCAAAACTGTGTACAAATAAGATCATTATTGTTTTTAGCCACATGTGTTCAATTGTCAAGGTTCACAGTTGTGTGAGTGTGGGAATTGGAAGCCTCAGCCAGGGCAACATCCTGGGGTATACCTGCTTCAGCTGTTACCAACCCAGGACATTGCCCCAAAAAGGCTCCAAATTCTTCCTTTTCCCCAACAGCTGTCAAAAGGTTAGCAGTCAAGGGAAGCAAACGTGCAAGCGATCTTTGGTTGCAAAAACAGTTTGGTGGATTAACCCCTCCTTTGTGGCAAGAACCTCCAAATTATTTATTCATTTATTTATTTTGCTCTGACAGTTCTCACAGTGCAACACATTTTGCACTTTTTTCCCCTGAGACTGGATGTTTCAGAAAGTACAAAAGTGTATCCTTCCTGCTTTTCACTGGGAAGAATTTTGCTGCCTTGCAAACATCCAAAATTGCACATGTGCAGCTTAATTTTTAAAAGTGACCCTACTTGCACACTTTTTGTATGGAAATTTTAAAAAATCTGAGAGCCTCTCCATGTTAGCACTTGTGCACTTGAATAGAGTGATCAGTCGCTGCTAAAACAGATCGCGACAACTGCACTTGAAGCTGGCTTTTGCAATCTGTGTTAAAAGAAAAAAAAAACTCTGGGGGAAAGTATAGTGCAAGAAAGTCACAGTGAGCTGAAAATGGCTTGGAATTGCAGTAGAGTGTGAGAAGACATGCTGGTCCTGTCACATGGCCTCCTGGGATACCTGTGGGATGACCAAGGTTGAGGAAAGAGGCCAAGAACCTACAGTGAGACCAACTGGCTTATTTCCAGGGTGGCTTGGAATGACATGTGAATGCTCGCAACATCTTAAAAACTGTGCCTTGTGCTGTTTCCAGTTTGTCACATTTGTTCTACATATTTTAGGATTATGTGAAAGCTCTGGCATATGCAAAAGATAAAGAGTTGGTAGCGTCTGCTGGGCTAGACAGACAGATATTCCTCTGGGATGTAAATACGCTAACAGCACTGACTGCCTCAAATAACACGGTCACAAGTAAGTATCTAGGAGAAGAATGGCATGGACTGATCTGCAGAATGAACTTAGTGTGATATGGACAAGGTTGTCTGTAACCACACATCAGTTTTTTATCCGTACCAGCTGCACAGTGTACTGGAATTTGGAGAGATAATGTAGTAAGTAGAGAAGGGCCACACAACTGCTGGGCTGTGTGTGGCCCTTGGTGACTCACAGCACAGCCCCGTGTGGATCCCACCACCCTGCAAGTAGGTCATCTCTGCCTGCTGATCGGAGATACCTATGCCAGGGAAGCTCTATTGCAAACTCCCGGTAAGGCAACCCTGTAACTCCCGCATCGTTGCTGCAAGATTGCTGGGATAGTGGAGGTCACTTATGTACGTGTATAGCTCTTGCCCTGTACACACTCAATATGGCCTTTCCCCTGCATTAGAGCAATAATCTCTTGCTAAATATATTCTAATTGTTCATAGGTCTTTGGAAATGACTTTAAGAAGCTCTTAATAGAAGTGATACAACCATTTAAAATGATAACTAATTGACATAAAAAGAGATGTAGTAATTTGCAGAAATTCATATTGTTAAGATGGGGCAGAGTAGAGCCTCTGTTTCTGGCACCTGAACAGAAGCTAGGTGCAATGTTTCATTTTCTCCATGGGGCTTTTCTTGCGTGGGTGCCAGGCCAACCTGTGTGTGTGTGTGGCATGGGTGGAGAAGTGAGTTGCTGCAGCCGAAACAACGTCAGTTGCAGTGCTTCAGCCTGTTGTGTTGACCAGCAGCCATTTTTTCATATGAGAATTAAAAGGAAAGAAATTGGTACTATTGGACTTAAATCAAAAAAGTGTTCTTTGAAGAAGAGAAAACCTAAAAACTGCAGAGCTACCATGTGGTTCTTCAAGTGTGTTAACCTGGCCTATCAGAAGGAATGGCACCTATATTTACGGGGCAGCATATACAGGACTTGTGCAGAGGTGATAGAAATAAACTGCAGAGCATATTACACTAGTGGGTTTTTTCAAATTATAGCAAATAAAGAATCCATCAATCAGTATACAGTTTCCCTATTGCTGACTCTCCAGGCCATGAAAGTCTCATCTGTCAGCCATAGTGAAACTATTTATTTAAATTTCTTTCCCACACATTAGGCAAGATGACTCTTTAGGCAGGTTACAACAAAATACATAATAATAACAGCATGCACAATAAAAAGAATAATGTTAAATAACATATACTATAACAGTAAAATAACAAAAACACAGAAAAATCCCACAATGAAACTGCACAATCACATCAATTCATTTAAACCAACGGCAAAGACACAGCATCAAAATGCTATAAATACCATAAAATCTCTTACTTTAACAATTAAGGTAAATCTTAGAGGGGTGAAATCTTGACTGTTGCTGTAGGTTACTTGATTGTCATGAATTACATACCTCAAGTTCTTGTTCTCCCAGGGTGAATTGAATGACTTTATTCAAGCAATATTTTGTTTTGCTTTTAATAGCTTCTTCCCTTAGTGGGAACAAAGACTCTATCTACAGTCTTGCTATGAATCAGATGGGAACAGTCATTGTATCTGGGTCCACTGAAAAGGTAAACCAGTTACAATACAGTTTTTGTCCTGCTATATATGTCTTTATCTACTTTTTGTCTTGCCAGCCAGAGAAGTACTCCATTATTACGTATGTGGAGGGGATTGGATTGCAATTACGGAGCATACAAAGATGTACACAAAGCCTTTTATTTAGGTTCATGACAACATTTCTTCAGGAGGAATCAAAATCGCTGTTTTAAAAAAGAAGGCAGATTATCATTGGAATTTTTTTTTTTGTTCCATTTGGATAAATAGTGGCCAGGGTCATTTTAAGAGTCCTAGATAGAATTATTAGTAATCTTGGAAAGGGATGCAAGAGGAATCTATGTGGGGGTGAGAATCTATTCGATTCCCTGGACTTGGCTCCCCTGACTCCAGTCCAGGGCAAAAGAAGGCACGGGGAATGGCACCTGTGCTGCCCCTAGCAGTGCCCTTCTCCTGTGTGCAGCGCTGTCACTGCCAGCTGCACTGGGTGGGGAAGAAGGTTGGTCAGCAGGAATGGTGCCTGGCATGACCACTACCAACATCTTGCCCATGCACCTGACAGGGAAGGTTGCTGGTTGTGCAGTGGGGGCCTACAAGCATTCTCACGCTGCTTCTTGACTCAGCTCGTTTTGCAGGTCTGGGGTGAGCATGAGAAGAAATCTGCAGCTGCTAGAGGGATAGATTCTGAAAAGATTCATCCCGCCTGTAGTCTGTAGAGGTCTTTAAAGTATGTAATTTCTTCAGGGAAGAGAAGGAAGTTTTAGGTTAGCTAACTATTATTTTGGAAGTGAATTTGATTTCAAGGAAATTTCTTTTCTTCGTTTAAGGTTTTAAGGGTTTGGGACCCAAGATCTTGTGCAAAGCTTATGAAACTGAAGGGGCACACAGACAACGTAAAAGCTTTGCTGTTGAACAGAGATGGCACACAGGTATGCATTTGATATGCTTCCATGAAGTGTCCTAGTTATACAAGTGTTCTTTATTATGCAGGATTATTTCTTCCCCACTCTTAATCCACAACACAGGATTTGGTTTCCAATTTTAAAAATATGTTTAAATAAAGCACATACCCTCGATCTTGACTTTTAAAGATCCCACTTCGTACTCATCAACAGTTAACTGCTTTACTTTGTATAGAGCCAATAAGCAAACTCTTTAAACTCATGGCTTAAATGAATTGTAGGATATGGATAAGAACTTTCTATCTGAATTACATAACAAAATTGATAAGCTTAAAACAGCTTGCACAGCCTATTTGGAAAACAGATAGAATGGTTTAAGAGACTATTCGTGGGAAAATTGAAGTTGCGCAGTGGCTTTAGAGAGCTAAAGATGATTCTACAATGGCTCGAATTTCAACTTCCACTCTTGTTGCAGTGTCTCTCTGGCAGCTCTGATGGCACCATCCGGCTTTGGTCACTTGGTCAGCAGAGGTGCATAGCAACATACAGAGTCCACGACGAAGGTGTGTGGGCACTGCAGGTCAATGAAGCCTTCACTCACGTCTATTCAGGTGGACGAGACAGAAAGATATATTGTACAGATTTACGAAATCCTGATATCCGGGTGCTTATCTGTGAAGAAAAGGCACCAGTTCTTAAGGTGATGTACTTAACCTTCTAATGCATCATGTTGAAACGTTCTTCTTTGCTGCTATTAGGCGCATCTAGCCACTGTGGAGATGCATTGATATAATTTGAGTGGGGACTGGAGTTGAGGAGGTTGTCTACCACTTGCTGAGTTATATCTATAAGAAGATACTTGGGGCATTTTCACTCAGCTATTATGTATTTGTCAGTTCAACAAACTTGAATTTTTGTTCCTGATGCTAGTGGAAATTTTACTGGAAAAGTGGTTTCTCTTAGGTCAATGTGTGCATGCCAAAATCTTACATAAAACATGTGAATGCTTGGTTGTCATAACATTATAGAGAATTAATATACAATGCTGTTTGAAATCAACGTTTTTCATATGACCAGTGTGGTTTGTTGGTTAGACTGTTGGACTGGGACCTGGGAGAGGCTCTAGTCTCCGCTCAGCCACAAAGCTGAGTGACTCCACTCAGAAGGGGACTTCAGACCAGTCCCTCACTCTCAGCCTAGCCTACCTCATGGAGTTGTTGCTGTGAGGGTAAAACAGAGCTGGGTAAGCTGCCTTGAGATCCTCCCAAGAGGAAAAAAGGCAGGATATGAATGCAGTATAATAATATAAATGTTGATGTATTAACTCTCATAGAACAATTTTGTTGTTGGACTAACAAATACAACCATAAATCTTTTCCATCGTGTTTGATTTCTGGCAGGTGATTGAAATATTAAAAAGGGTACTGAAAGTATTCATCAGAACTAGAAATACAGAGACAGCAAAACTGTGTTCAGACTTCAGAAAACTCCTCTGTGAACCAAAGATGATTAAGAATACCACATCCTCCTTTGTAATGGATGGCAAATGCACCTTTTATTGTGTGACAGGTTGTAACATTTTGTGAAGTGTTAAGAGGCATTGACAGCAGTACGGTACATGACAGTAAACCTAATGTGTGTATAAACCCTGTTCAGACACTTGTACATGTGAAAAACCTGTGCTTATGAAAATGTGCTGTCCTTTGCTGGGATTTTATTCTACCCTTAGTACTAATGAAGTGTTGAAATAAGTTTAAAAGAGTAGATCTTGTATCCGTGTTGAGTATAAGAGAGGTTATTATTTTGTTTCCTTGATTATTCAGATGGAGCTAGATCGATCAGCTGATCCTCCTCCGGCAATTTGGGTTGCAACAACTAAGTCATCTGTGAATAAATGGGTAAGACCTGCGTGTAAATTCGTGGCGCTTCAATGCACATTTGGTTGATAAACTTGAGGAGCACACCTATGTTATTTTAATGTAGGAAGTCTCACTTGAGCAGAGTTGGGTCATCCCTTTTCTAGAGGTGTAACTTGCTATGCTACCAAAAACACACAATGAGCATGCTGACTCTTCATACACTTTATCCAGTAGAGTGTGGTGTGAGTTGCTCTCTGTTTCAGCTTTCTGGATTTGTGTTGCGCTTTTGTTCCTCATGCCCATATTTTGCACAACGTGGTCTGAAAGTTCACGAGCTGTTCAAGTAAGCAAAGCTGCTAGGAGGACTTAGCTAAAGTCTTACCTTTAAGAAGCTGGCCTGGACGGCATTCAGGTTTGTTCCTGTCTTACCACTGGCATCCTTTCACAAGGTCCACTGTGGAGATGATTGGACGTGTGGATCACAATGAATCCAAGATCTTTGGAACAACAGGGAAGAAAGAAGTGAGGGCCATGATCCTATTGTGCTGTGGGTTCTAAATATACTCCCCTTCCATCTTCTTCCCTCACTTTTCTGTTTAGACTTTGAAGGGGATTCACAATTTTAGAGCTTCAGGGGACTATGACAATGACTGTACCAATCCAATCACGCCCCTCTGTACGCAGCCGGACCAAGTTATTAAAGGTGAGGATAATTTCTGGGAAACTACTTGAGGGAATTACTTTTGAGTTGACGTAGATAGCAGAGGATGGAGAAACAAATACTACGTGATCCACGTCTTGGTTAGATTATCTTTCTGTTCCCCCAAATGCAAGAGTTTTGTCATCTAAATTCATGTTTTAGATTAAGATAACCCTATCAAGAAGCTCCAATTCACAGAGCCTTGGGTACGCTTTGGGAGAAGTCACTTGCAAATGCTTACTGTCTAACCATGACTGATAGAAGGCTTGTTTTGTTTACCCCTTAAATGAAAAAAAAACTGATCATTCAGGAATCTGTGCTGTTGCTGCTGCTTTTGCTTTCTCCTGCATTACATTTATATCCTGTCTTTTTCCCTCTTGTGATACAACACATATCATACCTTGCATAACCTATTTGTACAGAGCAAAGCATATCCAGGAGTGCAAAGTATGAACTCTTCTGTTATAACTGAGCCCTGTAAGGGAATGAATATGCAACCCTAGACTGCATTTTCCATTACCAGGGCTGCTGCATTTTCATGTATTCTTTTGCACACATTCCCAGGTTTCACATTGCTGCAGAGATTCACATGGATTGTCTGAATTGTCTAGAGCTTGCCAAGGATTATCCTCAAGCGCATAGGCTAAATCCGGTCCTCTGTATCCTGGATAGCCATTCCCCCTTTCTTTGCCCCCCCTTTCCCCTGACAACTGGTCGTTTGATAGTTTCTCATAAAGTGTGTCATTTTCCCTCCAATCTGGAAACTTGAAATGTCTCTTAACACTTAGTCACCAGCCGTAAGAGCTTTCAGCTAATGTATGTTGGCATTCGACTAGGGGTGGGGGATCCCAGCTCTTGTCCTCTGCCACGGGAATGTGGCCCCTGAAAGATTCTTCAAAATGGAATTCAGCCCTTGGGCTGAATAAGGTTCTTCAGCCTTGGTCTGACTTGTTCACGTGGTTGCTCTTTTCTGTCTCTTTCTGCCAGGGGGTGCTAGTATTATCCAATGCCACATTCTCAACGACAAAAGACACATATTAACCAAAGACACAAACAACAATGTGGCGTACTGGGACGTGTTAAAGGTAAGTGGAGATGAAATCTCAATGACTTGTAATTGAAGTGTTGTCTGTTAGTCCCTCTTCCATATGCAGTAGCTTAATACCACCTGTATAACTTAGGGCAGAAGAAAAATTTAGAATGGTATCTACTATGCCATGGGATTCTCAAGCTTTTAGAGCCATGGGCACCCATGGAATTTGTGTGGGGAGGTTGAATCTCCCTTTGACAAGCAACTTTTTCTTTTAGAATCAGTTTGCCTTCTGGGAAATGGGTGACCTGTGAGTGTGCAGTCATTTTGTGAACTGGCAAGTCTCCAGTCTCTCTGCCTCTCCTGCAGCAATTTTGTGAGGATACTCACAATCTCAGTTCCTGAGAGAAATCAGCAGGAGTGCCCCTTGTTCGTTGCGAGGGTGTGTTTTAGAGCCCTCCTTTTTCCTTCCCCTTGAAGTTCCTTTGGGTGTTTAATTAGAGAAACAGTAAGTATACGTGTCCAAAAACTTCCTCTTCAACAGGGAATGTGAATGGATGGTCTGTGTTGTTATAAGGTATTTTTACACCAAATGATTTATTTTGGTCGTCTTATATGCAGGCATGTAAAGTAGAAGACCTTGGAAAAGTGGACTTTGAGGAAGAGATTAAGAAAAGGTTTAAAATGGTCTATGTGCCAAACTGGTTTTCAGTAGACTTAAAAACTGGGGTAAGTATTTTATTTCAGGACTAAGTATTTCTAAGTAACAGCAGCAATGTGGCATTACATGATGCAGAAGTCGCTGTTTTCAATTAGATTTATATTCCAGCCTTCCCCCAAGCAGCTCAAGGCAATGTACATGGTATCCTACCTGCCCTCAGTTTTTCCTCCCAATAACTGTTGAGAAAATGGATTTGTTTTGTTTTATGATGGCAAATTCAGTGGTGTGGTGGAAGCAGTTTCAGTCTTCCTACAGTCAGACTGGCAAATATATTTGGTTAGGCACAAAGTTTTGTCTATATTTGAATGAAAAGTGTCAGTTTTGTCCTGCATTTATACTGCATTCTGCCCTGTTGCCTCCTTTTGACAGATGTTGACAATTACGTTAGATGAGAGTGACTGTTTTGCAGCCTGGGTCTCAGCAAAAGATGCTGGATTTAGCAGTCCAGATGGATCTGATCCTAAATGTGAGTGTGCTACCATTATTTCATAGAAAGACCAAATCCTTTGTCACATGGTACCATAGTGTTGGAAAGGGCACACTGTAAACTTAGGTTGCAATGCTGTGTATATCTAGACAGAAGAAAGGACCTGTGCTGAAAAATCAAACCTTTTTTCTGTCTCAACACGCACAGGTTTGCTTCCTTTCCTTTGTCAAGTGCTTGAGAATGTTCTGAATTCAGGCTTCTTGCTATGGCTTGTGTGTTGGTGTGTGCTTTCTAGAAACTTAACTTCTAGACTCAAATTGTGTAGCTTGTCTTGACCCAGAATTTTGTACTCTCCTTTGAAAGTTAATTGATAGAAACACAACTAGTTTGTCATTCTGTTGTGTGGATCATGCAGCTAGAACCATTTGCAGTGTCAGGAGTTGAGTTCCGGGCACATGTTCTTTGATAAAGTTATCTTTTGGATTAATTTGTTGAGTAATATTTACCTATTCATATTATTTCTATACAACCTGAAGCTCTGAATGGTTAGAGCAAAAATGAGTTAAGGGCTAGCTCCAGAGAGCTACTTCAGATCCACCAGCCATTTTGAAGCCTTTGTGTGCATTTGACTTTATGCTAAAGGCTTGCATACCACACTGTACATTGCTTTTGGAAAGGCCTTCAGTTTCAGAAAGAGGGTAGGGGCTGTTATTAAAGACAATCAGCCAAACTCTCTTGGTATATTCTAAATTACCTACATGTTTCTTTGGAACCCAATCAGAGCATCTGTAACTAATACCCTGAATAAAAGGTACTACTGCTTTCTAAAGCAAGCATACATCTATAAAGGTGAAGATCAGTAATACTCCTGTTTTCCTTCGTTTCTGTATTACAAACTTCAGTGAACCTTGGAGGCCTTTTACTACAGGCTCTCTTAGAGTATTGGCCTAGAACACATATCAATCCTATGGATGAAGAAGAAAATGAAATGAACCATGGTGAGTGTTTTTCTCTGTATCACGAGACTGTTACACTGTGGGGGGCGGGCGGGAGAGGAAGAGAGAGAAAATGAGAGTGAGTCTATATGGGATTTTGGCAAAATCTTCCTGCCTGTACACTAAGCTTTAATACATAAATCTAAAGAATAATCCTCATGGATCAGTCCCTGATCCTTCTAGACTTGAGTGGGTGTCAGTTTTTAGTCTCTTGAGAGCCTAACTTCATCTGAAGTAAGATGTGTGGATTTTGTTTTTTTAAGTAAAACCAAGCATGCAGGATGCCATCCGGATCAGGAGATCGGCGTTCAGGAGAGGAGGTGCAATCCCTTTGTCCCTCAGTGCAGTCCTGGCAGAAAAAGTATTTCCCCATGTTGCAAATAGCAATAAGAAAAAACTGCCCCACAGGATACCAGTTAGGGTTTTCTTCTGTTGCTATTTGCAGCACGTAGGGGGAGGCGATATTTGTCAGGATCATGTGGGGGAAGGGAAGAGCTAAATCCCCTCTCCTAGATTGTGATTCCTGTCCAAATTGGAACTGTATACCACTTCAGACTAAAAACACAAAGCCTTATATTGCCCCAAGGAATGCATTTACTATGGTATGCAGTTAGGTCCTGGTGCTACAGAGATTAATTTTTTCTGTAATGAAAAGGATTACTGTATGGTCTTAATACTGTGTGCTGTTTTTATTCCTTTACCCTGTCATAGTCAATGGTGAGCAGGAGAACAGAGTACAGAAAGGAAATGGTTATTTCCAAGTGCCACCACACACGCCAGTTATTTTTGGTGAAGCTGGAGGACGCACCTTGTTTAGGTACAAATGTTCTGGCAAGTAACATGGGGAAGGTAGTTTGGCTGTGTCGGTTGAGTTTAGGCCATTGAATGTGTAGAAATTAAAGTTAGGAGCAGTTTGATGTTTCGGTGGGTTGTGTAGTAAAGTGGCTAACAAAGCAAGCTGTGGATTTGGGAAGTCTGTGGTTCAGATTTCACATCTGTCTTGGGCTCTAGGCCACACATTGGCTTCAAAAACTTTCTCTCCATCTGCAGTATGGGGAAAATAGTCATTTATATGACAGGGCTGTTAGAAGAATTATTGAGAAAATTGTCCACCATTAGAGCTGTTTTCCTCTAAATCCTTAAATGTGGAAACTTCTAAGCTGTTGTAGTAAGGTTTGTAAAAGTAGGGTTGAACTAGCTTTTCATTGTGCATGCTGACAAAATGCTTTAGACATGTCTTTTCATAATAGCTCTCAGGAATAATGGAATGCAGACCGTGTGCCACAAATTGCTAGTGCAAATTTAGCCTAATACGTCTCAAACTCCTCAGCCATTTGAAATTAGTTCTTTGTCACTGCCTATTGTTTGTGCTTGTTTGCCTGCTCATTTCTTGTTCTTGTGAACAATCAAACTGTTAATCATTTTCTGTAATACTCAGTGGGCTGCCTCTCAAAACTCTTTTCACTCAGGTTGTTATGTCGGGATTCTGGTGGTGAAACTGAATCCATGCTCCTTAACGAAACTGTGCCACAATGGGTAATCGACATCACTGTGGATGTAAGTGTCTCCTGAGAGGACAAGATAGTTGAGTAGCATTAAATTAAACAATTGTAAATAGCCTTAATTCTGTAGCATGCGTCCCTATATTAAACAGATATTTGGAACATGACTAGCTCAGAGCTTTTAGAAGCTTTAAAAATCCTGCACCTACTTATTTTAAGATGTACAGCTTTTTGTTGTAAAATAAGGCCTCTTGTTTACACACACACACACACACACACACACACACACACACACACAGGTATATAAAAATGCACAATGGATTCAAACTGAGGTTATACTCAAGGCTATTACAGAAATTGTATTTATTTGTTTGTGGATTACCTAGATAGCTTGCTCTTGTAGGGGCAAGTGTACTATATTAAGATCAGGTTCATCCATCTTGTACCTCTTCCAGCAAGGATCTTCTTACTGCTGGACCCCCATGCTGCCAGAGAAGCTGCTCAAAAACTTTGGGAGAACATAATAGTCTTGGACACAGTGTGAGGAGTTATGACCAAATGCCCTGTTCTGATGGGGGTTTTGTGATTCCCAAACTGAGATAGCATGACTACACTTCTCTTCCTCCTCCTCCTGCTTAAGCTTGTGCAAAAGAATTTGGTTGCTAAGTAAAAAGAAGCTAGAAAAATTATCTAGAGAAACCTGTGCAGTACCATACACACTAAAAAGTTAATATTTCCAATAAGATAAGTAACTGAACTTATTGCAAGATAGAGGTGGGAAGCAAAATTTAATCGTTTCTACTATTTTTGATTTATTTTGTAGAAAAATATGCCAAAATTCAATAAGATTCCCTTCTACCTCCAACCTCATTCCTCTTCGGGAGCAAAAACATTAAAGAAGTAAGTAGAATAAACATGGACAGTAGTTTCCAGGAGCATAGAGAGGTGAACGAAACTCGAATAACTGTCAATGTCTCAACTCTGAATCCATTCCATTTCCATAGGGATCGACTGTCGGCCAGTGATATGTTGCAAGTCAGGAAGGTGATGGAACATGTTTATGAAAAAATAATAAACCTGGACAATGAATCTCAGACAACTAGCTCTTCCAATAATGAAAAAGCTGGGGAACAAGAAAAAGAGGAAGACATTGCAGTTCTAGCAGAGGAGAAAATTGAACTCTTGTGTCAGGACCAGGTATATCAATTACCTGTTTTACAGGTGGTTACGAGGATCAAGTAGAATTAAATAACTGTCTACACCAGTCTTTGGGGGGGGGGGTTTGGAAGAAGCAAAGGATATGTTGGGGAGCTCTGGGTGCTCCCCCCATTTTATTGATATACAGAAATGGATTTATATTAAATGCATACAACGTTATACCAATTGTGCATAGGCTATAGCAAAAGCAGACTAGATATCCAAATAAGTATCCATTTGAAGCTGGCATCTATATGCTACCCATTTACATACTGAAAGTGTTACAAGTTCCTTAATCCATTCCATTATAGGAAGTGAGCATTTATCCTTCCACTGTTGTAATAATCCATATTTTAGCTGTTAAAAGGGCACAGAAAATCTGAGTCCGTTTGTCAATTTCCATGTAGCAGGTAAATAATTTAAAAGAGTATGTATATCAATGTATATCACTGACTCTTAAAGACTGCTCCAGTACAGAATTTATCCATGTAATAACCTCCTTTTCAGAAGGAGCAATAACTGGACGTTGCCAAAACATACGTTTAAAATAATATTAATTGTACTACACTGCCAGAAGTTAGTCAAATTAGACAATCCCTTACCTTAGTGAAGAGATGTTGTGGTGTCAAGTAGAAACAAAACAAAAATCTTTGTGCAATAAGACAAAGATCCATGGACAGGACACAAAGGATGCCAAAGTGGCAGTCTGCTGATTAGGCATTTTGTGGTGGCGCTTACAGCCGATTTTCCACTTCCTGTCAGTGCCCACAGGCCAGAATGGTTTGGGACCCTGTCATATGAATAGCACAGTGATTCTGGAAAAGTAGAAAAGATGGAGTTGCATTAATTAATTAATTCAGTCATTTTCATACTGTCCAGTGGCTGAGGCTCTCTGGTATTTAAGCTATGAAATGCATAAAAATGCTTTTGAGAACATGAAAACGTAAGTTGGGCAGAAGCAACTTGACTGTTTTTCAGTAATCACTTTTTCCAGTGTTGAGATACGAGCTTTTTGCTCATGTTCATAGATAAGTAGAAGATGCATGCAGTAACTAGAGCAGAAACATCAGACTGCTTTTACCAGAGTGGGGACGCCGTTGCTTCCTTCACAACATCCCGTCTGAGATACTAAAGTTGTGGCTGAATATGGGATTTTTGAGTGTCCAAAATGAAATTATCTCGGTGCAATCCTTTTTACGTGACATATTGCAGGTCTGGTACATTATGTCATGTAAAAAGGATGGGGCCCAACTGTGGATTCACTGGAATGCAGGAAGACTTTGCACACAGGCCAAGTTTAGAGTAATGTGAATCTTACCAACAAAAAGTTGTTTTTGATGACAGGTTTTGGATCCAAATATGGACCTTCGAACTGTCAAGCACTTCATATGGAAGAGCGGTGGCGACTTGACTCTTCACTACCGCCAGAAGTCAACGTGAGCCAAGCATTGGACCCAACCAACCATTAACTTACTTGAGCTTCCTGTACTGGTTCCAGCTGTAATGCTCTAGAAGCCCACTGAAACCCTAAGGTAGATCTGACACTTCTAATGCCTCAGTGCGGACAGAGTCTACTTGAAGTGACTAATAAATCTGTAATATAGACAAATCTGTATGACGTAAACTAAAGTCTGTCCTTCTCAAGGTACAAGTAAGAGTGCTATGACAAGCCCTTGAGCGATTCCTGTTCTGAGGTGTACAGAGACCAGGTGATCCAGTGCAGGTGTTTGTGGGGTTATTTTTATTTCCAGGATTATCATACCTTCATCTGCTCAAGCTTGATATGTAAACACTTTCTCAGCCCTGCTGCTAACTCATTCATAGTGTAAAAACTGCATGTGCTGTACTTTGTTCATACATTCCATGTAGTAAACTTTGGCCACTCCTCAAGACAAATCTACTTCAAGAAAGAACTATCTTGTACAGTCGAGTAGAACTGTCTCTGTAACTCCAGTTGAAGGGGTTAAATTCCATCCAACAGTGATATTGTAAGAAACCATTTTGTATGTGGATTGTGACCCTAGAAAGCGTGTGATCACAGGGTCGCTGTAATGGTGCAGTGCATCATGATGGAATATTTCAACATCTTTAACTAGACTTTTAAAAAAGCTAACTTCTGTAGTCCATTTTTTCTTAAGACGGCACACTGATCACAATTCCAAGTAATTGTGCTTTACATGTAACATCTTGGCAAACTCAAGAAACTTTGCAGTAAATACCATAGTTTTGTGGTAGCAAAAAGAACTTGCAGGTTTTCCTCCAATGGTTTTTATATGCATTTTCGATATTTTTGTTGATGTTGTAAGCTGCATAAAGCTTAGATTTTCTTTTCCACTGTTTCTAAAAACATTTTACAGCTTTTTCATATTGTCATTAGAATCTAACTTATTGTGGAAGGGAGGGATGGGACCCTCGAGTGTCTGGGCAAGAAAGCCAAGCCTTGCATTCAGTGTATAACTGGAGCACACGCATCCTGATGGCAACATGGTATAAAGCAGTTCTTATTTGGAACAGAAGCACATGTCTCTAAGAGGCACTAAGGGTGATTTCTTTTCCACACCCACCCATCCAAGAGTTGATCATTTTTATCTTCCTTAGTAGGTAAATTGTGGCTTAAAGAACACCTCTGGGTTTGCTTAACTGAAGCGAGAACAGGTAAGGGCCTTGATTAAAACATTATCTTTGCAGCGTGGGAGCTGCTTCAGTAACTTGTATAGCCAGGCACCATGTGGGGAAGGGTAATTATTCAGAATCTGTTGGTACCCAGTGTAGGCAGTAGCCCAGAAAGGAGGAGTATACTAGTCAGGTCAAAGAGGACATAGTCGAAGGTGCTGTGGAAAACTAGTTTGAACCTCAAAAATAGTCTGATGCCTTTAGAGCCTTTCAGTTCCCCTTGTCCTTTAAAGAAAGCAAACTTTACCCAAAGGAAATTTCTATTTTCAAGGGGGAGTGGCTTGTTTTTTCACTGACTGATAAAGATAAAACGTGCAGCATGTCAGTGTCTTTGCGATATTTTAATTGTTTTTTTGCCTTGGCTTGGAAAGGGCAGGGTGTGTGTTCTATGCACTACTTGGATTTTTAGAGTGACTGCCATGCTGCAACCATAAAATTTGAATTGGTACTAAATCATTTAGCCACCTGTCCTCCAGATGACCTGAGTCTCACTGCATAAGCAACTAACTGAATTCTAGTTCCGAATGAAGCTCGCATTCAGTGTTCCTATCTTGAGCATCATCTGTTTGTAAATCCTGTTTGTGTGAACAGAAGTCTGGTTTGCCACAGTGCATACTTGTTGAATTCATTGGTTAAGCTGAATTGTAAATTATCCTTAATTGTATTTCTTAATAGACTATAATTCTGAATTTTGTGCTGATTCATTTCTCCATTGGAAGTCCCTTTAATTCTGCCCTGCTTCCCTTATACTTTAAATCAGCCAACATTCTAAATTTTATTTTCTACACTCCAAGAAATGCAGTTTCAGGAAAGACAGATAGAGGGCCTGCAATGCCAAAAGGACAAATACATATTTCGCAGTTGTATAGAAATAATAAAACATCTTTAGCTAATGTTTCTAAGCAAGTTTTCTTTTTTAAAAAATGTGCTATGAAATGTTAAGCAAATATGTACTGAGAATGGTGTCTACCCAGTTACAGCAGCGTCTTTCCATAGGAACAGCAGTGATGGTTGGGTTGAAAGAGGTGTGCGCACATCAGAGCAACTAAGAACTAGATTGAGAATGCAAAGTTCTGGCAAGTTCTGTTGCCAAAAGTGGAGTATTATGAACACCCCCACCCCGTTGTAGCCTGCACTGCAGAGCCTGGCTTGTTTGTGGTGAGGTGTATGCACAGCACATCCTTTTCCTTTTCCTCTGCCTTTCCACTTAATAACTCAAGGCAGGGATAAAACCTGGCCCTGCTGCCTCCTTCAACTGTAGCTTGATGGTAAAGCATCTAATTTGTATATGGAAGGTCCTAAGTTCAAGTCTTAGGGCTTGGAAGATGCTAATGAAATGCTAGAGCAAGAGTGGGTAACTTCTGGTCCTCTAGCTGTTTGAGCCTACAGCTTCTATAAGCCCTGTTGCATGGGCAGTATTTAAGGAATAGCTTAAATATTGCCAGCCCCTTGCTCTAGGCTCACCAGGGAAGAACACCCAGAGATGTAGATCACTGGTTCACAGCTCTGCCACTCTACTCATGTAAAACCCTCAAGTTCAGGCAAATATTTGAATAGGGGTAAAGTCTAATGATACTGCTCTTGACGTCAACTGAAGTGTAAAATGCTGAAGGAGAAGGAACTTAGTTTGTTTCAGCCCTTTAGCAGTTTATAGAATCCCAGAAACAGGCAATGAAGTGGGGGCAGGGATACATGCCCTGGAATTCCACTCCTGCCCTCCCCGACCCATTGCAACCAAGTGTTCAGCGCTGCTCTGTAGTGCAGCACACATTTTAAATGCTTCTCAGAAAGGGTGGTTCTGCAGGAGTAAGCATGGCCTGAAGAGAAATCAAATGCATATAGAAAATCTTCTCAGAAGTAAGAACTGGGGCTTTATGTACCTTTCAAAAGGGATTTATTTCCAGACTAAGAAAGTGATTCATAAAACCATTTCAGAAGATGAACAGGTAGCATAAACCAGAATTGCCATTACTTGTATTGAAAATGTCATCTTTTAATGGTGTTTGAGGAAGTGCCTTCTACCAGAGAGACAATCCCACTGCATTCTGGTTGCTTATTTGTTTGTCGACATATGTTTGCAATCAGAAGTTAAAATTCCATGAACTTCACCCAACACACACTTAGCATCTCAGCCTTAAATAATTTACAAATGCTTGTGAGATCATTTTGCACAAATATAAAACTAAACTGCTAGAGTTATTTCCCCCTTTAAACTACTCACCCAAGAAAGCATCCCCATTGGCTGCAGGGAACAACTAAATTATTGGATAGGAAAGGCAAACAGCTGTTTAGATTAAAAACTACAACACAGCCAGATGATGTGATTCATGTTCCCAGCAGAAGTAGTAGGCAGGATTATTCCTTTTAGTACATGTGCAAGCAATTTGTGCCCAACTCCTTTAACCCCATCCAAACCACCTTCTCAGACTCCTTACTCGAGTACCAAGTCCAGGTAACCAGCACTGAGCAGGAGAGGGAAGCTGCATGGAGGTATGGCAGATGTATTTAGGATCAAAGTTCCTATAGTGGCCTGGTACATTTGCACATGCTGTTGCCTTTATCGTGTCCTTAAAATTAAAAAAAAACATTTTACATTCTTTTTTCATAATGATCCAAATTTTACCTTGGTGCCAATGCTGTTGGATTAAGTTAAAAATGTTTATATTCATGTGAAATAACTAAAATGGTCAAGCACTATCATTTTAGACTGGGGTGGGCAGATGAAAATGAACTGCAGCTCATCAGCCACTGGCAGTCTAGCCAGCAACTGGGAACTGCAATGCAGGAGATCGCCCACCCCTGCCCTAGGACTTTGAGTGATCAACAGCCACATTTAAAACTGCAACCTGGGAAGGTGACTAAAGCATTTCACTGAAATTAGTGCTTTATGTGCTTATGAAACATTGCAGCTGATAACCCAAATGTTTATAGCACCCTTCCCCCACCTGAAACCCTCCAGATGTCAGGGAATTCCAGCAGCAGTCAGCCCAAGGTAGCATATCCAATGGTCAAAAACGTTGAGAACTGTTATCCCAAACATCTGAAGGACATCAAGTCGGAGAAGGCTGGTTTATGGCACAGCGGTAGGAAATCCTCCTACTTGTCAGCCATTGCCTTTTAAAAAATACAAATAGAATGATCAGTGTTATCACGGAGCAGCAATTAAACAGATTCAGACTTTCAGCCAACTACTGACTGTGACTCCTGGGGTGGTGCTGGTGGAGGCAGCTGGACTTTTCTGTGATGCAGCAACAGAACAAACATTTCTGGGTACCACAGAGCCAGGTGCGAAAATCCTTCAAACATGTGGCACATTCCAGAACTCCGGGGAGGAGCGGCACTTTTAGGACTAGTTCAGAACAGTTTCTTCCGTCAATTCTTGGGCTGCCCTGTCACCGTCAGATTGTAATGTTTTGGGCAATATGGGACCCTCAGTTTCATCTGAAGGCAGAACAGTTTCCTGAGCATCAACTTTAGATGTTGTGTTTAGAGATATCTCCATAGGAAGAGATGGTAAAGGTGAAACTGAAGGCATCTCTTTGTCTAGTTCTGGCTGAGGACTCAAGTCCTCCAGGTAAGATGCTGAATCTTCCGAGAATGGAATAGAGGCATGTTCTGTGGGGGGAAAGTGAAAATGTATTAAGCATAAATACAGCAAGAAGCAATGCTTTCAGTTCTCTCAGTAATCCCCTACTGATGATTCGGGAAAAACAGACTGCTGAAAAGAGTCACTTGGCTACCGTTGCAGCTGAACTTTACCTTGTCCCATTATAAGCAATGCAGTAATGACAGCCAGCCTGGGACAGCTTTAAAGGGTGCATAGATATATTCATGGAGGATAAGCCTTCTAGTCATGATGATGACTCCTACATCTGGCATCAGGGGCATTATGGGAAACATTAGCAGGCAGGTGGCCCCTTTGCCAACAGGATACCGAGCAAGACAGGACTTCCAAATGATTCAGTGCATCTTTCCTTATGTCCTCTCACATGCCTGCCCAGTTCTTCAGAATTCAGAAGCAGCCACTCTAGCAGAGTACTCGGTGACAAAATTAGTATTGCTCCTCTTTTCCATGACCAACTTCACTGAGCTGGCACACTCCAAGAGCAACTATGGTATGAACCCAATGGCTTTGGTTGTCAGGTGTTTTTTCTTTTTTTACATCTCAGCTGTTCACATCATAGTGTTCCTCTCACCAGTGGATGAGGACTATTCAAGCAGACCATACACTACAAATTCCCATAAAGTTATAGCATAATAAAATGATATTTAAAAGCCCATCCAAAGACACGAGGAAAAAGAAGCATGACTTGCTGTCACCAGCATCCTTGAAGAGACAGACTCTGGCAGGCTCTTTTACCAATAGATATCCTACATTCCCCCGTTATGTGGCTTATGGAATGTGTCCTGCTGGTGTACACACTGACAGCTTAGGGAGCTGGCCACTCTACACCTTTCTTCGGAAGACAGTGTATTTCAGCAAGCTGTGGCATACACATGTGCTAGTTATTTCCAGACGGATGGCTATGTTAGTCTGTAGCAGCAAAAACAAGGAAGAGTCTTGTGGTATTAATACCGGTCTAAGCTTTGGTAGATGAGAGTCTGTTTCATTGGTTGCATGCTGTGTTGTCCTCAGTTGCCAGGTACATATAGGCATACATGTATGTATGTATGTATTTAAAATATTTATATCCTGTCCTATATGCAAAGCATCTCAGGACAGCTTACAGAAATCAAAACAAGCAATCCATAATCAAAACAACAATTTGATTAGTTGTCTTTCTTCTGGTTGTCCTATTATAGATAGTTAGGTTACTGAATTATTGTTTGTCTGATTGTTTTGGGAACTGCTACATTTCAAATACATCAACATAGGTGTTGCTAGTGCAAAGGCAGTGCTGGAGACTGTTTATGATATGTCAAGCAACACTGACATATCATATGTACACACAGGTAGAGGGAAAAAAGTTACTAAGAACACCCTAGCAATGCAATTAGAACTTTAATGTATGTTTGTAATGACAATCTTATAATTTCTGCTCTTCTGAATAGTCAATTCTTTTAGGTGGTACTTAGGTTTTTTTTAAATCATCCCATAATAGCTTTTGGTGGTGACATGCTAAATATGACCTTAATCATAAATATGGTTGTGGTGCTTTTGTGTTATTTGCGAGACATTTTGAGTCTGCACATTGAAAGGGAAAACAGAACCCAGATCAAATCAACCAGTTTATGAAAAGCCTTGTCATTCAAACATATGTCTCCAAAAGAAAAGGAATGGCATTAGCATTTGCTTACCAAAAGATGTGCGAGTTCTGCTATTACTTAGCAAGCTATCAGTTGCTGCCAAGGTGTCTGTCAAGTTGAAGGAAGCAGAGGAAGAATGCGCATTGATTGTTTTTGCCAAGTCAATTAATTCAGGAAAAGAAGCTCCAGACATATCTACAAAACCTGAAAGAAATAAAATGAAGGCTGAATCCAATAATTCAGAAGAGAAAAAATGCACTTTTTTTGAAGCTGAAATGCCTTTGCTGTACTAAACACCAACAAAAAATGACTTGCAACTACAGAGAGCCGCCAAAGGCTCTTGGCTGCTTGTCTGATCACCATCTACATCCTCATTCAAAGATGCTGGACATCAAGGTGCTACTGGAGCCTTCTGGAAACTGGGTGTGCTGCATTAATTAGTTCCGATTTCTACAAGTGTCTTTGAGGAGGTGCTCCTAACTCCTTTCTTGTGACAGATTAACCGGGGCTGGGGGGGAGGGGGGCTCTAAAGGATCTTGTTCATACAAGCAGATGGAGAAGACAGCAAAGTATTGTATTCCCTTCAGTGTCTTACACCATTCCTGGCTCTCCACCAGGACAAACTTTTCACAACAGCCCAGTGTATTAGAGAGAGATGGAGGGAGGGAGGGAGGGAGGGAGCAACAGACAAGAGATTACCTGGATCCATAACTCGCTGCACTGGAGGCGGTGGCTGAAGAGAGTTTTCTACTGGGTACATGTCCACACTGTGATTCGTACTGTAATCTAAGCCTGAAGCATCTTCATTTTGGGAATTAGGTGCCAACAGCGGAGCCTGAAATAAATGTGAGATTAAAAAGCCACATGCTTTGGAACAAGAAACACATTATTCATCCATTAGAGAGCAACCCTATTATATGATAGGCAGGCATAATTCCCCCATTACCTGACCAGCTACCTCATAGTGGAATGTGGTCAGCCATTTACATAAGCACACGTTGGGCAAGAGGTTCTAAGTGGGGAAAGCTCCTTTTGGCACGGAGCAACCAAAGTAATAAAAGCCACCCACTCCACACTTAATCTTGCAGCTGCGGTGCAGAATGTTGTTGGGGCTCCATTTTTAAGCAGAGAGAATTTGCTGTCCCTGGACTAATAGCCACACTGAAACACACAAAGGGAAAGTAGCATACAATGATAGATGTGTGCTTTCATGCTGTTCTTTTTCCTTTTAATTGCTGCCAGATGCAGAAATTAGATGGGAAAGGCCTCTGACTGAAACCATGCAGAACTGAGGCAGACCAGCAACAAGACTTAATTTGTCCATTCCTAGTCTGTTCAAACAAGTAGTCATTCCTATCAGCCTACAGACGCAAAACTGTGAATACTACCCAGCAGGCCTCCACAGGCTTCCAGAGGTACTGGCTACAGCTCCCATCATCCCCAGCCAGCAGTGCCAGTGCTGTGAAGCACTTACCTCTGTATAGCCATTAGCTGGTGGCTCGGGAGGCATGTGCCCTGAGGGCAAAGGCGGAGGGGAACTAGCTTCGGGTTTCTTCTTTGGTAGAGTCACCTGTGTCGGAATTCTGTGCAAATAGCCAAATCCAATGCCACAGCCTAAACTGTAAAAGAAGGCAAATCCAAGAACTCGACAATAAAGAGAGATGTGTGCCCTTGTCTTTTTTACATGAGATAGGATAGCGCACACAGAAGCCCACATTCCTTACCCCGTGATCACCACAGAATACTGCATGATTTTGTATTAATATTAATGCCTAATCATTGATGCATAATTAATGCACATTAATAGTAATATATTTTGTAAGCCATCCTGAGCGCTTGGTGACAGGACAGGATATAAATGGCAATCATCATCATCATCATCATCTGGAGCCCCTGCATAGTGAAGCCTGAATGGGAAATTCCAGGTTTCCTCCTAGGCAAATTGGGTGGGTGTGGCAAAGCAGGGAGGGTCCCAGCCCAGCCCCACTTCCAGATGGCACATGCCCTCATCCTTGCTCCCAGGAGAGACACAGAAGGAAGGGATCTCCCTTCAGAGAGAAGGGTTCTGCCTCCAGTCCTCGAGGGAACTGTTGGGGGGCCCTTCACGCCTCCAAGGGTTTCACAAGTGCTCCACTCTAGCTCTTGTTTGTTTTTGAGGCTGGATCTTTGCCCCCCGACTTCTCAGGCACATTTCCATCATCCCCCATGAGGGCAAATGCTGAGTTTTTGGCATCAAAGGTACACAGCAGACAGGATCAGGGGGAGGGCGCAGCTGCTGTGAGCAGCCACTTGTAGGGCAACAAGCATGGGGAGAGCCTGTGGCTCAGCAGCGGGTTGCTCTGCATGCAGAAGGGCCGGCCCGTCTTCCGCAGGAAGGGCTGGAAAAGAGCCCTGCCTAAAATCCCGGAGAGCCTCTGCCAGTCCGTGTTGACTGCACTGGGCTAGCTGGACCTCCCCCTCTCGCGCATCACGGTGCACTTCAAGGGCAGCATTCCCCCACCTGGTGCTCTCCAGGGGCTTTGGACCCACTATTCCTAACCCCTGCTAGTGGGCTGATGGGCACCAAAGTCTCAAACATCTGGAGGGCTCTAGGTCAGAGACAGCAGTTCCTCACGGTCTGCTTCCCCCCTGCTTCATTCCTGACCCATCCATCAAGCCCCGTCTTCTACCCTCATCCGGGTCTGTTCTGCTGCGTTTGGAATGCAAATTCTCTGGGTCAGAACCATGGTGCTTCTGCATTTGACCAAGCGTACTGTGGCTTCCAAGGCCAGTGGTAGATGCTGGGAACGTCGCATTTGTACAAATCACACCACTTCACAACAATCTTGCAAGAAAGTCCATTGCAATTCACAGATTACCCGGGGAAATGTAACCCGTTCCAAACTCTAGCATCAAGTTATAATTGGTCCCAGTGTCAGTTCACCAAACAAGACTGTGATCCAAAGTGCAGCAAGCCAAAAATAACCCGGACCTCATCTACAGATCAGGCACAGTCACTCAGAGATACATACCTCCCTTCTCCACCCCAAGCACCATTGGGGGTTACAAAAACCTCACGACACGAATCCATTTCTGTGTTGTAGACCATCAGCTTCAAAGGCTTTCCCTCATGGGATTCAATCAGCGCAAAGAAATCTTCTGACTGAGCAGGAGAGACTTTGTCATCAGCACAACAGTTGCCCTCCAGCCTTCCTGACTGCACACCTGCCGGGTATCCTGTGCGTGGGGGACAAAGACTACCTAGGCTGCCTTTCCCCCGGTGAGCACACTCCAGAGCCATCAGATTGTAACTCCCATCATCCTCAGCCACCAGGGCCAATGTTTGGTGAAGGCTGGCCTAGGCAGATGATTGAGCAGCACGTTCCTTGGCTTGCCACCACGCCTGCCCTCCACAGCTGCACCAAGCACCCTCCAAGAAGCTGCCAACATATGGAAAAGCACCACGGGTGCATAGGGCGTGTGGCCTGTGTCTGCCCAGCCTCCCTGTGCAGAAAAGGGACCAGTTGTAGAGCTGGAAGGGGCTGGAGGACTTGTCCTTTCAGGTCTGGGGTGCAGAACCTCACGCTAGGGACCAGAATCAGCCCCCTGGGGCATTCCAGATGGCCTCACCTCTTTCTCCCAACTGCTATCATGGGGGGGGGGGGGGGGGGGGAGTTCGCAATTTCTGAGCACTTTCTCCTTGCATTCTCAAGGGTCGAACACTTCCCTGAAGGGTACATGGGTGGCATTAAGAGCTTTAATCTAAAGTAGGCTTACATTTATATATAGTATCCCCATACCACTCGCTCTCAGTGCGGCCTGTGACCTTTGCCGCGTGCTTACCTCTTGTAGTATCTGATCCGATCCAATAATATAGTCTGTGTGTGGTTTCAGGCCAGCTAAGGCTGCAGGGGACGCTGGTTCCACATCCTGGGGAGAGAACACCATCCTGTTAGCAGACGCCTGGTCAAAGATCAAGCCTCAATTCAATCGCCTGTAAACTCTGTTCCCAGGAAACTGGATAAGCTTATCCTGAATCAGAGACGGCTTAATGTCAGGCCACTATCCTGAAAGAAAGAATTGCGTGTCGCCAGTCCTCTCAGAAGTGTGGCTGCCCTTGAAAGTCGGGTCATGCTACAGGGGGCTCCTTCTGCGTAGGCTGCGGGTGACCAGCAACGGGATGTTTCAGCAGCAACCTCAAGGCCTGTCTTGCCTCATTCCTGCTCCTGACCACACGCCTTTCCTTTTCCAACAGGAAAAGGGCATAATCGCAAACATGAAAGGTGCATTTTCCCAAGCTCAGCCTCCAAATGCGCACTTCCTCCCACAGACGAAAGTGTAAAAATGCAGGTGTGAGGAGACGGCACTCTGCTGAAGCGCCTGAGGCCCACAGTTCACACGGCCTGTTTCATAGCCCCAGTCTAGTCAAGAGTTCTGGAGAACCTGAACACTTGCACGTCCTTGTGGAATTCCAACTGGTTGCCAGCGCAGTCCCAGCGGTAGATTTTTCCCCTCGTGGACCAACAGAGGCACCCACGCGTGTGTTGTTCTCCCTCAAGAACAACTGTTTTGCCAAGCAGGCAGGGGCTCGACCTAAATGCAGAACCACCGAATCAGGCGACACGCTGCGACGGGGCTTGCTGCTTACCAGCACGTGCCACACGTGCTCCTTGGCTCCTTGGAAACTGCAGAAGCGCACGCTGGCCCCCAGAAGGCCCTGGCCTCCCCACATGTTGCTGGGGACCACCTCCACCTCGCGCACTTTCATCGCCTTTATGTTGTAAACCTCCAGCTTCACGGGCTTCTCCACATTGGCTTTCAGCAGATCTTTCAGGGTGTCACCTTCTTTATTCTTTCAAGTAAAGCACACAGGCACACAAAGGAAAAAATCAGGACACTGCTTCCGACTCAAGAGGCCAAAATGTGCACGGGCGTTTTAAAACAGTGGACTGGAACAGGAGTGGGCCACCTGTGGCCACTGAAAGCTGGTGGCCATTTTGGCAGGTCAGTGGAGGCAAAGCCAAGCGGGTGGCAAGAGGTGGGACAGTCTTTGAACTTCCCAAGCCAGCAACCCATGAGACAAGGGAAAACTGAGGGGTGTGAACATGCAAAGGGAGGGGGTGGGGAAATCCCACAGCCACACATGGAAGGCTTGCTTCCACATTCTTCTGTTCTAGCAACAGCTGCCGCTCTAGAGAGAATTAAGGGACTAAGACCATAGTGCAGAGTGGAAGCACGAGGAGAACTTCCCTCCTCTCGGCAAGAAAGCACATTTGAGCAATTCTAGCAATTAAAGGCATGATCAACAGACTGCCCCAGCCAAAAACCATTTCCCCTATCTATGCATGCTTGCCATTGAAACAACAATAATGAATGCGCAGAATTTACTGGGGGAATGTTCTGACCATGTACGGATCTCACACATGTTCAGAATGTTACTCCAGGCTGCAACATGTAAAAGAAGGAGGAAGTCAGTGGGTTGTCCTCTCTGTTGCTCTTGCTTCCAGAGGAGCTGGAGAAGAGAGGTGGGAAGCAGGACATGGGAAGCACACCGTTGGCTATGCTGCCTGGTGCTGGTGGGAACTGGAGGCCCAAACCCCTGGAAGGCCAAAAGTCGTCCTCCCTTGGTCTAGAGCTTCACCCCATGAGCCAAGCCCAGCCCCGCTAGGATCCCAATCTACCCTTCCTCACACCCCATCCCCTTCCCTCCAAGCACCAATCATCTGGCAGTCCTCCTCAGTTTTGTGCATACCCACCCCACCCCACCCCACTTTTCTAAAAGGAAAACATGTTTGCTCTTACGCTTATTTACTGACAGTGGGAGCTTGAAGCAAAAAATATATTGATATTTCAAAATAAGGTAGTGTTTGCCCTGCTCCTTCAGCCCCAGCTGCTTCGGCCTTCAGCCCCACTCGCCACGGGAGGGCAGCCCCTAAACAGGGTAGATGCAGCGGTTAGCCAGGCTGCTGCCTCCGTCCCGTCTGTGCTGCCCGGAAACACCTGCCCAGTCAGCGTGGCAAACAGGATCTGGATCGCTTTATCTTCTTAATTCTACAAGCTGTCCATCGCCGTTAAGCACAGGAAGCCACATCATCGCATAGACCTCTCGCTGCTATTCTGTTCTCCCACTTTTCTATCTGGAAAGCCATGCTACCTACCCGGAATGTTCTCCTTTGCTTTTAAGGCATTTGTTTTGGTCGAGTTACCATTTCCACACTGATTATATTTTGAACTATTCACAGTCAGGGTTGTCAATTCAGGGAGAGGAGTGGGGAAGGCAGAAGCAACAGCAATTAATGCATATGTCCTCTGCTTCTTGCCTGGCATACTCATAGTCCCATCCAATCACAAAGAATAGCCACTGTGGCATAGTGGTTAAGAGCTGGGACTGGGACTCAGGCGATCCGGGTTCGAGTCCCCACTCAGCCATGGAGCCCACTGGGTGACCCTGGGCCAGTCACAGACTTTCAGCCCAACCTACCTCACAGAATTGTTGTGAGGATAAGATTGAGAGGAAGAGAAATGTAGTAAGCCCATTGAGTTCCTTCAACGGAAAAGGCAGGATAAACATACAGTAATAATTTGCACTGATTCAAGTAAAGCCATCTGTGGACAGGCAAGCTGCCGCTGGATTGCATATGGAGTGGTGAAACTTTTCGCAGATAAGGTGAAAAGTTTCGGGGGGGGGGGGAATAGATTGTAGCTCATTGATAGAGCCCCTGCTGTGCATACAGACGGCCCCAGCTTCAACTGCTGGCACTCCCAGAGGGCATGGGAAGAATCTTGCCTGGAATCCTATAGAACTACTGCCAGTCAGAGCTGAAAAAACTCGGCTAATGGACCAAGGGTCAAGTGCCTCTTCCTATGTTCCTGTGCGGCTCTTTCTTTTGTTAAAGTTATGCATTCACTGTGTAACAGCAAGACTGCAATCTTTCAAGTATGCTTACTTGAAAGTAAGTCCCACTGAATTAAACTGGAGTTACTTCTAGGCAAACAAGGTAAGGATAAGGTCATAAAAGCAGCACCAACATGCAGTTTGGCCTGTCTTTACCAAGCGAAGCATGACGGGCGCCTGTTGGCCCTACTGTGCATCAGTCAAGCAGCTGCCAAGCTGTTAATTATTGGCACAGTCCTACCTGAACAGGCGTCCCACATGAGGGTTGTTTTTTTTTAACTTAACTGACCACACCTTCCCCATACTTCCTTCAGCTCCTACCAGAAGTACCTGTTCTCATGAACTAGGGACAGTGGACAGAAATACAGCTCTGTGTGACTCTACAGAAAAAAGGCTGTCCTCCGCCATGTGGAATGGCAACCCATTAATGGCTGGGAATGATGGGAGCTGCAATCCCACTCAGCTGGAGACCCCCCGGGTTGGGAACAGACACATCTGACGTCGGGAGAAAATGCTCCTTCTTCCTCCACCCACCACCCCACGGCTCACAGAAGCAACTCCCAAATCCTTCAAAGACTGAGATGGGTAAGGTACTTAAAAGCTGCAAACTGGACTCTTGCTCCGGCAGAATGCTTACAACCAGCCAGGCCCGATCTCACAAGGCGTCTACAGCTTCCATGGCCATCCGAAGGGAAGAGCGTCACCTTGCCATTCTAGGTCACAGGTGTGAGGTGGGCTGCTGGAACAATATCACCAGGGCTCTTTAGGGCTGTGTGGGGACCAGCTGCCAGGCCTCTGGGGTCCCATTCCAACACTCTAGCCCAGGGGTCCTCAAACGTTTTGAATAGGGGGCCAGTTGAAAGGTGCCAGCGATGGGCAGGGGGAGGGCACGGGGCAGGGGGGCGCATGCACAGAGATGCTTTTCTCCGAGCAACTCCAAACAATCTCCTCACGAGCAAGCCGTGCCTCGCTGTGTGCGCATGCACATGCATGCGCGGTGAGCTATGGCGGGCCAGATAAATGGGCATGGTGGGCCGGACCCGGTCTGCAGGCCACAGTTTGAGGACCCATGCTCTAGCCACTATACCACTCTTCCACCATATAATTCAAGGCAGCATACATGGTGTTCCAGGGAGGGTGAACTTGTTTCCCACCCGTGCACTTTCCATATGCTCACGTGCTTGGCTTCACCAACAATGGCTGCATCATGTGCCTACAGACTATTCTTCAGGACATACCACAAGTAAACCACCACCACCACCAATCCTTGCAAGAACAGATAAGTTATTTTAATTGTTTTAGTTAAAGATTTATTTTAATTACTTACCAGCCGGGTGTGACCTATTGTGAGGATGAAATCAAAGAATGGCTCCAAGCCGGCCCTCTGAGCAGGAGAGTTTTCCTGAACCTGTGAAATTGCAGAGTTTAAGAACTGGAAAGAGGATTGTAGGTATAAGTGAGCACATTCTAAATTACGTTGGCAGCTTAATGTGTCCATGTGGGGAGGGGTCCACCCCAAGCCAACTTATGAGCAAGCAAGAAGAAAGATTAAGAGGAGAATTATGTAAGCTACCTTGAGGTCCTTGAAAGGAAAAAGGGTGGAATATAAACAAAACGAACAGTGAAACAGTTCTCCACTAAACACTGTTCTAAAGTATAACATCAGTGCCAGGGTACCAACCAGATGTGGTCATCGGTTAACTGGCTGCTGGGTGAGGAATTTGTAGCCCAACACATCTGAAGTGTTCTAGGTTGCAGGTGGCAGTGACACATCATTAAAGCCACTGCCCTTAATCCAGCCTCTGAATCATGCTTACGGTATTTCTTTTCTTCTGGCCCTTCCTCATTCATTTTCTTTTATTTCAAGAGTACCAGTCTGACAAGCAGGTGTGGAGCCCCGGGGCCACCACAGCCTCTGCTGCAAGGCCACCTGCATCAGGCCCCTCCCTTTCCCAATGGTCACCTGCCAGCACCCATGACCTCATTCATCAAACAGTGTCAGCTGCTGCCACAGCAGCAGCGGGGAAGGCTTTTTTTGCCATCCTCCTTCAGCATTTCTCAGTCTTTGCCAATGGTGCCCAGTAAAACCACCAGCCAGTGGCTGAGAAAACCTGAAAATGGCTAGGGCTTCCGATCCAGACTATCAATTCTGGACTCACCACAGGAGGCCAGAAATCTTGTCCAGCACCAGGAACTACTGACGCCCAGGGAAGAACTTTTACTGCTTTCTCCACTTCTCCCTGGTTTCCCTATGGCCGTGGGGAAGATCATCAGTTTCTACCAGCCACCCTCTGTGTAGGCTTTTACCAGGCCTGTAATTGTGTTTCAACGTATTTTATAACCCTGCAAGCCACCTTGTGAGAGCATTGTGTCCCCAAACAAGATGCCGGACCCCAACTCCCATCAGCTCCCAGTGGCCGGTGATTAGGAACAATGGGAGTTGAAGTCCAACAGCACCTGGAAGGTGAGAGGCTCCCCACTCCTGGCCTTAAAGGTGGGATCAAAATCTTTAAAAGAAAGAAGCAGCAGCAGCAACATACCTTGTCACAAGAGAGACCTCACCCTCACAACTTGTTTAAAAAATAGCTGGAGGCAATTTCCACTACTATGATTCATAGCTACTACACCCACTGCTAAAGGATAAAAGACCATTTTACACAGCCAATGTGCACAGACCATTCTGAGCCAAGGCTGTGAACTGTCTTTACCCACAGGGACACTCTGCAGAAATGGCATGTTCAGAATAGCCTTCTGGTGTATAATCCACAGGGCAGGCATACTGATAGAATAAGGACAAGGGGGGAAATGCATGCGGTTTCTTTTTGGCAACAGCAGATATGCGACACAGCGTATGCAGAAAACAGCTGCACTAACAAAACACGATGACTCACATTAGGCTCTTCCTTTTCCAATAGGAGGTTTCTCCAAACACCATCCAAAAATGGATTTGATTTGGCATGTATAAAGTAAAAACATAGGACAAGCCCTGCTGGATCATGCCAAGGGTCCGTCTGGTCCAACAGTCTGTTCTGTACTGGCCAACCAGCTGCTTGTGGAAACCCCATTAGCAGAACATGAGCGGATGAGCATCGTTCCACAAGCTGGTGGTGACAGCCGCTGCTTCAGCATTTTAGGGATAATCTTAGGTAAATGGCCCATAAGAAGCATTCCCAACTGTTCCATGTTACAGCTCATGTCAAGATTTGGAGCAAATAAAATATTTAGGATTCAACCTCACACGCAGCACACAAAAATACACATATTTGAATACCCAAGAATCAATATATCAGATTTAAAGCAGATTGCGTTTTTGCGATAAAAAAGGAAGCACTGCCTTGCCTGGATGCACCTCAGAAGCAGACAACCAGGCACCCTACAAATGTTTTGGACTACAGCTCCCACAATGCCTTGTTTCTGGAGCTGCTGGCTGGGGCTGATGGGAGCTGCGGTCCAAAACAGCTGGAGGATGACGCCGGCTTGCCTCCACCTATCTAACTCTGGCGTTCAGCCTAGATGCAGCCCGTTATGGTCGGTCTGCCACCAAGTCCCTTAGGCGCCGAGGAGGTGAGATGCGCCTCGAGGAACACCAGCCCCCTCTGGGCCCCTCTGCCATCCCGCCAAGGGACGTCGTCCTTACCCCGTGCACATGATAGCCCTCGGAGCCCCCGTCGGGAACCTCGGAACTCGAGCCCAGCCCCATGGCCACGGAGCGGGCGGCTCAGAGGCTTGGACGGGCCTCGGCCGCCGTCACAACCCTCTGCCCATGGCCAGCTCGCCAGGACCTCCGCCTGCCAAGTTCCAACACTGCAGAGCCAACTGCGCAAGCGCCACGAACCCAGCGGAGGGATGGGAGGCTCTGGCCATAGAGTCGACGACATGAGAGGGGGAGGACACCTTTCGCTTGAAATCCTAGAGAGGAAGGAGGGAACGGGAGAGCGGCGCTCTGTGGACAGACGCTTCCCTAGAGCCATGCTGGGGAGGCGGAGTCTACACGTTACAGCGAGAAGGATGACGCAGCCCCGCTTCGCGCGATACGCGCTTAGCAACGAGGAAGGGATGGGGCGTGGCCTGCTGTAACCATGCACACCGAGCGGCGATTGGGTGTTGAGGCGTTTATCATGAGTGGGGGCGGGGCTTTTTGGCTCGTGTTTCGACTGTTAAGCTGCCCCGCTGCGGCGGCTGTGGCCGTTGGGGGTGTGACTGTTGCGCGTCTCCCCGGCCGTTGCTCTCCTAATTCCTGTCAGCGCCATGGCTGACGTAGACCCGCAGGCCTTGGTATTCCCCTCCCGTTTTGTTTTGGCTACAAACATTAATTTATTATTTCGTGTTCCTTTCAAGCCGCTTATAACGCTAAAACCTTCCCCAGAGCTTGACGCTCGCTTGGTGTCAAAATAATGTTTTCCTCTCGTGTTTGTGGGATTCATAATCCTGTTCTTTGAGCATGCTCGAGGGGGCAGACAAAATTGATCTTGGGCAGGGCACTGCCTGCTCAAGCTAGCCTACCTCATAGGGTTGTTGTGTAATTGCAGGATGGATGGGGTGTGGGGAGAACCACTTCTGCACTACACTTAAGTTCCTTGGAGAAAGTTTGGGATATTAAATCAATCAGTTGCATGCAAGTCGGTATAAAATTCTATGCTATCATCATAGAGCCTTGAGTATTAGGCATTGTATTATTATCTATGCGAAATTATATATATGGAAAATGATCTCTGAGGGAAAACTTGAAGAGGTGGATGTGAGTGTTACCTCAGCTACTAAAAATTATTTTTATAATAAAGGTTTGCTGTGCAAGATTCTGAGATGCCAGATCAATTGGATTTGTATCAGCAATATATTCTTCATAAAGCATGTCAGCTTTGTTGACCAAATGGTCCATGCCCTGGAGTGCATATTACCAAAATATGCAACAGGGGAAGGTTTTATTTTAAAAGATTGATTCTTGAGAATAGCAGGCTACTAATCAATCGTTCTGGAAGGTACCACAGCAATCCTCAGTTGCCCCTTCGATAGACTGATCATTAAAGGGTTACATGTAACACAGTTAACACTTTCCAGTAGGTTATGGAAGTGAAAAATTACAATGGTTTGATCTTTCCTGCCTGCATACTAAAGCAGCAGGAAGAAGCTCTGAAGGAGGGGAGAGAAGAGGGGCTATTACATAGAAGAGAAGGAGGATGGGGTGGGTTGGTGTGAATTGCCCTTCATTTGAGCTGCTATTGTCTGTCAAGTGCCAAGTAGCTTTCTCTGGAACGGTGCCTGGTGCCTAGCTACAGAAATCAGCAAGGATGCACACATGCTGATTTCTAGAAAAGAGGGTTTTTCTCTGGCCTTGTTGTGTGTCAATGATTGCATGCTTTTACCTATGAGAGTTATACCTATTGATATGTGCATCAGCTTGAAAGCTAACTAGAAAGGGGAAGAAGAAGAAAAAAAACCTGACAACATTTGTGCTGTTATGTACACCCTGATTTGTAGAAAGTAATAGATTACCCTTGTGTAGTACAGTGATAGTCACCGGTCAATTTATACAGACAGAGCAATGCTATACATGAAGTCTGTACATACTCTGAAGTAATTCCCAATGCATTCAATGGAATTCATTTCAAGTATTTAAGATTGTTCTTAACGACGCAGTTAGGTGGCTGCTGAAAAATCTGGTAACCCTACATTTTATTCATTCATTTAATGTAGTGAATTGAACAAACATTAATTTCCACTTCTCTTTCTCACACCCTCAAGGCCAGAATTCTCTACTATGCTCAAGAAAAATACTTCAACCATGTTGTTCACGTAACAAATGTTGAATTATCAAAACATATTCATGATCCAGTGCTGCTGTTTTTCAAGGGCTTCGGAACCTTACTTCTTGGTAAATAGGAAAAAGAAAATGTCCCTTTCTATATTTTGGTTTGCAGCAGAAACCCTAGAGAACATTGCTTGTATCTCTACTGCCTTCAAACATTTGGCAATCAGCAAATATTTATAATTAGTTAAAGCTGCATAGTCAGAATGTGAAATATACCTTGAACTGAAGCTGGAAAACATGAGAACCATTGAGATGCAATGTATGCATCCCAAATGGAAATAGGAAATAAATGTGGAAGGAGTGCAGGGAGAGTTCTGGAATGTAGAACTGCTAGTTATTTTGAAATTCAAACCCTGTCTCATACCTCCAAAGAAGCCTCAGGGCAACTTATAACAAGAATCATACAACAGTAATCCAATAAACACATTAAAAATACATCCTTCTGAAAACAAATGGAGCATGGACACCTAAATGAGTAAAATTCCTCTAGTTTTTGAATGTCAGAACTCTATATATTAAGGAAACATAAGCAATAGCAACTACAATTTTTTAAAATGAACAGATCATGGGCTGAAAAGCATCACAAGTAGAAAAGTGGTTTTCATTCATTCTCATTGCTGTGATTGCATCATAAATATATGGTCACAGAGCTCTGATTTTAGCCTTTGCCATTTTTGTGGAAGGAAAACTGAAAAGTCACTGGTGCTTGCAGCTATCTCAGTGATATGTCTGACAGCACTTTGATACCCACCTAATCACAAAAATATGGCTACATTAAGATTGTAATCCCATGTAAACTGCCTTGGGAGTAGGTCCCATTGAATTCAAAGGGCTTCTGAATATTTATTTATTGATTTGATTTGTACCCCATATTTCCACCCAGAAAATAATACTTATGGCAACTAATCAACATGAAAATACAATTGCATGGCATGGAAATGATTGCACTACGTAAGATTAAGATTTCTCCAGAAGACCTGCTTTTGTGGTAGTTTCGAAGTGGTGACTGCTAAAAGCTAATGAGTTGTGTTGCATTCTTGCAGGCCGAATCCAGGAAGGCATCTCAGTACTTGAAAATGCCCGGAAGCGCCATGTTGATGTTTCCTTATGCTGCCTCCTGGGCCTCATTTATGCACACAAAAGATGTGAAAAGATTGGTGAGTTATTCTTAGCTATCAAATACATTTTGTACCATTCATCAGAAAAAGATTGAAATTAGGTTTGGCGTATATCCAAGAACGGTATTCAAATCAATTAAAATTTGAGTGGGAGTGTACTGTGAATCATCACCATCATCATCAAAAAATACGAGTGATATTGCCATTTGGATGCTGAAGGTAAGCAAAGGGAGAAATGTTTGGGAGAAAACTGATGCCATTCACTTTTAATTGGACGGTCTGTTGACCTGTGATACTTTCAATGCACAATGTTGCTAAATTCATAGGAAGCAATAGCCAAGATCCAGAGCATACTGACATGGCATGGAGAGCTGTTATTTGAGAAAAATATAAGGTTTACTCCCACCAGGTAAGTGTACCTTGCGTGCAGACACAAGTTCGAAGTCTCCTTGGGCATCCAAGCTTAGGCCTATAACATTTTTCTATTTTTTTAAATCAGTTTCCACACAGACCAGAACATAAAAGAAAATCCATAATTCAATCATTATTCTAAGGGTATCTGAAATGTTTCATCCTGTATTTTCTTTCCACTTCATGATGGAACTTATTTTCTCTGTTACTTTATTTGAATCAGATGTGATCGATTTTTGAGACTTTTATTAGTTGTCCTGATCCCATTATTAATCAGACACAAGAACATGCACAGGAACAGATTGTACATCTTCTATCATTAGTAGTTCCACTTCATTTACTGAGTCTAAGCTTGCCTAGTCATGAATCGATTTGGGAACTTGAGTTTCTTGATAATTTAAGATGATGTTTTCTTATGTTCTTAACAAGGCTTCATTGTTTATGTGATGCAGCTGTTTCTAAGTAACTTTCAGAGGGAAATTAAGCACAAATTGAGGGAGGGGGAATTCTGATTATGTAAAGTTAAAAAAAGAACACCTCAAAGACTTGTCTTAATTTATGTCCAATTTTCTGAAATAGCTGCCTGGCATAGCATATTCCAGTACATTTTCACCTGTCCACCCTCTTGCTCCTTGGCTGCTGCTCTTACACAACACAAACACCCCAGGAGTCCTGTGTTGACTCTGCATGATACGTGAAAGTAAAATAAATGGTGGAAAAGCCAAATGTGTGCTACCGTCTCTGCTGTTTACTTTCAGATTCTTCTGCTGTTTTGGACTTTGAAACCCAGTTGAAGGAAATGCGGAAAACCGCTGGGAGCAATGCATTATATTATGCTGCGATGTTTCTGTGGCTAATGAACAGAAATGATAAAGCGAAGGAGTATGTTGACAAAATGCTGAAAGTGTCTAATGGAGCAAGAGAGGTAGGGGGATCAAACAGGCTATATGCAGCACCTGAACTTTGAACTGTATATAGAATGTGGCCTCAGTCCCTTTATCTTATGTTTTGAGCGTGTAGCTGCAAATAAAAAGGTGACCACTGTGTAGACACGGCATGATGTTCACGCGGACCAGGGTTACAGCACACAGAAGGCGCTGGCACTGGAAGCCCTCCATCCGGCGCTCACGCGTGCACTCTGGCTTGGAGGGCGCACACTGCCAACAGATGGTAGGCATTCAGTGCTGACAGGCCCAGTCATCTGCTCAGGAAAGGCCAGAGACCGATTTTAGACATTTCCTTCACCCCCACCACTGTGACAGATGTGCAGTGCTGGCAAAGCTGACAGCCAACCATCTGTTCAGTGGGGGAAATGTATAGCATGTGTGAGCAGCCTTCTGGATTGGGGCCAATGCATGCTCGGACTAATCTTTATGTTCACTTGCTCCATAAAGGGAGCTATTGTTTGACAATATTGGGTTCCTCCTTACTTCCCAATGTATAGCTTTTGCTTTCAAGGTTCAATACTTATTCTGTAAACCTTAATCATAATCCCCCTGAATTCTTCAAGCAAGTATGTATATTGTAAGTTTATATTATCCAGAAGATCTACTGTGATGTCATCATCACTTCTTAAGCCCTGAATGAGCGTAAGTGACCAGGGTTTGTGGGGTGATTTTTTGCCTGTATTTTTCTGATAGAACGAGGAATTTCCCCCACCTCCAACAGATTGTCAAGCATCATCTTGAGATAGTTGTATGAGTACTAGAAGGCAACCTATTGTCTTCAAGCTGGAGCCCATGGGAGAGTACAGTGAGAGAAAAGGGCTTTAAGATAAGCTAGATGGAGCCTGTAGTATTCCTGCTAGTTAGCCTTTAAAATGTGTGAAGCTCTGGTGAAAATGATAGTGCTCTGGCCTTGAGTCGATCACTCGAGCATCACTGGTAATTTTCTTGTTTTGCTTCTGTGTCTAACTAGCATTATTGGTATTTAATTATGAAAGCAAATGTGATTTTTGCTTGTGTATTTATATTATCCTGCTATACCACAATCAGGTGATTTACGTAGTTAAAAAAAAAAAAGCAGCAGCAGCAGCAACAACAGGAATTATTTTACATATAGTGCTTAGATCTCAGTTCTGTGATGAAACTGCAAGTAGGTATAGCAGATTAACAGCCTCATGTAGAAAAACTCATGGATGTTTGGAACACAATTTTAAATGAAGGCTGTAGGATTTGTATTAAAAAGTTCTCCCTCCCAAGTTAGACACAGAAGCAAAACTGGAGGGTTACAATGTTATTTACAGAAACAAACACTGTTAGAAAATGATAAGCATGCAATACATTCCTCGTATAGAAAAGCTCTACAGCAGACTTTCTTCCCCTTGCTTCTTTGGTGACAGGAATAAGACTATAAGAAGTGCCTCCAGGATTGAGCCAATGGTCAGTGGACACTTTCAGTTCTGAAAGTGACCTACCAGCTGCCCACAGGATCCATGAGCAGGAGAGGCATACACAACAGCACTGTTCCAACCAAGTTCCCCAGCAGCTGTAGTATACAGGCATACTGCCTTTGATACTGGAGGTAGCATATAGCTATCTTGACTAGAAGTCCTCTTCATGAATTTGTCCAATCCCTTTTTAAAGACTTCCAAATTAGGGTCCATCACTCCATCTTTTCGAAGTGCATTCAGCAGTTTATGTACTATGTGAAACAGAGACTCTCCTTGGACTATGTTGCAGAAGGGTGATTTTTTTTGTTAATTATGCATTAAATCATCCGAGTCTTAAGGATTCTTACTGTATTACACTTTTGTATATTTTTAAAAAATAAAGCAGATGTACCATTTTCTATTGTAACTTTATTTGTTGTACAGTATTTCTAACCACGTTTTCTGTTTGTCACCTGAGAATGTTATGGGATATCATAGAATTACCATAAATGCATAACATGCATAGCTGACATTCCATTATCATATTTGTGTTGTAAGAGACATTTGTTTTTTAACCGCTGCAGGGACTTGTTTTGAAAGGATGGATATATGTTACATCTGACAAGCAACATGCTGTCAAGAAGTCTATCAAATACCTGGATGAAGGGATTCAAGACAATACAGATATATTTGGAATGATGGGAAAGGTAGATTGTTTGTTTTGAGTTTCTTTAGCATTCTTATATTATCTCTTACAGAGATGTGGTGCTCAAGCAGTTAGGGTGGTATTCCTGTCAGCTAAAATTTTGAGTTATTACAAGTCAAATGTCAGGCATGGTGTTGGCGCACAAAAGCCACTAAATTCAACGCAGCTTATCTGAGTGGGATGGCCTGTCTTTATCACAGAAAGCCACATTTGGGATGCAGTCCCTATCCAGGCAGATTTGACAGTACGTTGGACTGGAATGTGGGACTTGCATCTTGGAAAATCTGTTTAGGATTGTAGATTCCATTCAATTAGAACCAAGTTGTAAAAATGTGATTTAATAAGGTTAATAAAAGAATACATTTTATTAATCCAAGCTCTTAGGAAGGTATATGTCATGCCTCTTTCTTTTGTTTTTTTTAATCCTGCCCACAGGTGATCAGAATTCTTCAACCTGCATAAATAATGCATAAAGAATGAATTTGCATAGCATTGTGTATTTTTTACAATTTCTCTTTTTGATAATCAAGGGGAGAGCAACATACTGCAAAGGACACTGATTACCTACCCCTATTGAGTGGAAACTGCATATCATAGCAGTCGTAAATATTTGTTTGTTTCTTAAAGAAAGCTGGAATTCTCAGGAAGCTAAATTCTTTGTCCAGTGTCACATTCTGTGCATTTTCTGCCATTCTGCAGCCATTAATATACCCAAGGCAATTCTGCCATTTTTGGAATGATGCAAGTAGTAAGGAAAGGAAAAAAATAGAGATAGAGTCAAAAGCTCCAGAATACTACCATCTCTTTTTGGGTGGCTAGTCTACAATGTTGTAAAAGGGCATCAGTTCCATTGGGATGGCACAACCCATGGGAGTTGAAAGTAAGATGACTCCACCATGGATTGGTCATAGAAATCTGAATACTCTAACCCAAATACTTTAGATTCAACTTGATTTTGATTATTACTGGTTCCTATGTACCTTTGATTTTCTTTTTGCATTGCTAAATTTTGTTGCTGACTTTGAGGATTATCCTGTTCTGTACAAAATTAATATTCTCATTCATTTAAAAAGTAAAAGCAATTGCCCAAACTGTAGTGTACTCAACAGAATCATTTTAAATCAGTGATGTTTTGGACATGAGTACCAAATCTGGGTTGGGTCTTGACAAGTTGGCCACCACTGTATGGCAACCTAAACAAGTGCCGATGAATGGGGCGGTGGCACAGCACCACTTAAGCTGCTTCTGCCAACATGATAATGATTTTCTTCTTCTCCCTTTCTTTCTCTCTCCATAGGCAAAATATTTCATGGCACAACAGAATTATTCAGGGGCCCTGGAAATAGTTAGCCAATTAGTGGTTACTTTCCCTTTCTTTATGCCATCCATTGTCACCAAGATGAGGCTCCATTTAGCCTTGCAAGATTGGGAGCACAGTATAGAAGAAAGTAAAAGGTAGGAGAGAATTTTCAGCAGTAGAAGAAACTGGAAACTATTTGGCCTACTTGTATAAAGTGACTGTTTAATATGTAATGGGGTTTCCTAAAAGATGAGCAACAACAATGCCTGTAGCTGCCCCTCTTCCCCCACTTATAGAATATGCAGCCCACCATGTTCTCTGCTTTGGCTTATGTTGTTTCCCTGGTGCTTCTGCCTATTTCCAGTTTGACTTTTGCTGAGTATGAACAGGATTTTCATTGTTTCCTAAATCAAACTGTTCCATTCCCCAGATTTTCTTTAAAAATTATGAGATGAATTCCCCCTTTTGAAAACCTTAATTCCTTTCTTTCTTCTTTCATCAGAATGTAAGTGTGGGCACTTCCAGCTAAAGCTATTACCTTGCAATTGCTCTCATCAAATCACACAATTATACAGCTGGTATCATTTTTCATTTATACCCCTCCTGTGTTTCTTCACTGCTGCTTATATCTATTTTTCTTTCTAAAAATATCTGTTAAAGAGGAAAAGATAGAATGCCTTTTCACTGGTACTGTTAGGACTTCTCCATCTGAAAGCAGCTTTATCACAATTAATATAAGCTTTTCTTTCAGGAATAAATATCTAGTCACTGTATGTTGTAACTTGGTTTGCTTTCAATTACTTTTAAACAATTTTTTAAGAATCCTAAGCAAGGAACCAAATGATATAGATGGTCTGCAGTACATGGTTGTAAATCATCTCACTATGACGGGCAATAAAAGTATGGTGAGTATTAATATAGTTCCTAACACTGGTCATATAAAATTTGTGTCTGCTGTATGCATGCATGCCACCTCTGATAACAGAGGTAGCATCTAGCTAGCAAGGCTAGTAGCCACTGATAGCCTACTCCATGAATTGGTCCAATTCCCTTTTAAAACCATTCAAATTAGTAGTCATCACTACTACTTCTTGTGGCATTGAATTCCATAGTTTCCTTTTATCTTTCCTGAATCTCCCACTAATTAGTTTCATGGTCCTGTATTATGGAAGAGAGAGAAAGGTCTCTACACTATGCATAATTTTAAACAGCTCTGTCATGTCTCCCCATGTTTCCTATGGTTGTTGGTTTTGCAATTTTTTTTACATTAAATGTAAAGATTTAAGGATATGCTTGGTTCAGAGATGCAAACATGCACTATGGCATGAAGAATTTGGACTCTATCCCAAAATTGTTCTCTATCCCAGATTTTTTAAAAATAAGTTTTTAATTCTCATAGAGGGACCATTCTGAAATGGAGAAGTAGTTACTGATCTTTGGTGTACCCACTGAGTGTCATGTTATGCCATTCAAGGTATCCAATGTAGAAAGTGGCAGTGCTTCTGATTTTAAGCTAGGAATGTTTTTAATGCAGGCATTGCATATGCTTAGAGAATTTATTGGTGCTTTGGAGCTGAAAGAGCCTCAGAGAGCAGAACTTCATCTTCAAAAAATGTTGGTGATCAGTAGACTGGTAAGAACATGTTTATTTTAATTGTTACTGTCGCCTTATTCCTTGGTTATAATTTATTTTCCTTTGTGTCTCTGGTGGCTTCATTTGAATTGTGGTATGTTCCCTCCCCATCCCAAATAAATGATAGTGGGGGTATCTTATATACAGGATAATTATCTTATATCACATATTTGAGATTTATGTCCCACTACATGGTTTCTTTTTACAGTAAAAGTTCTGATTATGTATGCACCTTATATGCAGGACTTACTAGTTTTCCCTATTTGTTTTTCATGTAGTCTGGGAAAAATCAAGATATCCTGCAAGAAGTGTATGAGTTTATTAGAAACTCAGGTAGTAAACTAATATATACTGATGCACGTTTTGCAAATGAGTTAGGATATCAGCTAATCCTTCAGGGGAACTGGAAGGAAGCTTCTGCATGGTATAGAAAGGCAATAGAGCTGGATGAAAACACCATAGATTCACTGACAGGTAAACTATTAAGAATTTGTTGATTTAAATAAATATTTGTCTGCCTGAAACTTTTGAGTCATACAACATTCTCAAGCTCTAGTTCATACAGTTACCTAGTCTGTGAATTCTAGTTACATGATGGAAGAGGGGATTGTCATTTTTGCTAGTTGCGAACTTGTGTCCGACCCATTGCGACCCCATGGGCAACATTTCTCCAGGTCTTCCTGTCCTCCACCATCTCCTGGAGTCCACTTAAGCTCATGCCAACTGCTTCAGTTACTCCATCCAGCCACCTCATTCTCTGCCGTCCCCATCTTCTTTTGCTGTCAATTGTCCCCAGCATTAGGCTCTTCTCCAGGGAGACCTTCCTTCTCATTAGGTGGCCAAAGTATTTGAGTTTCATCTTCAGCATCTGGCCTTCTAAAGAGCAGTCGGGGTTGATCTCCTCTAGGACTGACCGGTTTGATCGCGTTGGGGTCCAAGGGACTCGCAGGAGTCTCCTCCAGCACCACAATTCAAAGGCCTCAATCCTTTTGCGCTCAGCCTTCCTTATGGTCCAGCTTTCGCAGCCATACATTGCAACTGGGAAAGCCATAGCCTCGACTATACGCACCTTTGTCGGAGGGGTGATGTCTCTGCTTTTTAGTATGCTGTCTAGATTTGCCATAGATTTCCTCCCAAGGAGCAAGCATATAGTCCAAGAAGAGTGGATATCCTGTAGCAAATGTCAGTTCAACAGTGATTGGTATATTCTGAGGTATGTACCATCATACATTTGTGTGATTTGCATAATAACATGTTGTCTAAATGTGGGCAGCATGCATTGTTTGAAGAGAGAAACAACTTTCAAATAACCCAACAATGGTCCATGTGTCAATACATGCGACGTCCTAAATAAGTCAATGTGGTTTGCTTGGCTGATGATGATCATGTAAACCAGGTCATTAGGTGAGATCTACCTCTGATAAGGGAGGTAGTATCTAGCCAGTAAAGCTAGTAATCAGTGACATCCTCCTCCATGAGAAGGTGTTTCCTGTGTAGTAGAGGCATTTGCAGACTGGTCTGCTAAGCGTGATTCTCCCCCTGAGAATGCAATGCAACTGATGCTCCATTTAAACCTATATTTTGGCAATGACCAGCTGTTGCTTCTTCTGTGGAAGTGTCAAGCCCAGGATTTAGGCAGCAGGTGTCTGTGGTTGGAGCACCAGGGCTAGGAATGATGGAGATCTTGGCATGATACAGTAGAGCCAGAGGCAAAAAGCCAGGAAGAAGCAAGGCATGACAGAACCAGTGATGAAGGCAAGGCCAGGAACAGGCAAGGATCAGGTGCCAGGAAAGGTAAGGTCAGGTCAGAGGCAAGAGTAAAGCTACACTTGAAACAAGTCTGAGAGGCAGGCTCAGAAAATACAAAGCAGATACTAGGAAAACCCATATTGTTGTGATCAAGCTGAGCAACATGAAGAAGCCTTTTACAGAGCCTTCCAAGCTCCCAGGTGTGCTGCATGATCACACAGGCTCCAATCCTTGCAAGTACCTACAGTTCTGGTCCTGATTCAGCAAGCACTTGCACTCTGAACCATACTGCCTTTTGCAAACTTGTCACCAGGGGGAGTTGTGTGGCAACTTAGGATCCTGACAGGAGGTAGTTTTTATATGAATACATTATTTACTGGAATCATCTTTAATATCAGCTGATGTACATGCTCTTTTTAATTATGTATGTGCTTAACAGAAATTAACAAATATTTAGCACATTCTCTGCAGCTTTTTGACAGGTAAAAGATTGATATTACAACATTGGAAGGATAAATACTCAGTTTCTATAATGCAGTCAAATGGGTGGAGATCTTATAACATTTTCAGCATTATAGATGCCACCTTCAAATGCATACTTATTTGGAAATTTATTTATTATATTTATATCCTGCCTTTTTTCCTTCTGAAGAACCCAAGGTGGCTTTACACAATTCTCCTTCTCCCAATCTTACCCTCACAACAACAGCCCTGTGAGGTAGATTGGACTTAGGTGGTCCTTCAAGTACCCAGGACTCAAGCCATTTAGGGCTTTATATGTAAGTGTAAGCACTTTAAATTACAAAACCCCATGCCATAGCAGCCATGGCGCAGAGCAGTGATCCCCCAGCATCTCCTACCTGGTCAGCCAGGAAGAAGCGGAAGCACTGTAAAGCAGTGCCCCCAGCTCCCAACCTGTCCAGAAGGACACCATAGTCAATGGTGTTGAAAGCTGCTGAAAGGTCCAGGAGGATCAACAGGGTTGTACCCCCCTTGCCTCTTTCCGGGCAAAGGTCATCTCACAAGGCAACCAAGGCAACCAGTAATCCAGAACCCTGAATGACCTGGGTTCTGGATTATTGAGCTCCTGGCAGGCATCATGTATGCATGTTGGAGCAGCTGTATTTGGCTAAGGAGTCAGACGTTGTGTGGGCCTAAGCCCAAAATTGCTGCCATTCTTGCAAGTAACAGTTCTGAAATTGTGAAATTGTATGCCTAATTGTAAGGGGAATATACAAGTTGCAGCAGTGCCAAGACAGAATTCTGCAGCTGGATGCTACACAAGCGGCAGAGCTCTGCCCTGTACTAATTTAGCCTTTGCCAGTATACATCCCCATGCTGTCAAACATTTACTGATTTACAATTGTAAGGAAACATTTGTGGTTATAATTAAAGTATATTTTTACCAGAGCTATGAAAGTGGGACTTACTCCTGAATAGGTTTGATTATTTTACAGGGATTATATGGTGCCAGGTGCTTGCAGGAAAACTCGAAGAAGCAGAGCAACAACTGGAATTCCTAAAAGAAGTTCAGCAGTCAATTGGAAAATCTTCGGTTAGAATAGACTTATTCCTTCAATCTCTTGTTTTTACACATACTCTAGACTATGAATGACTAAACTTAATTACTAAACTAGCCCTTAATGCAGGTGAACAGCCACCCCCCCCCAAACCCAATATTTCTTAGTCAGTCCTCTCAGTGCATTGTAAGAATTGTAATTCCTATGTAGCATTTGCTGACAAAAGCATTCTCTGCTAATTTGGGGTGGATTTTGGGATCTGCTTTACCATTGTCCTTTGGGTTATACTATTTTATTGCACAAATGATATTTATACATATTGGGTGCTTTGTAGAATTACATGATTGTACTATGTATATCATTCATTATTATAATTTCTGACATCATACAGGCAGTGTAGGCTTCTGTACAACAAATACATTTGTTGCATGAAGGCAAGCAGGTGTGTATTAGTGGTTTTTGTTTAGCATTTTAATGTGAACATATCATAGATGATTGTGCAGAGGCAAAATAAGCCAGCTTTTATGGGCTGGCCTGAGCTGCATATTTGCTTGCTCACTTCCTCACACAACCATTGTGAAGTTTGGCTACAAGGAACTCAGGGATGCTCCTTAATTCACTTCTGAGTATCATGATTAAAATTAGTTTCTGAAAGGTTAGGTGAATTCTGGGTTAAAATCATGCCTGGGTTGATCATGTTCATGCATTACATCCAAAGCCTGGTAGAGGAATTCTCTTGGGAAATGAGGGAGAGCAAGTGATCCTGTGTTCCCACTTACTAAACTGTAGTTTATTGGTACATCTACCCTGATTTTCATGAATATTAGCCTAAAAGGAAGTTGTAAATCAATAATAAAACACCCAATATAATTTAGCATGTTCTGTCTTACAGACCCTAGCTTATCTTCAAGCTGTAATCGCTTCAAGGAAAAACAAGGATGAACAGACTGCCAGTGCACTTCTCAACGAAGCTGCAGAACTTCATTTTTCTGCTTTGCATGGGCTTCCTTTGAGCACTGAATACTATGAAAAGCTCAACCCCATGTTTTTGATAGAGATTGTGAAAGAGTATTTGGTCCTCTGTCCCAAACAGGTGAGAAAACGTTTTTCTGCTTCCCGCTGTCCTGAACAGTAAGGCAATTTGTTTGTGGTGAGGGGACAAGTCAGTTTGCTTATGAGGAGGAGTCAGTGCTCCAACTGGAATGGGGTGGGATGCTGTCTCATTTCTTTTCTTGTAGATCTAAAACCATCTCAGTTTTTCATGTTGATATATACCCCATCCTAGGATGCTGCACTAGCATTGTGAAAAGTCACCAGAGTTGTTTGTAGAGCTGAAATAGGTGGACTTTTGCAAAGGCAGACTCCTTTCTCCTCTCTACTGCCTCTGTCAAGTTCTTCTGCTTGCTTCTCCCTGACAAGCATCTCTGATCCATCAGTTCTCTTTGAGGAATATGTTGTCATGGTCTAGGACTCAGACCCTTGGTGTTAGAGGAAGGATTTGATGACACAGAGAATGGGAAAGACTGGATTCAGAAACCATGATCAGAGATCCCCATAGGAGCCCCAGGTGCAGAGGTGCCTCCTCACCTGCACAGACTGAAGAGGTAAACCTATCCCCACCCCACAGAACCCATGGCAGTGAAAGAAGGCACCTTTTCATTAGCATACCACATGCAGGGGCGCTAGGGGGCATCTCAGCTAGGCTCTGATGAATAGGATATGGACCCTCAACATCCAAGCAGTTTTGCTAACGTGGGGCTTGAAACACTGACTTGACAGCGGAAGTGCTTAGGCTCTCCAGACCATAGCTGAACCACCATTCTGTACCGGCTGCTCTTAAATGTTTCATATTCACTGACAATGGTATCCAGCTCCACAGGGAGCTGACTGTGATCATGAACTAGTCTGGATTTCTGGAATACTTTGCCAATACCTCCTGTGGGCACCAGCTTGGATCAGGACATATACTTAGTTATTCAAAAGCCTGGCACTATTTAGCTCTTCTCTAGGGATAAATCACATTTTATTAAAATGTGAAATTTGTGTGATTCACATTTTAATAAAAGCTAAGCTAATATACACTTTTTGATCTAATATGCACATTAGATTGAAATTAAACATCTTTTTCAAATGTATGTTATAATGCAATTCTCCAATTAAAATAAATTGCAAATTGATGCAGAAATGGAATAGGATGATCTTGTGCTTGAACAAATGTGAATGCTATGGAAAGCAAAACAGATTAATTTTTCTACATGACTACACAGAATTTTTTCTACAATACTTTAGATGAATGACTGTACATTTTTTATTTGCTCTCTGTTATGCAATAATTTGTGATATTGTCATTTTAAAATATTGCCATCAGCTCTCAAATATGTTCACAAAACTGTTGCATGATGGGTAGCCAGATCCTTGCTCATTAACTGTATATGACCCATGGATTACAGATTTAATATGATTCCATCATATTAAATACATGATAGAATAAATTGGTTTG
>NW_025335440.1:9578701-9700675 GCF_004798865.1 Varanus komodoensis | reverse complement strand
CAAACCAATTTATTCTATCATGTATTTAATATTCATTTACAACAGCTGAGCAAGGCTGTCAAGGACAGGGCATTTTGGAAAGCATTAATTCATATGGTCACCATAAATCCAAGATGGCTCAATGGTACATCACAAGTTTTATATTCCTGGAAAATATCTAATGTCTTATTTTTTCTGATAGCCTCGGTTACCTGGTCAAGTTTTATCTTCTCTTCTTAAGCAAGCAACTATTATTTTGAATCCCCTTGTAAAAGCAGCTCCTGGAATGATAGAACCTCTTTTTCTAATGGCACAAGTTAAATACTTATCAGGTAAGTTGAGATTCATTGCTTACTTAAGGAAACACATACAGCCTTGGCTAGACCTTGGAATTTTTGAAAATGGTTAAATTTCATTGGTCAATGAAAGTTGGTGGTTAAGAGGTTTTGAAGAGGTAAAAGCCCTGCTTTTCGTGTAAGGGCTTCTTCCTCTTAATTTGTGAATGGAAGTAAGTTGTGTGAACTGGAAAGAACTTGGCAGGTTGACGCAGAGCAGAAAGAGCAGGACAAATGTTTTTGCCCTCTCTTTCTCTCCCTTTGTATAGGTTCTGAGCTTGGTGATGGGGTCCTGCAGAAACTAATAATACAGGATCAAGTTCACAAATTGCTGGACTTATCAGGAAGGTCTCTACCAGACTTGGAGAATTATGTTGTTAATATATTTGTATGAAACAAAAAGTCTAGGACAAAATTACATAGTACACTATTTTGCAGGAGAACTAGAAACTGCCCAGGGTACCTTGCAGCGTTGTTTAGAATTGGATCCAACATCAACAGATGCCAATCTTCTTATGGCCCAGATCCACCTTTCTCAAGGAAACATAAAAGAATGTGCACATTCACTAGAAATAGGAGTCAGCTACAATTTTCAAGTAAGTCAGAATCTGAAATAAATATTTTAAATGCTATTAAAACAGTTTCTCCCTGTGTTCCTACCTGTGGGTCTACTTGAGAGCTGCAAGCTTACAATAAGCTTATGTATGTGACCTACACACATCTAAGTAACAAAATAGGAACTTAATGGGAGAAAAGTTCCTTCCACATCATAGGTCTGAAAGTGCCATTATATATTCACTTCCTTTCTATGAAGATATTAGATGCATTATTTTCCAGTGCTTACCGTGCTGTGATCTCAACTTTTTCATACCTGATTTATGATTTTTTTCACTTGGAATGCAATTGTAGTGGTAGCTGCCTAGTGTGGACTTACAAAGCACTACTAAAGCATTTCAGGGTTACTGTGTCTTTAGTTAGGAACAAGTTCCCTGGGTTTCTCTCTCTGGGAGTTTTTTCTACATGAAGAAATTAATCTGGAGAATCTATTCTCAGTTTCAGTACAGAACTGAGCTCTGTACATGGATCTTTTCTTTTCCTACTTTTCCACTACACAGCCTCTAGGTGGCATGATGGTATGGCAAAATAACACATGTGCACAACTGGTGAACTATAGTTTTTCCTGCTCAAAGACAAAACAGAACAGAACAAGCAGCAGGAGAGTGCTCTGAAAAGTAAAAGTGAAACTAGGGGATCACAGTATCATCTAATGACCTTGCAAACAATTTTGAGTTTGCCAGTGCACAAGAAATGCCTTGTGTAGAAAAGTGCTCAGTGTTTGCCATTAGTGCAGCACAGCATCAATAATGAATTAATCAGTTTGTCAGCTGCTACTCCTTCCTTATGGGGGTAGTGCTGATGTATGATTTAGTTACCAAATACCTCTCCATCTTTTCTTTTTTAATTGGAAAATAAAGCTATTTTTCAATAAACAAAATGATAATTATTAAAATAGTAATCAAAGCTCCCCTGTCACCCCTGCAACAGAAACTTAATTGATTAAGGAGAAATCTATCTGAACAGGAGCAATCACGGGACTAGAAACTACAGAGAGGAAATTTCTAATTATTACAGGACCTTTCTGAGCATGACTTATTTGAGTAAATGTTCTAGAATTATAAAATGTAATCTTTAGTCCATGGGAAAGAGTGCTGCTTGATAAAATAGGTGTGACCAGTGCTTTAATTCCAGCATATTGTAGGAAAGCAATAACTGAGCAGTGGAAACAGCCAAGCAGAGTAATCTTGAGAGACAAAGCTAGTTTCTTCTTCTACTAACAATTGAGCTAATGCACATGGGTGTGCTAACACAACACACACGCGCACACACACAATGAATGCAGATGTCCTGAAGCATTTCAAGCCTAATATTTTTAGGCTGAGGATCCAATTTGTTTGTCCTACTCGTGTCTCCTTTTAATATTTTTGCCAGCTTCGTGATTCTCCGTTATATCACTTCATCAAAGCTAGAGCACTGAATAAAGCTGGAGAATACCCAGAAGCCATCAAAATCTTAAAAATGCTTATCAGTCTACCTCAAATGAAAGGGGAAATTAAGAAAGGGCAAGGGCCCTGTATAAGTGCAAATGAACAAGTGTCTATCTACCTGGAACTTGCAGAAGCTCTTCGACTCAATGGGGAACTGGTAAGATGTTCTACATACAATTTCATAAAATTCATTATCAAATATTTAAAAAGCAAACGAGAGCCTTTGGGGGTCAGCTATCCTTATGAACAATCTCAGTTTAAAAATCAGTTAACCAAAAATCAAATCTCACTAAATAATCACATGACTTCAAATTTTGATGCCCTCCCTCCCTCTTGGTCCTCCCATGGGTGTCCTAGGTTACCCTGTGGCAGGATTGACTTGTTTATCTTCCCTCCTGAAATCACAGTCCCTGTGGATTTATTTATTTATTTTTGTCCCTTTAACCATGTTTCTCCCAAATATTATTAAACGTAATCTCTGATTTGACAGCTAGTGACAGCTAGCTTCACAGTGTCCCAGCCACTTGCATAGGTCCTTGGAGTGGCCTGTCAAAAAATCTTTTTAAAAGGAGCTAGCTTGACAAACAGCATTTCTATCTTCCACTTTTCCACCTTTCAGAACACCTCTTGGGAAAGGATGGAAGGTTGAGAAGACTAACATAACTGGTGGGTCCAAAGTAGAGCATTCCTGTGCTAGGGATTCAGGTAGAACATTCTCATTGGTGTCACCATTGGTGACATTGACCTAGAGTTTTATGTGGCTGCTTTTCATGTCTAGTAAATGCATTATTAAATCAGGACAGCTATTGACATAAAAATCTGCTGTGCTTGGCTTTTGGTATGATTGTTGATCTGATTTTAGTATTATTTTTTATGTTTCAAACTCTGGTGTATAGGATACCACATATAGTAAAAGCAATGAGTACAACAAATATCTTCTATAAATAAATAGGTAAATATTTGCCCACAGAATAAACCAGCTATTCTGCACTGGAGGAAAGTGGTCTCACTCAGCATTAGAATCAGGATTGGCCAGCTATTTTGAAATCCTAGAGTATGGCTTTATATGTAGCTATAAACCAGAATGGCAGATGGTTTGCTTCTGAAAATGGGATCTTATGACCAAGGAAATCAAACGGATTTGTAATTGCCTTTTATGTTAGAGAAAAGCATATTAATAATATAACCATTAATTTTTTGCTATAGAGCATTTAATTTTGCAAAGTTTTCATGTAGGTTCTTTTCACATTCCAGCATGAAGCAACTAAGATAATGCAAGATGCAATTAATGAATTTAGTGGTACACCAGAGGAAATCCGTGTCACCGTTGCAAATGTAGATTTGGCTCTCAGTAAAGGAGAAGTGGACTTAGCTTTAACTATGCTCAGGAATGTCACACCAAACCAGCCATATTACACTGAGGTTAAAGAGAAGATGGCTCAGATTTACCTTCTGATCCGAAAAGATAAAAGATTGTATATTGGATGCTATTGGTAATGTTGTTTCAAGTTACTTATTTGCTGCAAATACTCATTTTCCCATTTGCTTTAGATGTATGGAAACAGTCAGAAAACTGGAGTACTGATGGTTTGAGAGACTATCAGAAGCACATTCTAAAATCTGTGACCACTTCTCAGTAATCTATCATTTTTATGTCTTTGCTCTAGATTTACTATTTGACCTGTACAGATTGGTTTTGATTTTAGTTATAATACTCTTCTATGCTTTTTACAATATTGTAACCAATTAGTTGGAAAACAATATAAATACTGAAGCAGCAGTGACATACAAAACATCAATCTAATTTTTTTGAAGCATTTTGCTCCTTCTTTCCTCAGACTTAACTTTGGCCAGGGAAGCAACGCTGAGTGTGAAGTGAGAAGTCAGAACTGAAGATTAATTGGGGGAGGGGCACCCTTCCACAAGTGGATCATTATCCCATCTCTTATAAGATTGTGCATAAGAGAGTCATAAAAACAAATTTCTATTTTAATTTTGAAATAATGTTTTCTAGATTTTTGAAATTAAATAGTGGGCCATATTGGAGGTTTTCTACAGAACCCCAAAACACCTTCCCTATTTGCTATTTTTATTTAACATGGCAAACTTTTACTCAATATCTTATTTAATACTGAAGATGACTAATTTAGGGATACTGATTACCTTATAACCTTCTAATGTTTCATGGAAGCAGCTCCAATCAGAAACAAACGTAGGTCCCACCAAGAGTGGAGAAACCCAGTATAGTGTGATGGTGAAAGTGCTTACAAATTACAAGTAAGGCACTTGTACTAACCTGAAACAAATACTTTTTAATTGTTCATGAAGACATAAAATCAGGTTGTGTACACCAAGTTTTGCTTCTTGTCATCGCTTAAATAACGTTCCTCTCTTATCTAGTGAACTCTGTGAGAATTTGCCAAGTCCTCATACAAGCCTGCTTTTGGGTAATGCCTATATGAATATTCAAGAGGTTAGTAAAAGAGATTGTTTATTCAAGTCAAATTATAGGGATTTCCAATAATTTGCAAATGTTATTCCTAAAAATGTTAAGACGTATTTTATAGGAAAAGTGCTTTGAATACACTAAAATATTGTGTAAATACATATTATTCCTGTTACATGAGAACATTTTTTCAGGCTAGAAAAAAATGTGTTTGGTACCTGGAAAACATATTTAATTCTTGCCTATCCTTACTATATTTAGTACGTAGTGCCTATGTTGGGCAAGGAGCTTTACAGAATTCTTTCCTCATTATGCACTAGGCTTACTTAATCTTCTGGTCTATCAACCTCGGACCATTTGATTTTTCTACATTCCTTGGGATCTTCTTTCATCCTAGACTCTATGGGTCTCAGCTTTCTCCACACTTTGAGAAGTTAGGCCTATGTAATTTTAACTGAGAGTCACGTCCAACCATCTCTCTGAGCGCTTGTCTAGAATATCCTTCTTGCACAATCTGTCTAATTTACCAGATTCTGGCAAAGGTCTTTCTATGAAGAGCTTTTGCAAACAAATCTTTTAATACTGCCAGTCTTTCTTAAAGGTAGTCTTTAACTTAGTGAAACTTTCATTAAGATAGTTGTGAATAACTTATTTCCCATTAACTTCAGCAATTAGGACATTTACATTAACTAAGGATAACTATTCTTATCAGATTAAAATTGGCCAGGAGCAATCCCAAATGTCACATGACTCAACCAGTGAGATGTTCATGTGGAAACTGCTCAAAATCCCAACAGAATTCCCTCTTGATCCTTTCTCATCACTGCTGCATCCCCAAGATAAAATTACAGTGAAGGCTGCAGTCCTGTACACTTGTACTTAGGCATACATCCCCTCGAATGTGGTGGGCTTGACTTCCTAGGGGACATGCATGGGTTCAATTTTTAATTACCAAAGAACAACAAACAAAAATGTCAAAAATCACATTCGTGTTATTGCATATAAAGTGTACAGTATTATTACTGCAATATGTACTGTGTTTCTGTCACTTAGCCTGAAAAAGCATTGGAAGTTTTTGAAGCAGCTCAAAAGAAGAATCCCTTGGATGCAACAGTGGCAAGGAAAATTGGACAAGCATATGTGTACACACATCAATATAACAAGGTTCACAAACAGATCATTCTTTTTACTGAACATTGTAAAGGTAGAAGCTGAGGAAACATGCAGCCTGCCATCTTCTCTTCATTTAGCCAATGAATGAAATTTCTCATGGGTCTATGTATAAATGGCCATGAGCTGGCATCATTTTGCTTAGTTCTTTTAGAGTTATGTGGTTCCAAGCAAAGCATTTGTACTTGATTCAAGTGGATATGCATCGCTACTAGTAGTAAATTTTGAAGTACAGGAGCACTTCATGGTAGCCCCCACAACTACTCCCCATAGACATATCCCCTAGGAGCCATACCCCTATATTTTTATGATCTGCTTTTCTATTATTTATACAAAGTACTCTGCTTAATTACACCAGCATAAAATTCAGACGTCCAAAACAAACAAAAACCACTAATGAAATCTCAAAGTTACAGGGCATGACTACAAGCTACTTATTTTGGAGTAAACCCCATTGGGTTTAATGAAGGCACAGGTTCAACTTGTAAACACACTGAGTTTTAATAAGATATATTCAGCTGAAAAGCAACCATTAGCTTATAATTAGAAATGCAAACCATTTTGCAACTAAATATTACCATTAAACTGCTAGTGTAACATAGGAACTGAAGGGAAGGGCCTCTCCTTGTTTATCTTTCTCATTCTCTGACTTTGTCCATGTCAGAGGTGGGTAACATGGACCACATGCTGCTCTTGGAGGCCACACTGCCTTTTCCCAAATTCCCCTACAGCACGAGAGCAGGGATGCCACTGTGTTGCCCTCCCCAGTGCTATCAGGCTTATCACAGCCAGCCAAAAAGCTATTTGGCATGCTGTTGGAGTCAGGATGGTGGTGATAAATAAGGCACGTGAGGTGGGCCATTCCCACATGACTGCCTGATAGACCTCGAGCCACCGCCTGGGGAAGAATGAGCAATGGGTATGACTTTCCCATCACCATCAGGTTCCCAATTGCCCAGTCTTGCCAGGAAAGAACGTGCATGGGGATAGCTGTCTCCACAGCCTTCTGTTCCAGCAGGATTGGACTCAGTGGGAGGAAGGAGAGGTTAAAGTCACTTTCTCCTCCCAGGGATCCTGCTCAAAATCACTGGGCTGGGGAGAGATAAAGCTTCCCCCTTTCTTCAACAATCTTGCACAGGTGGGGGGGGGGGGAGATAAGAGTGTGTGTGAGAGGGGGAGAGAGAGAGAGAGAATGTGTACATCTTCTGCCCTCCCATCTGGCACTGTGTGCAACCCTCCAGGAGAAAAGGTTGCCCATCCCTCCTCTATTAAGGGTGTTACAGTACATTTCTGTTAATCTGCCACGAAAAGTGGCGGACCCTGAAAGCCTTACTATCACTTAGCTTGCCTGTGAGCATGAGGAACCGCCAGCAATTGACTTGGCACTCTTCAGATTATGGCAATGTTCCTGCTCTGAAAAAACATCACAGTGGACTCCTCCTCTACGTTTCCTCTCCACTACATGTATTGTACATGATGAAAACAGGAGTAAGTAGAACTAAAGTACACAAACAGAAAAATCGCATGGTGCTATCAGGCTAAAAGTCAAAGGTTGCATGTTTGAATGCTTTGCCATTAAATAAAAAAATCTGCCAGATAGAAGTGTAATGGATTCACCTTCTCTATGACATTTTTTTCACTTGATAGGCTTTTCCTGTTTGAAGGAATATTCAAACTCGCAGCAAAATTGTACAATCTGGTAAGAGTGGCACAATGCATATTTTTGAAGCACGTCGCTGAGCTCCAAGACTTGCAGATATCAGAAAACCTTGTTTTATGTGTAGCTCTTAACTGAGGTTCATGAAATGTATAATTCATTTCAGGCTATCAATTACTATGAGGTTGCTCTCAAGATGAGTGAGCAGGACTTCTTGTGTTATGATCTTGCTGATCTCCTCTTAAAGCTCAAAAAATTTGGCAAAGGAGAAAAAGTTCTAAACCAAGCCCTAGATCATGACCCAGGTAGCATTTCTCTTTTCTTGGTGTATTCTGCCAGAGCTTTCACCTTGATTTAAAGTAGAAACATGTTGTATTGCCTACACTACTAAACTTCAGTTTGGAAGCACGCTGAGGCTAACTGGGGCCCTGACACACTTCTGCATTGAAAGATCCTGACTGACCGTTTTTCTGACCAGTTATTCAGTCACCCAGCTGCTTGCTGGGCAGTGTACTGACACTGCACTTGTTCCAAGAGGAGACAGAGCAAGCTTTCATGTCATCCAGTATGACCTTTCTTTCCTTTTGTTTGGGCTTGCTGAACATCAGTGAAATGTGCTGATGCAAGTGCCTTCAGCGAAGGACAGGTGGTGTCTACGGCCGGGGGGGGGGGGCAAGTTCTACCAAGTGTAAGAATGTGCTTTTTGCAGCAGCGTTTGAGTGAGGGCCGTCCTCTTCCTTGTTGCAAACTCACCCAGCCTTGCCACTGTATTGTTTCAGCATGGTGTAGTGATCTGAGTGCTGGACTAGGACTCAAGAAACCTGGGTTCAAGTTCCCATTCAGGCATGAAGCTTACTGGGTGTTCTTGAGCTGGTCTCTCTCTCTCAGGCTTGTGAGGATAAACATATAAGAGAGGAACCAAGTATGCCTTTCTGCAGTTCATGGGAGAATATCAGAATATAGATGAAGATAATCATGTATTACGCACCCATCCCATCCTGTTTCCATCCTTCTGCCATACTGTGGGAACCTCAGGCAGCCTTAGTAGCATAAGTTCCTTTTGAATGAGAGAAAACTGGCAAGCATAATGTGGAAGATTCATGGATGATTTTCCTAATACTTTTTTTTCTTGATTTCAAATAATGTACTCATAGAAATGGAGGTGCATCTCCCCCATGAAATCCTCTCCTAAGCTGCTATTAAATGGTGCTAGTCCCTGTACTATGTTTTCCTTTCCCATCCAACAGCTTTAGTATGGGGTGATTTCAACTAGGAAAATGACACTTGAGAGAAGTAGTCTGTCTCCCTGTTTAACCGCCACTGCTTTTTTTAAGTCAAGAGATCTAAAGATGAATTTCCCACTTTATGTCTAGTTTTGATCTTTAGTTTTCTTCATTGTATAGGTTTAGCAGGTATTTTTAAGTGTAGTAAGTCAAGTCTGTGTTAGTTCCAGACAATATTTATTTATTTGAAGTGCTTTTATCCCACTCCTCAGCCAAAATAGATTGGCTTATAATCAATCAGCAAAGAGGTCTCTGCCCACAAGTTTGATACACATGGCATACAAGGAAAGAGGGGTGGAGAAGGGAAAGGAAAAAAATTAAATACTCATTCAGCAAAGCTGCTGGAATAGTTCTTTTCCCTGCTCTCATCTCCTGATAAGGCTGGAGGAGCAGTCCAGTCAAAGCTGGACCTTCACCAGCTCACTAATTTTCTTAGCACATCCAACAAAATTCTTCTCCAGTCTTTTTCACATATCAGTTTTACCAGTCAAAGCCTTTTTTCTTTCTAGCTATTGTCTAGTTATTATGGTAGCTATTAAAGTTTTGCGTAGCAGAAAATTGTTTTCCTGATGGCTCAAGCAATATATACAGGTGCAAACTAAAGGTTGTTTCTATTTAATCTTTCAGTTGATGATCTGCCCTCCATGATAAAGGATGTTAAGAACCTGATGTTACTAGCAAAGGTTTATGAGACAACTAAAAAAGGAGAAGTGGTTCTGGAAACTCTGACCAAGGTAGAACATCAGCTTTGTACAATTCTTGCATACTGGCCAGGATCGCACTCCATGACAAGCAACCTTGCATGGTTACCATGTTTTGCCATTTTTTTACCTCAGTGTGCCTGACTGCCAATCATGTTCATGGTGGTAACTCTCATCCCTTCCATCATGTCCTTTTTCAGTCCCCTTGGCAGCATTCCAGGAGAAACCACAAAGAGGCATCCTCGCTCTGACCACTGTGATTGCGAGCAGAGTTTACTTCATTGCAGCTGTCAAGCAGTCTCTGTTGTGCAGCCAGGGCTCCTGCCCCGAAGCACCACAGGGAGGGTGAGGGAGCTGATCAGGGGCCCTCACCTCCTGCTCTCGAGAGGACCACAGGAGCAGGAGGAGGGGCTGCCTGAGCCACGCTCGGGCAAAAGGGTGGAGAGAATCTGCTGCGTGGTGCTGTGGAGAGGGGCAGCTCTGCTCAGGCTCCCCTGTCACTCCCTTCCACATGCAGTACAGGGAGGGACAGACTCTGCTGGACAGTCCTCTGGGCTTGGGATGCCTCCCTGGCTAGTGGGAATGGGGATGAGGGGCAGCAGGGGAATCACTATCACCTGTCCTGGCTGGAGAGGCAGCAGCTGTGCTCCAGAGGCAGGGCCCTACCACCAGCGGCTACTTCAGAGAGGAAAGACAAAGGCAGGGAGAGAAGTCTGCCTTCCCTGTCCAGCCTGTCTGCCCTGTGGAGTGGCTACCTCTCCCAACTGGAGAAGCAGCAGCTCCAGTTTCAAACTAAGGCTAGGGAAATCCAGCTTCAAGTCCCCGCTCTGTCTGGAACCTCAGTGGGTGATCTTGGGCCAGACACTATCTCTCAGCCCAATCAACCCGACATTTGTTTGTTTGTCTGTTTAAACATTTCTATGCTGCCCTTTGCATAGCCTCGGGACGGCTCACACATGGCTGTTGTGAGGATGAAATGGGGCTTGGAAGAGGCTTGCATGCATTTCAAATGAGTGTACTCCCTGCTGTCCTAACCTAGTACATTTGTTCATTTTTAAGGCATATGATATCCAGCAAAGGATATTGAAGCGAGTCCACTTAGAACAGCCTGAGCTGATCCCTCCTCAGAAGCAAGTGGCACTAATGATCTGTGTGCAGTTTGCAGAGTTTTACCGAACAGAGAAAGAATTTGAAAAAACCTTGAAGTACTACACAGAAGCCTTGTCCTATGTTCCAACAGATAGTAAAGTAGGTGTGATCTTAAATCTCCAGAAGCCTGCAAAGATATATTTTTGTAAAAACTGGGCAAAATATTGACCATGTAACTCTGCTAGTTGCTGGGACACTCACAAATAATGCTGGACTTTGGACCTCGGTCTGATTCAGCAAGTTACTTCTCACAACACTTAACACAGAACATCCAGAGTATGAAATACAAGTAAAAACAAGTAGAACTGAACTTAGCTCATTTTATGTTAACAGCCCTAAAGCAGCTTGACACGTGTAACCATTGGAGCACCCTTCATGCATGACGCACATGAGCAGAGCATCACACCAGTAATGTGGGAGGGACTGTGCTGGTGATCCTGCCCTGAGATATTTATACTGCACAGTGAATGTCCAAACTGCTCATAGAAAGGCTTCCACAGGCTTGGGACTCCTTGGTCAGGTCAGACACCAACACCAGTTTGTGGATGTCCAGGTCTGGGCCAGCAGCATGCCTGATACCATTCCGTGGTATCAGGTGAGAATGATAAGAACAAAATACCTGGGAAGTGGATTTCTATGTCCAGAGGACTAGAACTATCTGAGAGAATTATCAATAGCATCCCTAATTATAATTAGCAAGGGTCTGTCCCTGATTAAATTATTTTCATTTTTTCCAGGTAATATTAGAATTAGCTCGCCTATATCTGATGCAAGGGGATACGGACCAGTGTGAGCATTACTGTATTCTCCTCCTCCAGGATGATGACAGCAGTGAAATCGGAACAATGGTACACTGCTCTCGTGTCTCCCACTAAACTTAAGTATTGCTGTAAAGTGAACAAGTATTCCAGGCTGCTTCATCTAATGGTCCACCACACTGCTCCACCTCACGGCCTCTAGGCTGGGGATGGGGGTACCCTGCTTCTTCTTGTGTTATGATGCAGCTGTATCAAACTCGCAGGGTGAAGGGATGAAAGTGTCACTTGGCCTCAGTAGCACAGCTGTCTGACAAACGTTTTGATGACACAAAGCATACATGATTTTACAAACGTCTGTCCCTTGGCTAACAATGCTTCTTCTTCCCATACGCCTCACCACACGCCATGCATCCAGTACAAATACACTGAAAACAGAAGGAGTCTTTTAATTTCAGTGTTAGCACTGGAAAAGGTCTTTAACTCCACAGGACACCACAGTTTAAGAAAATGGTTGCCAAAGATCGGGGCAGCAGATGGAACTGTAGGGTTATGTTCCAGATCATGTTGGATGCCGGGGGGAAAGTATTTAAGAGAGGAGTGAACCTGTACAGCCAAGCATAAATACAGAGAAGTCTGTTGTGAATACATTTGCACAGGCACTCACAGCTTTTCAAGCATAATTGAACTACTTATTTGGATAGGAAGTACACAGAAGAAATATGTAAACCATGTGTTAATGCGTATCCACATGCATATTGAAGCACATATGTATGCAATGTGTTAACAGCATGTATACACACAGTGAAGTAAATGTATGTGCAAACTGCCATGCAAACATGATCTACGTGCGATTTACACGTTTCTCTACTACTTGGAAGTGTTACCCAGGTAGGACATTTTCACAATTTCAAGTTTTTCCTGAAGCACTGAACAGCTGGCTTCAGTGTGGAATGTTTTTTTCTTTTGTAGATGATGGCAAACCTTATGTTTCGAAAAGAGAGGTATGAACAAGCTATAAATCTATATCGAAACGTTTTGGAAAAAATGCCAGGTATTTTAACTTTTTAAAACTAAAACATATGCTATCTTTTGCGTCTAAGGGGGCATCTGAAGCAGCTCACATTAAACAAGTTAAAATACAATAAAATCAAATGTATGCAATAAAACCAGACACATTATGATGAAAGGACCTGTGTGCATTTTTGTATACATAGATGTAAAATGCAGGGTTTTGCAGTTCCTTTTCATCTCATCTGTGAAATGTTTTTGGGGGGCTCCTGCATGTCAATAAGAACTTACTTGTGAAGATATTAGAATGTTGATGAACACTTTCAGATAATTTCTCAGTAATGGAAAGCTTGATTGATTTGCTAAGAAGAAGTGGTAAACTAGATGGAGTTACACCATTTTTTGAACTGGCTAAGAAAAAATCAACTCGGATACCTTTGGAGCCTGGTTATAACTACTGCATAGGACTGTACTGTTGGTAAGTCATAGACAGCAGTTTTTATGGAAATCTCAGAGACCTAGGCCCTAACAAGGTGTGAAGAGGAGTAATCTGTGGGTGAAACCTAGCATGGTTTTACAAAAAGAAAATAGAAGCTGTGAAGGGAAAAGATATTTGGATCCTGACACTGTAGGAGACTTAGATCTTTCTGATGGTTTGGATGGCATGATATCCACCATGGCTTACCCATGGCTTGTTAGAGGGTTTAAATAACCTACCATGGCTTAATTCTTCATCCAAACTGAGACCATGCATTAAGCCTTGGTCAGAACAAAAATTAAGGGTCCCTTGGCTGGAGCAGCAAAAAGAGCATTGCCACCCTGGCCAATGGGCTCTAGCTGATAACAGCCAGCAAAGTGCAGCTCTCATCAATTTTCCCAAGGCTCCTGCCAATATTGGATGGAAACCAGGATCATGTGTATGTTTTAGAAACAAGGAAACAGTGTAAAAATTCATGGTGGGAGAAGGGGGGGATTCCCAGCAAAACTATTTATTTTAATTTAATAAAAATCTCTGTCAGGGTCGGAATGGCTGGGAAGCATTGCAGATGTACAGGTGCCCTTGGGAGCAGAGAGGTGGGAACCCATCTCAGGACTACAACAGACCAATATGGAGGAGGCTTTTGTGGTCCATAGGCAAGAATAGGCAAAGGATGGGAATGTCACTTGCCAGGGCTGCTGGCATAGGTGGCGAGGGCAAGAGGGTGAAGCAAGGAGTACAGAATCAGCACTGCCCATGTAGCCACATAATCATCTGACTAGTAAGATCAGGCAAAAATCCATGCGCCATGGAAACAGTGCAGAGTCGTTTGCTGTGCTGCGTGAACCCAGCCAATGTGCAGCTATTTCTTTGTTAGCAACACTAAGTCTTAAAATCCCTCTCTTCACACATAGGCACATGATGCAGCCTAATCGGGCCTTGAAGTTCTTCAACAAAGCTCGTAAAGATAGTGACTGGGGTCAGAAAGCTTTGAGCTATATGATTCAGATATGCCTAAATCCCGACAAAGAGATAATAGGTGGTGAGACTTTTGAGAACCAAAACACTGTAGATGCAAGGTAAAGGAATATTCCTTAATATATTTAAGACTAAGGACACAGTGGGGATGTCTGTAGTCCTCTGAACACATCTGATTGCAGGCATCCTACTGAGAAAGGCAGGAGTGTGGAGACTACCATCCTGGCACTTCCACTAAAGCCTGAGAAGACTGATTTCAGCTGTCTAAGGATACATCATATTTTGGCAGAGCCTTGCTCCTCCCTGCACCCTCACCAGGGGTGGGAGACAGGAAGGTCGGAAAGAACCATGGGGTCAAGGGGAGAATCCTCCAACTCTGGAGTCTCAGCTCTGACCTCAGAGCTTCTTTCCAAGATGGAGCTGGGACTCCAAATCCCAACACTGGCCAGCCAGCCAGAGTTGACTAGTCATTGGATTGCACCCTACAAACATGAAGTAGGGCTCAGTTTCAATTGTATCATTTCATACTGTATATAAAGATGGTGCTGTATTGACTCACAACTGGTGCTACAGTTTACCAGAGAATGTAGAAAACAACCATCAATAAAGTAAAACCATAGGGTCTGAGGCTTAGTAGTAAAACATATGTTTTGCATGCAGAAGGTCTTAGGTTTGATACATGCCATCTCCCATTAAGACTAAAAAGGAATCTTGCCTAAAACCCTGAAAAGCAGCTGCCAGTCAGTGTTCACAGTACTGGGTTAAATGGATCAAGGGTATGACACAGAATAATGTCTGGCATTCCTACCTTTCAGCTGTATTTTGCTCACGATGTAGGTTAATCTAGAAAGCACTGGAACCTCCAGATTTTCAGAATTCAACCTAAATACTCTGGCCTTTAAATATTCACCACCTGTTGCCTATGAATAATATATACAGTTACAGTAACACAGATGTTACCATACTGTTCATTTGTAAAGGATGCTCGATGGACTGCTGAGGGAGGAAGGGGGAAATGTGATCTGGCAGTGTGGTAACCTGTGGAGTGTCCTCCTTCTCATTCAGATCTGGGTGCAACAGCCTGTTTGGAGTAACTGCCATAAGAACCGTGGCTTACAAGCCACCTCCTGATGAGCTCATAGCAATTCCTTGGTTTTGGCTTAATATCTATACAAATTATTACCTCTGTTTATAAGTCAGGAGTGATTTAAATCAGATAGCAATACTAGCCTTACTGATCTAAGAGGAAGTTAGCAAGGTTGTTTTAATGCTACCTAGCACTTGAAAGCCTGGGAAATATCAAATGTTTTCATTTTAAACAGTAATATAAAAGAGAAGAAGGAATCTGAACAGCATGGAATACGTACGGCTGAGAAACTTCTCAAAGAATTTTACCCTCACTCACAGGAGGGCCAGAATCAAGTGGAGATGTTGCAGAGCTACTGCTTAATGGCCACAAAAGAGAGACATAATGTGGAGAAGGCCCTGAAAGTATTTACAGAAATGGGCCAAAATGAGGTAAGGTAAGAAAATCAGTGGTGAAAGCCAGTGGATATGGTCAGGTGCAGTGTACGGTCACAGTTTTATAGTGCTGCCACCTTAAGTTAATATTTTGCCAAACTTAGTAGGGTAGGTGGGCTGTAATTCTTTGACTGTATCTTCAAAATACTATCAAGGGCAATGCCTAATTCCAAAAAGCCCACTGTGAGCATTTCTACACAAGACTGTTAATCTGCTACATCTGTTTTTGGTTTGTTGCATAATTGTGAACTGAACTGTATGTAAAGAACTTTTTCTTCCCAGTGTTTCTGCTGCATAACATCTAGATGGCACTGTGGTATAGATGAATAAAGCAATTTTAAGTAGGAAAATACATTTACTTTCACTTTTGGAACTAATACTCCATTTCTCCATTTTTTAAGCATGGTAAAGTGCTGTTTGAGAAGAGGTGAAATTGGAGGGTCAGGATGTTGTCTAGGAACTTGTAAAATGTAGGTAGTTGGGCTGCTGTTTCTGGTTCCATTTTGCATACTTTGCCTGCTTTACTTCTAAAAGAAACAGCTTCTTAATATTAAGCAAAAGCTTGACAACAAAGCTTTGCCATTGCTGTGTACTTAGCTTGCTTCTTTTACCAATCTTCAATGGCTAAGCAATCTGCAGCTTTCCACTTTGAGGCAATTATCTCTCTTGCTGCTGTTATCATATATTTGTATAATTCTGACATAACCTTTGGAATAGTCTCTGGGACAATACTCAGTAACACGTTCTTGGCATTGATTGGAAAGGCAATTTTGAGTATTTTCTGCAATTTTGAGCATTTTTATTCTATCAGATGTCCACCATATATGATAAAATGTTCATCCATTTCTTTGCGTTTCCAACATTTTTCCATTATAGTTCCTGTCCATTTTCTGTATATCTTTCAGAGTAGTATACCACCAGAAATGCATCTTATACCAGTTTTCTCTTAGCGCTTGGCATGCAGTGAATTTTATGTCTTTCATCCATAAGATTTCCCATTGGTGGGCTTATAATTCTTCTTGAAGATTCTGCATCAAGCTCTTCATGCATATTTTGTCTTGTTGAGTCTCAGTGTCATATTTAAGACCAGTTAAAGATTTGACTCAAAATCAATAGATTTACTTTGAACAATTTAAATAATGGTTAAAGAAAATATAATTTGTACAAATGTGATTATCAGTACCAAAGCAATGCTGAGATTTATAGCTAACTGTATAGACCAGTTAAATATTTGATTGAGAATTGAATGGGTGGGATGGGAGAGTGGTTGATAGAGACCTTCGTCTATTGTAAAGGTGCTTAAATGAGGAGTTGCTTGTTAAATCCTTAGAACAACCCTTGGCTTCCCCCCACCTTTTTTTTCTTCGTCTTATATATCTTATACACTGATAACTAGATTATGTCTCTGGGGTCACCCTTCCCAGGCTTAGAGGGAGAAGAGTGGCAGGAGCATGAGGCAGAAGTATACGTGAGTGGCCTACCACACCAGTTAGTTGTGGCATGGCTCCCGGCCCCCCCCCCCCCCCCGCAGTGAGAAAGCAGCCAAGAGGGGATGTTTCAAGTGGGCCGAGGGAAGAGTTTAGCAGACCACAAATCCCACCCACCCACTGGCTCCCAACTTGGAGCTGTGAAGAAAGTAAGCCCACAGGCAGAACCAGCACAGAATCACACAAAATGTTTCACTTGTGCCTCACACAGCACCAGAGGTTAACTCCTGAATTATGGAACAAAAGGCAAAGAGATTAGTATCCCAGAGGGAGAAATTCACAGCTCAGATCAGGAATTTAAACAACAGGAAGCCTCTCTACTACTCTATATGGTTTCTTTTGACAGAGGGATAACGTTCCAGCCATTTTAGCAATGGCTCAAGCGTATATGATTCTTCAACATACCGCCAAAGCCAGGACCCAGCTGAAGCGCTTGACTAAAGTGAACTGGTCTTTGACAGATGCGGAAGAGTTGGAAAAGGCGTGGATCTTGTTGTCAGATATCTACTGCACGACTGGGAAGTTTGACCTTGCAACTGAACAAGTGAAGCGTTGCTTACGGTACAATAAGGTGAGCTGATACAAGCCTACTGTTGCAGCAGAACTCCCCACCAGCAGGAGAAGCTGGCAGTTGATTTAGGCACAACAATGCCTTATGCTCAAAGTACAGACTGAATTCCTGATTGTAAAAACCCATCCTATTTGATTCAAAAGGGGCTTGCTTTTTCATAGCATCATATGAAAGGGCATAGAAGGGGCCTAGCAGGCCATCAGGTCCACCCAACTGCGCAATGCCGTCCAATTTCCAGTGACGGACAGTTCTGCTTAGTTTCCACAATTAGGCAGGATCAGGCACTTCAGGCTATACAGAAGTTCTTATACTTTTGTAAAAATACATAAGGATCCAGCCTATTGAGAATCAGGGGAAAGGAACCCAGCTGTAGGAATAGTCTATTTAACCACCTTTCCCTTTCTTTCACATTTCCTGACAACTTTGTAAGCTCCCTGCTTCCTTCCTTTCTTCCACCACTTACCTTTGAGCATCAGCTACTGGGAAGAGGCACAACAGATTACGTTCTCATTAGATCATCAGGTCCAGCCTGGGAAATCTAGCTTACTAGGATTCTTAGATCCTAATAGCTCAGAATCCTTGGCAACCCTTTTTATTATAATTATAGTTTTTAAAAGCATATTTTATTGTCTTTCATGTTTCTCTGTAGTCATGTGCTAAAGCGTATGAATGCTTGGGATTCATTGCAGAAAAGGAAAATGCATACAAGGATGCAGCAACTAACTATGAATTAGCTTGGAAATATAGTTACCAAGCGAATCCTGCTGTTGGTATGTACGTTACCATTTTGTTCCCATTTCCTCTAATATAGTGCTGTGACACCTAGATCTACATTTTGCAAGGTTTTCTTTGCAGTCAAGCTTGGAATTGTGAAGGGCAATTGCATGTCCATTCAGAAGTAGGCCCCACTGAGCTCAGTTGGCTTTATTTCCATGGAAGTATAAAGGAGTGCAGCTTTATTGTGTCACCTTGAAAGCCTGCTTTCTAGGGAAGTGTATTTATGTGTTGATAAACAGTGATCAATATGAAGCAGCTCAAGCCTGGCACAGGCCTTACTTACCCCAAAGAGAGTCTTTGTAAGTACTGAAGACCTATAAACAAAGAACATACCAGCCAGTTTCTTTAAAGCTGCTGTTACCTGCACAATGGAATAGGCATATATGCTAGGATGACTATAACTTTTATCATCCTTAAATCTGCAATCATTTGGTTCAATTTCCACTGGGAATGCAGCAGATAAGCCAAAATACGTGTGGAGGTTCTTAGCCATGAAATTGCTTCTTAAATAGAGCAATTAACATATATTATAATTGGATTCCACTCAAAATAGCTTAGCACTACAAGAAACTGACTATACTTCTAGCCTATCTCAGCTATCTTCCCTTTATGCATTTGATATGTGAGAGACATTTAGGTCCTGCCTCAAAGGATAGCAATTTTGAACCAGTTTTCCAGTATATGGGAATATATCATTATATCTTGCATGATCAGAAACACTCATGCTTCCAACACACATACTAGGAGCTCTTTTATGTGCAAAGTGACCCATTATGTCTGCAATGAAGTGAATGGGGTAGCCCACCCATGAGTAAAGGAAGCTCTGCATATTCATTGGAGCACACCTGCCCATGTGGGAAGTTTATTGAAATTATTATTAAAGTTATTAAAATCATGGTGTTTGCAAATTTTATCATACTGCAAATGTATCAACAAATTCTCTTTCACTTTGTGGAAACTTGAGAGCCTAGTAAAAATAAAAGTTGAGAGAGAAAATACAGAAGCAGTAATCCTGAAATAATAATCTTAAATTCTCTATTTCAATCAAATAAACTTTTCAAATAGTTTACAACCCAGTAAAATTTGTCAGGTTTCCAATTCTTACATAATTTTTGCATTTCTATTCAGACCTCTGAATTCAATAGGATTTACTCCCAGGAAAATGTGTATAGGATTGCAACCTTAATTAGTCATAATGGGACACTTATTTTCAGCTTTAAAAAAGGCAACTTCCCTTAGCCAAAAACAACCAAAAAAATCACAGTATCTGTCACCATCACTCATTACAATTTTAATTTTAGCTACCATCTGATCTTGTGTAAACCACCCACCTTTTCTTTTCTTCCTCTAGGATTTAAACTTGCTTTCAACTACTTAAAAGATAAAAGATATGTAGAAGCCATAGATGTGTGCCATGATGTAAGTTCTTCAGAACCCCGTTCTGTAAACCATGGGTCCTCAAACTACGGCCCGGGGGCCGGATCTGGCCCACCATGCCCATCTGGACCCGCTGCCCATGCTCACACACACGCCCGCTGCCGCCCACCTCACCCTATGTGCAGGGAGGCAGCGGTTTGCTCACTCAGAGAAAATGATGTCCAAGCGAGCAAGCCGCTGCCTCGTGCGCCTGCCTTGCAGTGTGTGCCCACCCCACCTCGCCTTACTTCCCCTCACCCTGTGCCCCACCCCCACCCCAGGGCACACGCCCACACGTGCCACCCCTGCCCCCTCACCAGCCCGCATGCACTGCTGGCACCACCTTTTCGGCCCATGCCCAGCGCTGGCACCTTTCAGCTGGCCCCCTGGTGAAAAAATTTGAGGGCCCCTGCTGGAAACAATGGTGTTTGTTGTTGTTTTTGCTCTCTAGGCACCCTTTCCTCATTGATTCTGCAATAAGGCAACTCCTGTGCCTTTGTCACAGAGTGTTGTCAGTCATGCTGGAGACGTCACAGATTGTACAGGGGTTGCACAGTCCCACACATACACAGATACGCCCAGAGCTGTCCTGCAGCTGCACACTGTGGGGGAAGCTTGATGCCATCACTGACCTCCCCTTTGAGAAACTCCTGCTAAACCTCTGCAGAATCCCAGCTTTCCTGGAACACAGGCTTGGATCTAGACCAAGTTGCTGCTTTCCCTTGAAATCAAAAGGACTAACAAGTCACAAGTCGCTTCCCATAGATTTCAGGGGGGATTTAGGGTAGTTCCAGACAAGGCTTTTGTGCAATCCCCTGGCCTCATTTACTTAATTTAATAAAGGGTCCAGGTTTTTCCTCTTCTGCTTCTGACTTTTATTCTTTTGAAGAGAAGGAGGGAAAGATGAAATGGCTAGATATCATTTTTGAGTGGCAGTACAAGAAACTGCCTGTCTGGACGCATCCACAGGGCTGATCTACTTGAGATATTAGCACAGCCTTCACAGGAGGGTTCCCTGCACCCTGTCCCAGAAGTTTTCCTCTCTGCCTTTCCGTTTCACAATACAAGGTGGTGCTGTGGGATAGAGCTGAACTGCAGAAGGACACTGGGCTTTTTTTTTTTAGTTAATAATGATGCCATCTAGGAAATGCCAGACTATCCTTGCACTAATAAGAGCTGCAAAAATGGCTGAAGAAGCACTAGAGGATGACGGCACATGAAAAGCCTTTAAATTTCTGTGAGTGAGCGATCACACAATAGATGCCTTGTGTAGAGCAGCTCTCAGTTTCGTAGCTGCTAATATATATTATGATTGTACATCTAATTTTTTAAAAATAGTGAGAATCATTCATTTCTTCTTTATGAAAGGTTTTGAAGACATGCCCAGATTATCCAAAAATCAGAGAAGAAATTTTGGAAAAGGCCCAAGCAGCTATTAAACCGTAGAATGTATAATTATATACATTCCCGCACTCCCTGAAAACTGTCAATGGAGTTTCAGCGCAAGACCATAATTTTCAATAAAGTTGTTTCATACAGTTTAAAACTCCCTAATTGGTGGTATTAAAAGCAACCATAGCATGTGCCAAAGTGGTTTCTTGGGAAAGAAATTAGATCTAGCTGTGTATGCTGAAACGGCGCATCCCATCAGGAGTCAGTTCTAGACTTTTATGTGAATTGTGTTCCCTTCTACCCACTGCACATTCAGCAAAGCACTGGCAATTCTTCAGCCTCTATCAGGACTAGATGCTTGAGCCAGGTAGTAGGTGTCGGCCTCTGCACAAGTAAGCTTCAGCAGCTCAGGATGTTCATAGTTCATTCACAAGTATGGGGGATTAAGGACCTTAAGGACAGCACTCATGGCAGCACCCACAGCCCCTTTGGACCCCCTTGTACACACACCTGTACGTGTAGTGTAGATGGAGGGGGTTAAATTCAATTGAGTTTGCTTGCAGCAGTGCAAACTGGGTTTAAGAGTGTTATAGGAAAAGAAGGAGACACAGTCCAGCCAACGTAAAAGCACTTGCAGTTCTCACTGGTTTTAGCTTCAGTGACCTGTGGAAGTGCTGCACTTCACTGGTTAATTAAAATCAGTGGAATGCACAGGTGCTCCGCTTTGGCTCCGTCATACCCAAGGTGCGCGTGAACATTACAGCTTGATGCATCACATTATTGCCTTCAGATTCGTGCCCATTGAGGAGAAATGCTTTGGCCCTGGATTCTGGCTTTCAAACTCTTTCATGATTTTGAAAAGTATGGCTTTTTGACCTCAGTTTCAGCTTGTACAACCCCTTTCTGTTCCATTCAAAGAAAATCAGACGGAAGCTTTAGGAGTCCCAAACGGTTGTCAGAGAAGCCAAGATTGTGGTCTGTACATGAAGTGGAGCACAGCTTCCTGGAGCCACAAACAACGTCCTTGGAGTGCTACTGCTGAGAGACCCTTTGGCCTTAATTTAAGCTCAGAAGCCCTCACACCCGTGCCTTTGTTCATGGAGTCTTGTTACTTTTGCTTTCCGTCTTAAGAGGGAAGTGCTTGGAGCTATTCAGAATGCAGAAGTTGTGCCTTAGCCAAGCCAACTGAGACCCTTACACCGTGGAACGGTCCACTGACCAGAAAATTGCAGCCAATCTCATCTCTCTGCTAAGCATACCTCCATGATGAGCATACTTCTGCTTTCAGATTTCCGATCAGCATGGTCACACATTACAGTTTTGGTTGCCCAATTATAAAATCTTCAGGGTACTCTTAATAAATACAATGCAGGAAGGGGCCAAAAGGAGTTGGTGGACTGGCTGCTGCTAGGTGGCCATTAATGAGAAACAGGTGGCCAGAGAAACAACCCTGTTCCCCTTCTCTCCCTGTATAGAAATGTGTGCCTAGCACGTTTGCGAAAATGCTGGCATTTCTGTGTCTGGCCACTAGGTGGAGATGTCACCTCGCAACAGGCGGAAGTGCAATGTCTTTCCAGCTTTTAACATTTAACCCTCTTCACGGAATGGTAGATGCATGTGGAGACTCTGAAGTGTGTTTTCTTCCATTTATATGTTTGCGATGAACTGAATAAGAATGAAGAGCATTGCTTCCAAATTTAATCCCATGATTCCATGTACTGCTAAGTGGACTGTCCTCATCCAGTTAACTTACCTGCTCAAAAATGGATTCATTTTTTTTTAATCAGTGATAAAACAGTGACGCCAATGAGGCCTCTTGATGTGAAGAGAGTGATTTAGTGGCCAATTCCTTTCACAAACAAAAATCACACCTTTGCTTTCCATTGTCAGCTTGCCTTTTGACAGCTGTCACAAGAAGGCAAAGGAAAGGAAACCCCTATTTGGACCCTTGCTGGGTTCATGTCTAGGCTGGCTTCCTGCTGCATTTTGACAACAGGTGCTTTCTAAAACATTGACCCTGCCGAGCCTTCCCCCTTTTGTGTGCACAAAACTACACACCTCCGCAGTTGCGCAGGTATAACTACATTTTTTAAATGTCCACATTTTTGAAAAAAGTTTTCCAACCACTAACAACCCCTCCAATATGCTGCCTGAGCATTTTGAAAGGCTTTCACAGGCTGTTGAACTGGAGGTTCTGAAAACTGGGTGTTGAACCAGAGATCACAATCTCTAGGAAAAAAACTGGTTATAGGAGCAAAAGACCCATGGAGAATGAAACAGCACTCATGATCAGGGCGGGGGTGGACCGGCGATGCGGATCTTGCTGCTGAACCCTCTGGGGTAGCCATGGGAGGACTACGGAAGGGTGCACAACCCACAGCAAGCCCAGCTGCCTATCAGGTGCCCTGTGTGTTGTCGACGGAGCGACCAGCCCCTTGTGGAAAGCAGAGATCCTGCACATCGTGGCCAGCTTCAGTAGGTGACCCCGGCAGCCACAAGGAGAGCAGCTGCTGTTGGACTCCTCCTAGGCATCTTTAAGAGCATGCAGCCCATCCACACAATGCTGGGTGGCTGAATTCATCATCACAAATTCTGTATGTTGACCACATGAACTATCATTGTGTATCTACTGCCATGAAATGAGATTTTTCATCCTGTTCTAAGTATTATCTTTCAACCTTGTAAGGCCTGCTGAGTTGATGGATAGAAAGCATTTTGAACATGTTGCTAATGTGTGATGTTCTAAGCATGATTTATGCCCACCTCTCTTTTTGTTGTAGTTGTTAGTCACGAAGTCATGCCAGACCCATCGCGACCCCATGGACAACATTCCTCCAGGCCTTCCTGTCCTCCACCATCCCCTGGAATCCACTTAAGCTCACGCCAACTGCTTCAGTGACTCCATCCAGCCACCTCATCCTCTGCCGTCCCCGTCTTCTTCTGCCCTCTATTGTTCCCAGCATTGGGCTCTTCTGGAGGGAGTTCTTCCTTCACACCACTATGTATCTTGCTTTTAGACCACTTTGGCTATCATAGAAAGGGTTGTTTGGTGAGGGTGCTGAAAGTTCTACTATTCCTGAGAAAACCTGCCTTTCCTCACAAGGAACCAGTCCCTGTGGTTCCCAGAGGAGAGAAAATGACTTACAAACAGCCAAAGCCTGTGTTGTAGAGAGACACCCGTTTTTCTTTGATCCCATGGCAGCTTGCTATTGGACGACTATGGAGCACTGCGTTGCTTATAACCACCAGAGGCCATTGAATCATTGCTACTGTTAACACACACACAATCTCTCTCTCTCTCTCTCTCTCTCTCTCTCTCTCTCTCTCTCTCTCTCTCTCTCTCTCACACACACACACACACACACACAGAGAGAGAGAGAGAGAGAGAGAGAGAGAGAGAGAGAGAGAGAGAGAGAGAGAGAGAGCGAGAGCGCGCACCTTTACAGATAACCTGCTGCTGGGCTAGACAAGTTCTTCCTTCTGTGTTCTGGAGAGAAAGGGGTGGGAATGGGGGGACAGACATCTATTGGTTAGCAGGCTTCTTTGGGTGGGGGCAGGATGGCTTTCTTGCTCGCGTTCTTCCTTTTAACAATCCACACTACAGAAGGTTGGGCATGGCTGCAGATCAGCTGGGAGTTGCCCAGCCTATTGCCAGGGTAACGTGAAAGCAAATCTAACTTGTTCCTATGGTTACCTAATGCAAAGAAATACAGACTGGAGGCAAGAAAGGGTTAAGGCCTCACCTTTGGAAAGTGCCTACAACTCCTTAGCATTGTGGGGTAGACAACCAAGGGAGAAGGATGAAACTTGCAGGGCCTTCATGAACTGCATGTCAGGCAAACTTGCATCCATTTGAGAGCTCTCATTTCCTGCAACTTCTTCCCTGCTGCATATGTGCCTATTGTGGTATGTATATGGCAACCATGCGAGCTGGACAAGAGGCCGAGAAAATACTGAGCACGTTGGTCACAAGGTGCAGAGGGCAGTGGGGCGCCATGAAATTAGCTCAATTCTTTTGGGATTCAGTGCTATTTTCTTAAGATGTTGCTCAATTGAAGAAAGAGCCCTTAGACCATCTATCAAAGCTGCACTCCTGCACTCACCTACCTGTTAACTCATCAAACTCAATGAAACTCTTTTGAGGCAACATGGATTAGCAGTCCAGTCTTATATATCACTTAAGGCACGGTCCTATGCACATTCAGGCAGAAAAGGTCCTATAACTCCTGGTAGGCCCCACTGACAGGGAGTCATAGGCCTCTGCATGTCTAAACATGCCAAAGATTGTGCCTGTGATTCATTTTATCTCTCCCCAGTCATGAAATTCACTGGGTGAACTCAGGCCAGTCACCCCCACTCAGCCTGACACACTTATGGGGGATATTGTGAGGATAAAATGGGAAAACCTGTATTTTCCAGAAGGCCTAGAAACACCCGAAATCCGATCACTGCATGATATTGAAATGGAATATTGTTATTGTGAGTAATTATTTGTACTTCTTGGGTTCTCCCAGTGGGCTGCATACTCTCTTAGTACACAGACAGGGCACCTGTGGCCCTGCAGGTGTGGTTGGTCTACAACCCCCATCATTCTTGACGATTGAATCGTGCCAGCTGGCTCTGCTGCCAATTGATGACTGACTAGCTCTAGAGTCAAACCATAGAGATCCCCTCCTCCTGCTAGCTAGTTCTTCTTCACCTGTGTTTCTTGCAGCTTGGATTTTGCCTTCCCTAAGGTTTTGTTATAGCCGCCCCTTTTCAGAGGTTCAGTGAATGCATGGAGTGGGGTGGGGCTGGCAGGCCCACCGTGCCTCCTCCTGCCCTACAGAGCCCACGTGTTCTTTGCTTGCACCAGGCTCGGATCTTGCCTGCGAACTCCAACTAAGTGCCGATCAGCTACTGACATGACCGGTTCTTTTTCTCCTGGCACTGGCGAGGAACACCCCTTTGCTCATGGTGGCTCAGCTAGATCAGCTGCGGGATTTATCTTGCTAAATGTGTAAGGAAAAAGGGGAATGAGTGGCATTTTCACCACCTGCCCTGGCTGGCTCCTCCTGTGGGTTCTGAGCTCAGAGCTTGCTTGCCGAGGAGCAGATCTTCCTTGGCACTGTGGATTCACCTAAAACACTTGAACTTTCAGTCATTGCAAGATCTGGTCGCCCTGTGATTGCATCTAGTCACAACAGTTGTAGAAACAGGCAATCAGTTTGATAGAGGGGTTAAATCACCTTTTCTTTAAGCAAAAAGTTAGCACATTTGGGTCTTTTTGCTTTAGAAAAAATGGCAGTGCTGGGGGAACCATAGAGGTTGATGCAATGATGCAAGGTGTAGAAAAAGTGGATAGAGAAAGGTATTGCCTCACACACACCCAGGTGATAATAGAGCTTTACGTCATTTGGTGAAAGAGTCTGGGATGAACTTCCGCAGAAACAGGATGCATGCTGCTTTTTCACACAGCACTGGATTAATCTATGGCACTCCCTGCTAGCAGGGGTGGTGGCAGCCCCCAGCTGTGATTGCAAGGGGATGTGCAAGGGGTTTTCAACCGTTCATCCAGCAAATGGAGTGCCCGTCTTCAGAGGAAGAGGCCGCTGAATACCAGGAGGTGGAGTGGGCAGCCTTGCCTGCAGTACAAGCTGGTAGGCTCTCTGGCGTCCATAGCCTGAGGTGCACAGTAAGAGCTTTCCTAGTAGGATTGGGCCGTCCTAAGTACTGATAGACCCTGTGAGACAAGGGAAGGTTCACGGGCAGGTAGCCCTCCCTTAATAATGGCAGGCATGAAAGGGCCATCGCAGTTCTAGCATCAGCTCAGACCCGACCTTTCTCAGAGGAATTGGCGTACCCATTCAGCTGCCGGGTATACGGTATTCTGATCAAGAGAAGTAAGCGGGCCGTACAAAGTGCCTGGGGCTTGGGGCAGAGGCACAAAACATTCCCTGAACACACACATCAAATGCTGCTCTTTTGCTGCTGCCCCATGAATCAGGCTGTGGTGCCCGTTGGATGATGCCGCAAGGCCGCCTGGTTTCTCGGCTCTCCAATCTCAGGCCTCGTGTCACGGTAACACAAAACTAAGTCAGAGCGAAGGTGAGGCTTGCCCGCTCTGATGAGGATGGCCGGCACGATGCGAAGCCTGCTTTCTTTGCAACCTCCCTCCCTGACACGCACCAAACCGGGAATTTTCAGCATACCAGGCTCTGCTACAGAAGTCAAGAGTTGCACAGGCCTTTGCATCGCTTCTGCTTGGGCAAGAGCATGGTCCATTCCTCCTTTGCCGACATCTGCTTTACAACAATCCCTCGCTGAGCAAGACTGTGTCTCGCTTTTATTTGCTTCTGAAACCACTTGAGCATCCCCAAGGCGAGATATGGCAACCTGAGATCTCAAATTCAGCTCCTTCAGTAACAATAATCCAAGAAATGTCGTTGAAACTTTCTTCCCCCTGCCCGCCCACTCTCTCTTGCACACACACACAAACACACACACAAGCAATATTGTCTCCACAGAGAAGGCAAAGCAAGTAAATTTGTCTCCTCATTTCTGAAACCTGTTTGGACTGTGGACAGATGTCTCTATAGAGTCTTTATCAAGAAGTGGGCTAAAATGGTAATTAACCCCGCAAGCATCACCAGCAGTGCAAATGAAGCAAAATGCTAGTTAGCAAGATACATTCAGAGCGCAGAACTGGCTTTGTTAACTGCACACTGTGGTTTAGAGGAGGGTTGGCACAGAACACCCACCACGCGTGAAACTGAGGCACACATCAATGTCTTTATTCAAGCACAGGCCTTAAGGGTGTGGGATTCTGCTTGGGAAACAGCACCTTCAGTTCCAGGGGAGTGGTCTGTCTTTTTTCCTGCCCTTCCTCCTTTGGCATAGAATAGGAGTGAACTCTGTTTAACACTGTATTCTGCTGGCCACCCCCTGTTTGCCGCATGCCATCAATCTAGGAAGACTTGAATGCTGCATTCTGTGAATTGTCAGAAGGCGCCAGTAAGTTTCATACATTAAAAAGAAAAAAGAAAAGAAAAAAAGCTTTGTTAACAGTAAGGCTTGTTGTTCTTCCAGCCTGGCCACCCAGAAATAACTTCAACCATTGGACTGCTTTCAAGAAGCATCGTCCTCCTTGTCAGAACGAGAGGCTGAGCAAGCAGGATCGCCACGGATTCCAAGTTCTCCCCCGTCAGGCAATCTGAAATTGTGGCCAGGCCCTCAGCGAAAAGGAAAACGCTTTCCCGGGGTCAGACGGAGCGGCTGTCTGGACCAGCATCCTCTCGGTGAAAGTGATGGCCTTTTCTCTGTCATTTGGCTCCTAGCATCTCGCTCTTTGCTGTCACGGTCAATCATCGTTGATTGACCTACTCTGCAAAGAAGTCTGATCCTTTTCCCACCCCCAAATGGTTCGCTTTGGCCACACACCCCAGCCAGAGCGCCCGCCAGTTCAATACACATGGATAAAGCTTCCTTCGGTTGTTGTGCAGAACCTGCACCCATAGAAGCCGATCTCCACGGCCCTTCTGCGATTCCTGCCCCCCAAAATGCACATCTGGACTCTGCACCTCACTCCCTGCTTGCGTTCTTCCTTCACAGAAGACATCTTAATCGGCAGCCCACACTGAAATATAAACAGTGCTTCATGCCAGAGTGTAAGGTTAATTCAATTTTGGAGCATTATTCGCAGAACACCACACAATTCTTGATGCTAATTTCCTCAGGTAATTGAACTGCTATCTTTGCCTGGGGCTTCTCCGTATCAAATTCAGCTGCCCCTTCATGATTTTATTCAAAAGGTCTGGGAGGATGCGGTGCAGAACTGGCCTGAAACCGGCAGGGCTGAATCACAAATCTGCCTTGCAGACGCCCTTCTTGAACTTCTCATATGTTCGGGCAAAGAACTGCCACATTCTCTGGCATCTAGTGATGTGGAAGAAATGTTTGGCTTACATCGTAATGTGAACTGCCCGAATTTGGCACTTCTGAACCAAAACGCAATTATCCACTTCTCTGAATCTTGTCACAGATTTCTCCAATCAAAAATGTTTTTACAATGCATGCATTAGTGAAAATAAGGATCAAAACGCATTATATTAGGGAGCTAGCTTGCCAAAAAATGTACATGGTAAGCCACTTGTATACACATATGCATATATTAGGAGAAACAAACACAAAAATACTCAAGTCTTTCAGGTGAATAAAGAACAGTTCACAAAGTTCAGGACAAAACCCCAAGAAACTGCCATGGGTATATTCATCCATTCCTGCTGATACCCCTCTGGGGGAACTTTGCTACATCTCGAAACTTTTCCTTTTCCTCAAAGACTCAGATGCTTTGGCCAAGGTGCAACCTAGGAATTCAAAAGTGACTCTAACAGATGCTAAGTGGGCAGCAAAGGAAAGGTATAAAAAGGATTCGAAGGAGAAAATTTGGGTTAAATTTTACTTGTGGCAGGAGAAATAGGTCGTGTATAACTCTGCCTGTGGAGAGGAGATCCTACGTCATTTCGCCTATGCCTGGGATCGGGATCGGCATACATTCTCAAACCTATGGGAAGCCGTGCTGGGATGGGGTGTTGTGTGGAAGACATCACTAGCATTCCCAAAAGGTGTTCTGGCTCCGCTGGCCATGCTCATTTTGGCAGCGAGGGAGAGAGGGTGGTAAAAGCAGTAAACAAGCATGCACCGGTTTCTGAGTGTTCTTCCCATGTTCAGATGAGATTAGCCTCTTTCCAGCTCCACCCAAAAGCAACACCCAGTGCACTTCCAGAGAAAGCATGCAGAGCGCAAGCTCCCTGCAGTGTTTGACGGCACGGAGCATGTCCAAAGTGCTCGTTTCCCCTCTCTAGGATCTCTTGGCAGTGCCAGGAAAGTCCCTGGTCTGAAACCCTAGACAACCATTGCCAGGCAGTATGAAGGAAGGCAGCCCCCCCCCCCCGCCCGCTTCCCTGCCAGCACGTCAAAGGCCAAGGCAGACCAGCACCAGAGGAACCAATGGCCCCAACGCACTCGGTTCTTTTTTGCAACAGGATTAAGACAAGGCAGGTTCTTCCCTGCAGGGGACAGCTGCATTTTTAAAACCACGAAGCACCTCTCCCGTGCAACCAGTTCTTTAACTGGATATTGATGCCTATGCATTATCTAGCTTGCCTCGCACCCCAGGAAGGGGGCGTCCTTCACCCCAGTTCTGCCTTCGCTCCGCTGCTGCAGACACAAAGGATAAGCGGGCAGAGCTGGGCGGCAAGAAGCAAAGAAAGGAATCTTGCAGCAACTTCCGCGGGGCCTCGGAAGGTCTTCACAGGGGCACAAATTCAATCTTCATTAACCTTCCACCCCGCAAGCCCTGCCCACCAGCCCACAACTTCACCCCAGAGTCATGAAGAAGTACAGAGAGCTGTATTTCCAAAGCAAAAGTTGTTTTTATTGACAGTGTAATGAAATTTTCTTCATATCACTTGGATGAAATGAGAGACAGCAGTGTGTGGGCAGATAACGCTTTGTTGGTTGGATTTTTTTTTTTAACTACAAATAAAAACGGAGGAAGAGAGAGATAAAAATAAAAGCATTTTAACTTGTACCTTTAAGCAACTTAAGCACAATATATACACAAAGAAAGCAAACAAAGCTGTTGAAACCAAAGTGTTTCAATCAATAGAGAATTACAGATTGTGTCAATAAATACCAAGTTTTATTTTTGTTTGTTTTTAAAGAAAAACTGCCTGAACAGGGCAACATTTTATACAAGATACAGAAAGGGGGAAAATATTTTTTGTATATATATTTACAATTCAGTGCACCCAGGGGGGTGAGGAAGGAATGCTTGGCACCAGCATAAAGTGAATCAAATCAAGGGGAACAATGAAGGCTGGAGATAATTTTTCCTCCCCGTCTCCCAATATTCGTTTTAAAACAACGTATATAAACATATACGCAGAGAAACATAGGAATGTTCTAAGAACTGTTGCTTTAGTGCCCCCCCCCAAATTTCAAAACAGTACCAAACATATTTTAAAGCAATATTTAATATAGGCTAAATAAAAATTACCAATTAAATAAAAACAGGGATATAGATCTATATTTTAAAGTTAAATACTTTTTCTTTTTAATTGCTCACAGAGGAATTGCCCTTTTGCACTGGATGCTGCATTGTTCTGGAGAGATGTTCTTTTAACTACACTTTTAAAAAGAGATTTCTTTGCATAGACCAGAAGGGGCAAAGTCTTCCCAAAGGGTTCCAGTGTGTAAGAAATGCTGGGTACTTTGTGGAAAAGTTAAAGTGAAACTTTATCATCTAAGACATGCAAGGATGCCCATTTTCTCCTCGCCAAAACAGTCCTGTGGTCCAGTCTAGCCCAACTGCACTGGAAGGGTCTATCCAGCCATCAAGCCAACCAAAACAATCCATCTCTTCTTGCCGAAGGGAATTCTGTGAGAGATGGCCACCTGTTACACCTTCTGATTATTAATTCCGTTTCAGCTGTTCCAAGTAGCTTCTCTGATTTTTGAGAGTGGCAGTTCAAGGGGGAGAGAGGGTTGTGATTCAGTCCAGACACCACCAGGTGGGTGCGAACATGTTGTGCCCCTAGATGTTTCACGGAAATGAGCGCTGAGCAGAGCTGGAGTGGGGGCCGGGGGTGCACAGATTCTGCTCAAGGTTGCTTCCCTCAAAGGACGTAAGCTGCCCAATAATAGCAACTACAATCTACCCAGCTACTTTTCAGAAGCGGCTATTGCTCGATTGAAGGATCACAGAGACAGAGCATCTGAAACAAACAGACTGGATCAATACACATTGCACAGGCCTCATGTACTAACCACATGACAGTGAGCATTATGGGCATTGTAGTCACATCTGTAATGCACTGCCTTTGGGAAGCCTGAACTAGATGTTCATCTTAACCAATTACTTATAAGTCGATATATATTTGTGACCTTTTAGATTTCAATAGTAATATAAAAGCAAAAATGAGAAATGTGCCATGATTTGTGTACCTTCTATAAATAACTTCCTTTGGCCAGTGTCTGGTTTGGATTTCTCTCTCTCCCTTTAATAAAACACCCTTTCCACTTCCAAGAACAGAGAAGCACTTAGACCTGGGCTCTTCTGTGTATCAAGGTACCATAAATAGATTAGATCTGTTCTGTAAAGATCTCATGGCCAAGTCCTTCGGTAAATTAAATAAATTAGAAAATAATTTACAACACAATGTAACCTTTGTTCTTTTTTAAATAATTCATACCATTTCTTTTCTCTTTTTTTCTTAATAGTTTAAGGTTTTATTACTCACCCACAGTAGAATCATGGACAGCACACACACAGCTACAAGTCTTATACAAGAATGGAATGGTACAAACCAAGATTCATTTATTCTCTTGAATCATAACAACACACAGCCCATCTCCTGAAACTGAAGCACAGGAGTTCTCGACAGATGCAGGACTGCTTGGAAGAACGGAGCGTGCCTTTTCGCTTTGCTGCAGCGTTGGAATGCCCCACACTTTGGCTGCCCAAGGCTCAAATGTTCTTCTTAGCCATGGCTGTGAGTTCCCGTAAGGGCGAGCCCTCTTACTGCATGACGCCTCACCGTCAGAGACAGGATGCGGGGCTGCCCATATGCAAGAAAGAAGACCATGGAGAGGCCCGTAACGCTCCATCATGGCCTGCCTCTGCTCTGCACAGCTGAACAGATTCAGAATCAGTTCAGCAGACCCCGTCCCCCGTGAGGACCCTCTGCAGTGGGGGCTTCTCAACCCCTTTCTGAGACTGCACGGTCTGTCCGCAAGGTTCTCTTGCAGAATCCAAGGGAACGAAACAGGATTTTAAGCTTGTAGTGTAGATGTACGGCTTAAGCAGAAGACGGACGACCAAATGCCTTTGGTCACCTTGAAAGTGATTTCTTGGTTTTTCAGCCAAAAGAAAATAAAAACAAAAACAAATAGGGCACCCAACACAGAACAGCCTTTAAGCCCCGGGTTGCCGAGGACGTGACCTCATTTTCAGGTCCTTGGCCAACACTCAGTGCTACTCAGGTATGAAAAAGGAACAAATAAATAAATACAGATATATTATGCAAAAAATATGATTGTACACATAATACATCTGAGGTATTACTAATTTAAATAAGTTCTCTTGCTCAGTTCAAGCTTCGGTGGCTACTTAAAATTGCAATTTTGCAATAAATAAGAGGATGGGGGAAAGATGTCTCTAGAATAGTGTATGGGCCTCTTTTTTCTGTAAACGTTTTCCCATGTAAGCAAGAGCTTGCTTTTTGAGCAAATGAATGCCACAATAAATATAATTACAAATATAATTCCCAAAGTCGTTTGAAAAAATTATCTGCTAACATTTGAAAATGTTTGCAGAAGGTGCTCTGTGGGTGATCCGCCGTGTTAAAACACAAGGAATACTTTTCACAAGGTCTCCCTCCCCCAACCCCATACAAAAGCAAGGAAATTGTGTTTATTTTGCAAAAGTTTTCTTCTGTTTTTGCCCACCCTCCCCACCCCTCCCATGCCAGGAAAAGGCCAATATTTTTGCACAAGCAGTAAGAAAACTGATTGTAGCTGCAGTTCCCCCGACCCCACTGCCCAAAGTGTCCAAAAGGAGCAAAACTTTAAATTTGCTCAGTTAGAGCTGTCACATTTCTGCCTCTTACAAGGAGAGTTTGTTTATTCATGATGGGGTTTTAGCCCATGTAGGGCTCTCCTCCACCTCATTTCTTAAAAAGAACCAAAGTTAAACCTTCACTGTTTCCATGAGCGATGACTTAATAGCATCTTCCAGAAGCTGATTGTCTGTAAAAGGCGCAGGGGTTTCTGGGACAGATTCAGACAAGCCAATCAGAGACTCCAGAAAGCAGGTGCTCTGATCCCCAGGCTGGGACAAGCTGGGGAAGTTTGGCAGCTGAAGCTGCAGAGCAGAGAAGTTGTCCAAGTTCTCGTACTCCTTCAAGGAGTTGTAAAGAGGTCCCAGGTTGTAATCCGAGAAAGACTGGAAAAAATCCAGAGAGTCCGAGGACAGGCTCAGGTCTGTGTAACTCTTGGAATCTTGATCCACCAAGGAAGGCTGCGCACAGGAAGAGATCCCCCCACAGAGGGGCCCAGCGGAGGGCTCCCCGAGAAAGCAGCTCTCCCCCTGGTTGGCGTTCTCATCCAGGCATTCCGTGATGGTCGGCAAGTGGCTCAGCGAGCGCCCGGCGGCGTGGGTGGCGTGCTGGCTCTCCACGTCCACGCTGAAAAAGCCGGTGGGGTGGAAAGAGCTCAGGTTGTCCTGGCAGCTGCTGGCGGTGCTGCTGTCGTCCTCGGCGTCGGAATCGTTGAAGTGGAGGATCCGGGCCAGGCCGTCGTCATCCACGTCCGACTGCGACTTCTCGGATGGGGCGGCTTCGTACTGCTCCTCCAGGTCCTCGCTTTGGGCGGAGGACACTGAGGAGTCGGTCATGTCGCTGCCACAGCTGTTCTCCCCAATCGCCTCCAGGTCTGTGCTGAACTGGAAGGCTGGGGCCAGGGGCACAGCCCTCTCCTCAAAGGCCGCCTTGCCCACCGGACACCCAAGGGGATGGGGATGGGGATGGGGCCGGTCCCTGAAGGTGGGCTCCGCCGCAGGGTTCCTCTCGCCGCTCTGTTGGTTCTTCTCCAGTTCCAGCTTCATGATGGTGTGGATGAAGTGCGTTTGCACCCGGGCCTGGTTGAACTCAATTCTCCCTTCCGTGTTCCCGCAGCCATCTTTGGTGCAACCGCACGGAAACGACGTGTGATCCATCTGGGGGCAGAGACACCCGGGGTTAGCCACGCGGAAGCTCATCTCACACGCATTCCCAAGTGCTCTCTCCTTGCACCGGATGCTCAGCCAAAGAGGGCCTAGTCCCGCGGCTGAGCTATCTGAGTGGGCAGCAGGGAAGTTTCACACATGGCAATTTGTGCCCCATGGTTCACTCACACGTCATGCACAAAACAGCACTTTTGAGAGAGCGCATGTGAACCCAGCTCATGGGAAGGAGTCGTCTTGCTTTTTAAAAGAAGGCAGACAGGCCTAATTATGTGGAGTGATTCACTTATGGCCCAGAACTGACACCAAGCCAGGCTCGGCTCCAGGAAGCCACAAGCCTTTCCCGCCAACGTCGATTCAGCAGGGCGACGCGCTGCCTGGAGATGCTCCATGTGAAGGGCCGCTGCCAGACCAGCGCACGGGGCACCCAGGAGATCCCGGTTCTAGTCCCCATTCAGCCATAAAGGTCACTGGGTGATGCTAGGCCAGTTACAGATGCTCAGCCCAGCCTACCTCACAGGGTTGTTGCTGTGAGGATAAAGTGGGGCTGTGTAAGCTGCCTTGGGTTCCTCACAAGAGGAAAAAAGACGAGGTATAAATGCAGTGTCGTAATCGTCCTCTTCCTCCTCCAGGCATTTTTCTAAGTCATTCTGGCCTAGGTGGCTTAGTTCAAAGATAGGCCACCAGCTGCCCTCCAGGCATTTTGGACTACAATGCCCATGACCCCATACCCTGTGGCTCTGCTGGCTCGGGCTGAAGGGAGCTGTTAGTCAAAACATCTGGAGGGCCACCAATTGGCCACTCGTGGTCCAGAAGGTAAACAGAGATCTACATTTCAAATCAATCCCTGCAAGAGCTGAATTTGTAAAGGTTTTCCTACTGGTTCTGCAACTGGGACAAGACAGTTTAGTGGCCGCAACCAGGAGGACATTGTCCAGTAACGCCTCTGTGCATGGAGAGCACCACCTGCTTGTGCTCCTTGCCTACAGGTGTTCACTCCGCCACCGAACAAGGGGCTGAGGAAGAGGAGGGCCAGCAGGGGGCAGAGGACACGGAGTTGGAGGAAGCAACCAGAGCATCTCTCGACGCTCGCCTCAGCTCCGCCACAGACGTGCCAAGTCACACTTTAGGCACACCTGCACTTCCCTTTAGCATCACCAACTGGACCAGGGACATAATGCAGAGCGATGAGCCCCAAAGAGACCCCCCAGGGGCAGCTCGGAGCGGAGATGCCCTTGCCCTGCTCACCCTCTGCCAATGAGGGGGCCACTTCCTCGTGGAGGGGGCACCGGTGTGTCCTGCTCAGATACTCCGGTTTCCCGTTTTGCGCACGGTCCCAGCTGCGGAAGGGAGAGCCACATACCTGGCATTTGATTCCCGCCAAGCTGCAGCTGCACGTTTCCGGATCGCAGAACTCCTGGCAGTCGCAGCCGCAGTCTTCCCGGGAGAGGCGGATGCTGTGCAGCTCCCGCTTCTCCTCCTTGTCGATCTTCTTGACGCCCATGGCCTTGAGCAGAGCACGCCTCTTCTTGGCGGGGTAGGGCTGGAGGAAGAAGCCCTCCTCGGGGTCCAGGCTGCTGGCGTCGATGTCCTCTTCCGAGATGTCCTCCGTGGTAAGCTGGTTGGCCTCCTCAGACTCTTTCGTACCATTCATGGTCAACTGATTGGAAAAGGGAATGGCAGGGAAAGCTGTGTTGGTGAAGAGGCTGCACCTGAACCCTGACTCCTTCCCCAGGTAGTGACCCGACTGTGGTGCAACAGCCTTCCCCCACCTGGGGCCTTTCCAGTGTGGACTACAACTCCCAGCATGCCTTGCTGGCTGGGCTTAATGGTAGCTGAGGCCCAACATTTCTGAAGAACACCAGGCTGGGGAAGGCTATCACAGAGCGCTAGACTTAGACGAACCCATTAGATTTAGGGCAGCCTGGGACCAGGTTCCAGCTCAGCCGTGACGGCCCACACTGGGCCACTGTGCGAAAAGCAGAGGCTGAAGAGGCCTGCAGCCACGCAGTGGGCTGGCTACGTCAACCAAACGGGGGACGCTGGTTTTCCCCGCAAACGGCTCTCCTCTCTTCGCATTCCTTCCACGCTGCCTCCCTCCTGGGCTCCTGCCTCTTCCATTTTCCCACCGCAGAAGACGGGAACGGCCCCGTGCATCCTTTCCTCACCTCTCCCGCCTGCCTCCGCTCCCCCATCAAGGACCGCAGCCAGAGCCCTTTCCACTGACTGCACCCTCGAGAGCAGCCCATCGGGAGGCGGGCAGCCCATGGCCACCATCGCAACGTCGGGTACCGTGTCACAGGACCGACCGCGGAGCTGCGGGGAACGGCGACCTCCATCCATGGGCTCCTCCAGCTGTGCTGGACTACAACTCCCATGCGCTGGCCTGAGGCTTATGGGCATGGTGGTCCAACAGATCTGGAGGACACCAGGCTGGAAGAACTGCTTTACCAGTTCATGCGGATTACGAAGAGCCGCATCCTTCCTCCCACACTGAAGCCGCCTCGCCTTCGTGAAGGGCCCGTTCGCACGGCCAGATGCTACGGGGGCTGCTGGGAAGGACGCCCTGCTGGAGGCCAGGCTCCTGGTGCCCCGCAGCTGGCCCTGCCTGTGCTGGCGGCGGCCCCGCTCCGGTGATGCTTGCTCGCCACGGGCTACACCCCCAATCCGTTTAGCCACAGGCGCCGAGAGCTAGCTGCACCGGGGACCCCCAGAGCACCTCCCCACCACTCACCTTCCACTTCAAGGCCTCCAGTTTCTCCTCTTTCAGCCGCTCCTTGAGCTTCTCCCGCCGAACCGCTTCCTGCTCCTTGCAGAACTCCGCCAGTGTGAACTCCCGGGCGAAGCCGTGCCTCCTGGCCATGCCGAGGGTGCAGCCCCCGCGGCTGGGCACGCTGGTGAAGCCCTGGCAGCGCTGGAAGTAGAAGACCGTGACCCGGTCGAACTCCACGCTGTTCCGTTTCAGGCGCTTGCTCTTCTTCAGGATGGACGCCGCTGAAGAGAGAACAAGGGAGGGCGGTGAGTGCCAGGAATCGCTCCGTGCAGAGAGGTTCACAAGGCCGGCTTCCAAGAGCCTACACAGCAGGGCTCCACTCCCATGAAAGTTAGGGACTTCCTTTAAAAAACCCTCACGCATACAAAGCCAGGATTTGGGAGCTCCACAAGCGGCAGAGGTTACCCTGGGGGGGGGCTGGGGGGGCCTGTTTGCACAGGCAGAAACTGGGCCCCTCCTGCATGTTCTCTTTCTGCCGAAAAAGGCATGCAGGCAGGTTTTGTACCTCATCATCCGCACAGTGTGCTGCACACCAGAAAAAGGTGCAAGCTTGAATCCCCCACCATGGAAAACCCCAACTCTTATGCCAGAAGTACAGGACATAGGCAAAACGTTCATCCGGTTCCGGTTTTTAAAAGCTTTTTAAAGAAACTGGCAAAGGGTGAGGGGGAGTCCAAGCCAGCAGCTGGCCTCTGCACCCCAACCCACCCCCCAAAACCACGCAACACTCTGACCGCTGCAACAAGTGGTTTCTTTCACAGACGCACATGGGAAGAAGAGCACAAGGTAATTGGCAGGCTTGTCTTCCCACTCTTTGACTGTGCTCTCCAAGTGGCTCTCCAATTAATAAAATTCATTGAAAACTTTTGCAGAAGAACAAAACGAAATCAGCCAATGCTGCCACAGGGAACGGCCTCTTTTTCTGTGGATGTTCTTGGGTTTTTTGACCTGCCCTCTCTCCCAGGAACCCCCCTCCCCGGCAAACCCACTGTTGCAAGATAGTAAATACATCATCTAATGCTCCTTAGCACTCACAACAGCCCTATAAGGTAGTCCGGCATTCTTTTCATCATCCCAAAATGAAGATTAAGAAAGGATGGGGGGCACACGGGCTTGCTGAAGGGCTTCCCTGCCAAGCCCTGGGTCAGGACAAGCAAGCAGCAGCCTCCCCTAGCTCGGACTGTCCCCCAACAGGCTCCCCTGCAATGCACATGTACAGGAACTTGACGGTCCCCCAAGGCCCGCGCCAGATGCTGCCGTGTGCCTGGGCCAGCTCTTGCCCACACACACCTATGAAGCTGTGCTGCTGAGCATTCCCACACGGTAGCAGCTGCTGTGCGGGTTCGAGGGAAGCGCGTCTCCCACGAACAACTGGGGTGGGGGCCTGAAATATGCATCGCGGATTCCTGTAACTCTCTACGGGTGACATCTGTGTGCCATCAGCCAAGAGACTCAGAGGGCCTGCACAGAAATACGGAAACGCAGACACCCAAACAGTGTTCTTGCCGAAGCTTGCAGAAGAACAAGATCAGCAGCAAAACAGCTGCTTGGAGGCGGCGGAGATGGCGGCTTCTCTTGCTGCCCACTGAGAGGAACGGTGAAGCTACAGCTCTGCTCTCGGGGGGTTGATCTGAGAACAGCTGCAGTCGCCCTTCTCTGCTGCCAGGTGATCCCGGCGTAAACAGGCCAGCTCCGTGCCGCCCATGGGGTGCATTTCAGAAAAGCTTGCCATGTAACCTTGCTGCTGCCTTCGGGGGCTTCCTGCTTCTGCCCATGCAAATTTTTAAAGCTCAGGCAGATTTTTTTAAGGGGGGGTGCAGGTGGGGAGAGACACAGTGTGGCCCATAAACTGCAGGGACGAGAACACGCAGGAGCACAGATCAAAGGCGGCGCCTCATCGCCGAGATGCTCCCAGACGTGAGCACAGCCCTGCGACCGGCTTGCGGCAGGAGTTGTGTGACTCCTTCGGCCGTGCCCGCCTGAACAGCACTAAGCCAGCCCCCCCCAGAGCTGCCCGACCCCAACACAAAAGACACAAAGGGACTGCTGAGCACCAGAAAGGTGGGTTTGGGGCTGGCGCCTCAGCCAGCTCTTTGTCTCCGCTGCCCCTCTTGCTTAGCCCCACAAACGAATGTCTTGGGATTGCAGGCAGTCGCGCCTCTATGGCCTTTAGCAAAGCTGCCAGGGGCATCAGCTCCGCTCCTAGCTAAGAATTCCAAGAGAAATAGGGCAACACCTGATCTCTGGGGACCCACTCTTTCAGACAGGTGTTCTCAAGGCAGCTCACAAGAAAGCCAGGCAGATCTCCCGGGAAAGGGGGCTGCAGAGTCTAGGGTGCCACCACCAAGTAGGTTCTTGCCTCAGAAATCACCTGCACCTCAAGTGGCCATGGCAACCCAAAACGGGCCTCTGCAGAAGGCCATCGCTTCCACAGGGGCACTGCTGCTCTCCGCGAACCTTTGGAAGCCGGCCAAATGCAAACGTTGAGCCAGGGCCCTACAGAGTGGGCTGAGCCGACCTGGCTGGCTGCAGAAGGGAAGACGCAACAGAGCAAAAAGTGACAGGCGGAGCCGATAGCCTGAGCCAGGCATCCCCTGGGAGGAAAAACAGAATTCCAGACCCAGATAAGCCAGGCAACTGAAGCGGGCAGCTTCTGTGGTAAGCCACAACAACAACAAAAAGCTCGATCAGGTGTTTGTTGTGCACTGTGTCCTCTGTACTCGCTGCCCACGGGGGCGGGGGGGGCATGGAGATGCCCCGGCATCTTAAATGTCACCAAGCAAACAAAATACAAGCCGCTGTCATTGTCATAAGGGCTAGAAACATTGCTTTTAAGGTGTTCAACTGTGCCTCCACTATCAGAAGCCAACCCTGGAATTCCTGAGCTGTGTGAAGGGCAGAACGCCCACGCAAAGCTCCCAAACCAAATGCTAAAAAATGCAGCTCCGAACGGAGACATCCTGTGCCCACCCCACTTCAGGATCCACTTTCCACATTCGGGGCTGCGGATTCAGAGAACGCCATCACCAAAGTAAACTCAGCATGCCCACCAGCTGTGGCCTGGCCCCCGCTGTGGCTATGCAAATAGCATGCAAATCAGGTGCATGTAGCCAAAATATGCAGATTGGTGCACACCCAGCAACATGCGGTAGGAGTCTGCCGAGCCCTTTGTTCTAAACTATTTATTTCTATCGCACACGCCGAAGAAACCCAACGCGGCTCCGAACAGCAGAGATGGGTCACAGCATCCCTAATCCTAGCGAAATCATTTTCCTGCAAAGACAGAAACGGCTCCCCCCTCGACGATGAATAACGGCACATGCTCAGCTTCCAGCAGTTTAGCCTAAGCTGGCAATTTACTGAATTCAATTAAATGGGAGAGGCGCGGGGTCAAACCAATGTAAGTGCATCCGTGATACACATTTGTGCTGGTTTAGCTGGATCGATCTGGAATCCATTTACTTAAAATTGGCACAACTCTTCCTTATATTAAATAAATGAGGCCGAAGCCTCTCTGGGGGAGAACGGAGTGCAACAGCCACTAAGGAATCTGTGAGCAGAGGATTAAAAACGCAGCCTCTGGAGTGGCCAGATTTCCACATCCCGCCCTCCTTCCACAAAGGGCAGGTGCCAAGGCAAACGGAGACATTTAAGGTACCACCGCCTTGACCCTGCACAAAACAGAATCCGCTATCCGCAACACTCCTGGGAGAAAGCTTCAGTGATTTAAGCTGCGGCTCCATTTTCAACTTAATCCTCCATGACCCCTGCAGAAATATGGATTTAACTGTTTTTGCACATTCTGTTTCAAAGACAAGTGATCCCCCCCGCCTCTTTTTTCATGAGCTTTGCAAAAAGTTACAGGAAAAGTTGCACGAGCAAATGCAGGAGCAGCAGGTCTGGGAAGGATCCGCAGAGCAAACAGACCTGCGCGTTCCTTGCACTTTTCTCACCAAGCTCCTGGCAAAGGTGTGAGGCACAGGGACCCTGCCCCGGCCGCTGTGGGCACTCTGGAGCTCAGTTAGACAACCCCACACTGCAGGCCTCCGCGAGGGTGATATTCAACAAGGGCTCTCCCTAGACAAAAACTGCACGGCTACACTTCTCCAGGCTCCGGTAATCTGAAGTTCCGATTTCTACTGCTAGTTATACTTTCAGTGCTTTTGAGTGGTCCAGAAACTTCACCTGGGCCCAGACGAGGCTCTGTGAATGCCAGTGCTCTGATCCTCAACCTGCTTTCTGGGCCCAACTTGCAAGCACCAGTGTTCACTTTAAGGCCCTGAATGACGTTGGGCCAGGTTGCCTTAAGGATGGTGTCCTGCCGTATATACTCTGCAGGCCTTAGCACCATCTTCCAGCTGTCTGCTCAGAGCAGGGCCTTTTCTGGTGTGGCACCGCAGCGGTGGAATGAGCTTCTCAAAGAAGCTTGCCTGGGAATCTGCATTCCGTGGTCTTTTTGGTGCCACGTGGAAGCTTATTGTGCAGGCATTTTAGTGTTTCAGCTTCTATGGCTTTAAAAGATGTTGTATTTTGGTGCTAGGGTGTATTCTGGTTTTGCTTTTATGCTGTCATTTTAGATGTTTATATACACTTTGTTATGTTGTGCTTTATGGGTTTGTGGCAATATAGAAATGTCAAAAAATAAAGGAGGAAAGATTTCTGCCAGTCTGCTGGCATTTCTATCATTGATTTTGCTCAGCGATATCAAATGAAAGATTCATTCATTATCAAGATGCATACAGAAAGGAGAGAAAACAAAGCAAAGCATTTCTGCTATTGCAGGATAATTCACCCTCACTATCAATAGTAAGAAATATCAGAAAAATAATTTCCTCATCATCTTTGTTTCTGCAGTCTCCCTTCTCCCCTCCACCTACCTGCAGTGCTTTTTTCCAAGATGACTTGGAACACAGAAAGTTCATTGTTATGGCACAAAAGGCAAAGTACAAAAAGAAAGAGATCCTTTGTTGTTATCAAGACTTTCAAAGCATTTTGAGAGTGCAGCAGGTCTGCAAACGACTGCTAAGTGGACTTGAGAAGCAAAGTATTCCCAGTGGCCCCAGACAAGATATATCGATTAAAACTATTGCTCTTCCCTGGGTGAGGAGCAGATGGTATTTCTACAGGATGTTGCCCTAACAGTTCATGTCGGACTTGAGCAAAAGATGCGAAATGGGTCAGTGTCTGGAAGAATCTCTCCAGCAGTTCAGCTGAACACAGACCGAAGACATCAATGGAGCAGACTCAGCCTGTTTTGCTGAGTAAACTGAAACACCCAGAACTGGATTCTGTTTGTATCCAATCAGCCAGTTTAAGAAAATAAAAAAGATTAACCCACTGTGCCTAAGGGTAATTTGCCAGTATTTCATTGCTCACTTCAGAAACACTTTCTTGAAAAAACGAATCACTTAACTCAGATTAGACAGTCTTTGTCCTCTAGCCGAGAATGAAAAGTATTCTTGTTTACTCTCATTGGCTCAAACTCTACTGTCCTTGACTTACCATAAACCACCTCGAAGGGCAACAGATACATTTTTAAGGGTGCCAGCTTTTGCCTGTTTGGGCAGAAAGAAATCCTACAACTCCCATGGCTGGTTGACTTCTTTCTGCTTAACAGGCATAGGGCCACATCCTAAAGAAATATCCTAGTATATCCCAACAATGATGGTCCATCCAAACTGTTAGCCATACATGTAGCAGTCATGAGAAACTCAACTGCCATCCATTTTGACAAGTTTACTCCAGGCAGGACTACGTTTGGATCCAGCCCCCAGGATACTGTGGCGAGGGCCGGACTAGGCAGAGCGGGATTGTGCGCACTCTCTGCGGCTCCCTGGAGGAAAGGCAGACTTGGATGATTGAGCACGCACACAGACACTTACGGGTGAAATCGGAGGATAAGGTCAAGCTGGGCTTGATGCTTCCACCTCGGGAGTTTTCCTCGTCCGATTCCCAGCCAGAAGAAGCGGAAGACGAGGAGAAGGGTGAACAGGAGGAAGAGGAGGAGTAGGGGGTGTCATCTTCCAATTCATCGTATTTCCTCTTCAATACCCCCGTCATGGTGAGTGAGGAGGTCTCATATAACTCTGGAAGAGAGGGGGGAACAGCCATCAGTAAGTAACAGTTGGTGCCAACTTGGACAAGCCTTTTCGATAAAGCCGGTTGGAGAAGGAAACTGCAGGCTCTTTAAATGCTGCTTGAGCCCAATGCCAGCATCCACCTGGAAGTTTCCCAGCACATGCCAGCCAGGGATGATGGGACCTGCAAGCCAAGGTGTTGCGAGGGTACCAGCTTGGGTTAACCAACCACCGACCTGCTTCCATGCATGGAGGAGAGGATGCAGGTGCGTCACACGTGTTCAAGCCAGGCGGCTTGTTCAGGCATGCGCTCAACGCATGTGGGCAGCTCCCCTCTCATTGACACCTGCCTTTGCCACAAAGCTCTGAAATGCACTTTGGGGGTGCCCTGCAAGTTGCTTGGCCAGCGGGACAAAGCAGAAAGAAGTGCTCCTGCCCAAAGTGCTAAAAGACACCTTTTTCTAGAGAGGTGGCAAAGCTTTCCTCCCAAGCATATTTCCCTGCAGAATTATTCTGAACTCCCTGGTACAGAAAAGTGCTGGCAAGAATTGCAGCTGCACAATGATCCTTGATTGGCTGTTATTAAATTTTCTTTTTCTCTCTCTTTCACACACACACGGAGAATTGACAACCAACAGGACTGCGATGAGGCCCCTAACAGAGAGACAAAAGGGGAAGAGAGACCGGCCCTGTCCAACATCCCTGGCAGTTTCTAAAGCACCTGAGTATGCAAAGTGTTGCATGAGTAGCATCTCACCATGCCTCCAAAGGAGGAGGGCATTTTGATGCCCATTTCACAGATGATCCACTAAAACTGAGGGGCCGCAACAGACTTAATACAGGATTAACAACCTGGATTAACTTTTCTATCAACCCTGATGCTTTAGCTGCAGGTGCCTGACCTGGGACATTCTGAATGTGAGGCACACCTGCTGCACTAGTGCGCAATGAAGCCATGAGGGTCACTACCGAGCGTGGGAAGAAAATGGAATGGGGAACATGAAGGTCCTCCTGCAACCCTTCGCAACAGGACCAGCTGTAACCAGAAGAAAACACTGGAATTGACCACTACGGTCAAGGGACGGGTTCAGCTTGCAGAACTCCTTTCTTGAGGGCCTTTCACCAGTGATCCCTTCTTCCTTCTGAAGGCCTTGATCTACCCAGGCAATGAAGACATCTCCAGATGTTCTGGACATCAACGCCTATCAGCCCCAGCCCTCAAGGTCAAGTGCCAGGAATGCTAGAAGCTTTAATCCAAAACATCTGGGGGACATGGGCTTTGGGAAGGCTGATCCAGGAGCTTGTGTGGCTGCTCCAAGGAGAAGAGACAGGCAGCTGTGCATGGCCTGTAGTGCTGGGGAGGATGGGTGCTGAGGTTCAACACAAAGCTGCAGTGCTGCAAGTTATTTCTGGGTCCCTAAAGGGAATGCCAAAATGGTCGTTCGGAGGGGGACAGGCCAGAAGAGGCCCAAGGCACGAATCGCCCGGGTTTCGTCGGCTCACTGCTGTGCGGGCGGCGCTTTCACTTCTCCCAACGTCACCCTTGGAAAAGCTGCCAGAGGAGCAGCCGGAGGCGAGGGGGGAACCCAGCCACTCTGCAGAACCTGATCTGGAGCACCGCAGGACGCCTCACGTTCGGCTGGCAGCTGCCGGGGCTCTGCCTTTAATCCCCTCCCTTCCCACGTGGCCGCAGCATTAGCTGAGGCTAATTACGAGCGAGCGGAGAACTCCATCCAGCTGGCCTCCCCTTGCGGCGGAGGAAACCAAGCTTCTCTCAGGTGAAAGACCAGCCCTGGCAGAGCCGCTCTCAAAGTCTGTCTGGCCTTCACCACGTGCCGCTCGGCTGAGCCACCCAGACTCGGCTGAGGCGGAACCAGGCCAAAGACACCGAGCAGCGTTGCTCTGCCTCCCGTGCCCCCCCACCCCCCAGCGACCCAAGCAAGCCCAGCTTGTGGAGACCTTGCCCCGCAACGTCTTTGGAATCCATTCCAAAAACCTGAAGGCGCCTCGTGGTCCTTTGAGGCAAGGAACTGACTGGGGGAGGGGGTCTTCCAATGCCCACCGAAAAAGATTTCCTCACACCCTTTTGCAATAAATAGGAAAGACGGGTGGTCCTCCAGCCCTGCCCGCCCCCAAACCTCGCACTCTCCAGATGTGATGGACTACAATCCCTGTCATTTCCAACCAAGAATTATGGCTGGGAATGATAGAAGTTGCAGGTAAACACATGCAGGGGTCACAAGGTACGGGAAGGGTGTTTTCTGCTACCCCCAGAACAGAACAGAACAGAACAGAACAGAACAGAAGGGAGAGCAGCCGGCTTTAGCAAATATTGCTCCAAAGCAGGTGGTACTAGAAGTCCCCCAAGAGGCCGCCTCTGCAAGCGCCAGGACGCAGCTGCGCCAAAGGCCCTGCGTGGAGGCGGGGCCCCGTTGCTTGGCCCGCCCACTCACGACAGCAGGCCCCACCCCATGGCAGCACCGCACCAGCCTGGCTCTTTAGCTCAAGGGATGGACCGACATGGCGCTCGGCCCAATGCTTTGCAGGCCCAAGCAAGCCCAGCTTCCTCACTCAAAATCAGCAAAAGCGCTGCACTAGCTTCAGGAAGACAGCAGGGGCTTCCTCAGGCCATGGCTGGAGCAGCATGTCCCTAGCCCGGGGGTGAGCAACCTGCGGCTCCAGAGCCGCACGTGGCTCTTGAATCCATCGCTTGCAGCCGCTGATCCGCGCCAGCACGGCACATAAATGCAACACACTCTAGTCTTTTTATACATCGCATAAAGGTAAAAAACAATATATGCAGTGTCATTTTCATTTTAGAGGTCAAAAGACTTTTGCGGCTCCCGGTGTTTTCTTTTCTGCGGGAAACAGGTCCAAATGGCTCTTCGAGTGTTAAAGGCTGCCGACCCCTGACCTAGCCGGTCCTTCTAGCCCAGTCCTTTCTACATGGGAAGGTACTGGTTCCCCAAGGGTTTCAGGCAGGATCTTCCCCAGCCCTGCCTGGAAGAGCTGAGGATCAAACGGGACTTTCTGCACCAGGACAACTCTCTCCCCCCGATCTGGCATCCAACAAGCCAGAACGGCTGCAACCAACACTCCCCAGGGGTACTGGGGGAAGGAGAAGGGAACCTAGCCTTTTGAGGTTCACCAGCTCTTGCTTCTTGCTGTCCAGAGGAGAATTTTCCAGCAGGGTCTCTGCTCCCTCAGCCTCAAAAACATCCCTGCATTTGGTGCTCCTTACTTAACTCACTGTCTGTTTATCTGAGCCAGGATGAACACAAAAGCGATTACTCACACAGTGACTCAGACCAGAGTCCCACACACCAGTTCACCTCTCCGCCCATCCCATCCGCAACCAGCTGCAGCACAGCAGAACGGAGGGGCCTGGAGGGGGCAGCTCAGGGGGTGTCGCCTGCCTGGGCGAAAACCGGCCTCCCCTTTCAACCCTCAGGCTGGAAAAAGGATGTGAGGAAAAGATGCTCCTCACCACACCCTTGCATTTCGATGTACCGAAGATGCTGTTGTGAGGAGGTTTGCAGGTTTGCGCAAGCTGGGTGTGTGCTGCGAGTTGGACTCCAAGCTGGACTCGCCCAACTTCCCAACCTGAGGCTCTCCTTCAAAGGTAGAAAGTTTTGACCTTAAACTAGAACCATTTCTGGGTCATCTCAGGGATGTTTGCCGTTTCCATCATACGCATGCCCAGCAAAGCTCCCAAATCAAATTCGGATCTACACATGGCAGCAAAACAAGGTGGTTTAATGGACTGGTCAGTTTCAGTCTTTGTGCCAAACACGAGGGATGGAGGGAGAGAAGGTTGCAATTTTGCCATCTACCTGCCAAAGGAAACTAGCATTGTAGGGAGACAGATTCTACTGCTGTTCTCTTCTTACTGTGCCGTTTTTCTAGCTATAGACGGGCAATAGTTTTTTAAATGTTAGGAAAAAATTGACGAGAAACACCCCCATCCCTGCTTATGTTCTTAGTAGAAAAGTCCCATTCGGGTATCTCATTTTGCTGGATACGAAGATCAACATCACACTTCAGCATTCAAAATTTCCTTCTCAAGTTTTTAAAACTTTTGCACAGAAGAATGTTAAGCAGTGGAGAAACATCCCCCCGCCCCAAAGGTGGAACAGAACATCTGCTTGGTCTTCAGAAACCCACACAAAGTGCCTTCCCTGTCAACACGCATTTAAAGCCCCTGGAAGATGGCATTTGCAAGGGTTAAATGCAGGATACAGCTGCTTTTCCAAAGGCCAGCTTTCGCTGCAAGAAAAGTTAAACATTCACCAGAAGCAGGCACTACTCTGCAATTTTGCTGACCTTCGATGGTGGAAAACTTTTGTTGCATTACAAGATACAGATTAAGGCAGCAGGTTCTGCCTTCCTTCTGAATGTAACACCCATCTGTTCCACAGGGGTAAGCAAGACCTGCGCACGAGTGGACTCCAGCCACAACCTGAGAGCTGATGCAGTAGAAACCCACCTCTTTTCCTGGGCACAGAACCACCCCCCCCCCATGGGGACTCTGCCAGACCTCGCCAGCCGCTCAGATGGAAGGCTCACTGCTCAGAGCAGCCTGGCACCACCCTCAAAGCCCCAACTCTCCAGAGGTCTGGCATTTCCATCTTGCACTCGTGACACCCATTTGCCCCAGCCAGGAGAGGGGCAAACCCATCCTGTACTTTGACAGAGGACTGGCCAACCTGGTGTTCTCCAAATGCTCTGTACTACAAGTTCCATAAGCACTAGCCAGCACAACCAATGGTCAGGGATTGTGGGAGCAGCAGTCCAAAAAAGGCTGCCTATTCATTAATAGACTCTGGAGGTGGGAGGGGTGCTCCAGGGGATGGGAAAACGCAGGTAACTAGGAAGTGGCAAGAAACAAGGGAAGTTGGGGCAGTTAAAGTCTCCTCCTGCACAGGACAATCCAAAGCGTGTTTACTCTGAAGTATGTGCCAGTGCATCCAATGGGGCTTACTCCCTTGTACGGACATGCAGGATTGCAGCCTGCAGTGACTTTCTCCCAGCTGACCTGCCGCTCCCTTGGTTGCGATCCAGCTCATTACTTCCAAGAAAGGGAACAGCGGCCCCAGGTGGGCTGGCTTTCCTGGCTTTCTGGCCTCGATCCAGAGGAGCCCTGACACCTCCTGTCAGTTCCGGCACACGTTTTTAGCAGACACCTGGCTTATCCCCTTGGAAGCGGTCCATCGAGCTTTGGCAGGGCTCGTGAATCGAAAGCAGCTGGAGGCACGGTGCTCAGGGGGAAATTCCCGTGCAAGTGGAGGGCGCACGGGTGAGCTGCGCCTTTCCGGTCTGTGCCAGCAAAACAGCTGTGCCCCTTTGATGCCACTCCCCTGAAGGTGTTGCCTTGCCATGGGGTGAAGGGGCAGAAGGCAACGGTCCCCACGAGGATATAAAACACAAACCTGCCTGCCTGGCTTGAGCGGCAACCTAGGTAAATGCACAAGGCGCCTGCATGCTTTCGGAGGCCACAGCCAAGCTGACCAAGATTTGATCGGCCACACGCTCTGCGAACAAGCAAGGAGTTCATTCAGGGCAGCCCAACAGGGGAGGACTGGTGTGGCAGAAAGCAAGCCCTCCTCCTCCTCCTGCCTTGAACGGCTGCACTTTTTAAGCAGGTTTGGCTCATTTTCCTGAGCTGCACCAGGCAGGCATCATGCCCGGCACGCCTCATGGGGATTTCTCCAAGCAGGCCTCTACCACCATGCACCCCTGGGGTGGGGGTAGAAGCAAACAGGGTGCAATGCAGCAGGCAACATTCATTCCCCGCACGTTCCTTATTTCCGCACTCAGGCCTGCTCCCGACGAACGTTCAACATGCACTTGAAGAATGCACTGAAAGGACAGGACGCATGCGTGCGTGCGTGCAACACAGCACACCTGCGCATGCATGAATCATACAGGTGCGCACGTGAGGAAGCTGGCACTGGCCTTCTGCAGAGACAAATGCTGATGAGGCTTTTTGCATCTGCGTGATGTGTGAACCTCCTCTTTTGAGCTCAATTCTCAGCCAGAGAGAATGATGGCTCAGGTGTGGTCCGAAGAGTTTCATTCACAAAGGCAGCTGCACCCAGTTCAGACGTGCTCCTTCAACCAGACCTGACACTTAAGCTGGAAGGGACAAAGGCACTTTGCACGTGGTCAGACACACTCTATTAGTCCCTCCAGGTGTTCTGGGGGAGAACACAACTTCTAATGACAGCCAGGCTTTACAAGAGGGAGGGGGAGTGAGGGAGAGACAGAGAGAGTTTAAATTATTTCTGCTGAAATGGGATGAATGAGGAAAAGGGGCACTTAAGAGGGGAAAGAGCAAGTTCCATTATTTTATGATGCTGTCAATATAATATGCACAGATCAAGCCAGGCTGTATTCTTAATTAATGGGCAAAAGCTTTTAGTGTAATTTTTCTCCCCTTATTCACCCCATCCATTCCTCGGCCTATTTTCAGCTCCTGGCTTTATTGGTTTAAACTGGAATGGTGCCTAGGTAAAGTTTGCAGAGGGCAGCTTCCCACCTCAGCAAAGCGGCGGCAGAGAAGAGCAAAGCTGCAGCTCTTTCCATTACACTTCTTCTGGGGTTCTTTGCAAAGCGCAGGGTGCGGGGAGAGAATCCACAGATTCCCACCATGCAAAAACCGTAATTTATTGAACAGGGGCGGGGACCAGTTGGCTAGGCCAGTGTTCCCCAGTGGTGCACTCCAGACTGCAATTCCCATCGTTCCCAGCCAGCACGAGCCATGGTGTTGCAGTCCAACACACTGGGGGAGCTCGAGGCTGAGAAAAGCCAAACCCGCTTCTGCAGAGCAGCCGGCCATTTCTCAGCCTCAGCCGCCATCTGGAACATGCAAGCGCCGCACTATGTACAATACAGGGCCAACGTGTGAACCTGAGCGTTCCGGAGAAGCCACACAGCGACCCTGAGCACGGCTGCACACATCAGGTGCCGAATTTTAATGTCTGCGGCAACATCACCACTGTTGCGTACGCACAGTCCCAAGGCTCCAGCTGCTTCAAATTCGAACCAGTATAACCAGCCACAGTTCTGGCCCAGGGCAACCTAAAGGCCCACCTATAAATATGGATGGCTCCAAAAACATCTGAGTACTTCACTTAATTGCTGCAGCACCTCCACTCCGGGTTCTTATGTAGGCCATAAAGACGAGAATGCAACCACATCAACCCACAGCGCTGGCTTGGTTGGGGTGGAGCGGGGTGGGGTGGGGTGGGGGAGCCCAGACTGCCTGGCAGCCCTGCGCTTACGCCAGCCTTTCCCCACCCTGGCTGCTTCAGCTGTCAGGAGTGCAGTTCCCAGCATTCCCAGCCCTGCCAAACGGATCGGCAACGCGAAGGAAAGGCAACTGCATATACGGCTTGGAGGATGAAGGGAGCAAGATGAAGGAGAGAACAAAGAAATGTCTTCCTCCTCCTATCCTGTGGTCTCCACGACCATGCTGCTGCCAACAATTTCTTCCCAGGACGCCTCCTGACGGAGAACACCTTAGGCTCAAGGTGACCAAGACCTTGCCACGGTTTCAGGCCCCTGAGAGGTCAACCTTGCGGAACCTCACCCCATCCCCAAATCTCCAAGCTTCCACTTTTGCAAATGAAAAAACCAATAAAAAAAAAAAAACAACACACACACACACAGAAGTCTCTTGTGGGCCCTAGAAGTGGCTGGCATGGTTGCCCTGCACAATTCACAGCTTGCCACATCCACCCCCTCCTCCTCCTCCATGGACAAGCCCACCTTTGCCGCTTCTCTTCTCCCACGGTGCAGAGATGCCAAAATCAGCAAAGAATGCACAGCACAAAGGGCTGCAGACCCTACAAAGCCAGGGAGGCCTCTTACTAACCCATATCCTGAGACAGAGGGGCAGTGTGGTACAGTGGTTAAAGCGTGGGGCTGGGACTTGGGAGATCTGGATTCTAGTCTCTGCTTGGTCATGGAGCCATCGGGCTGACTTTGGGCCAGTCACAGACTCTCAGTCCAGCCTACCTCACAGGGGTGTTGTTGTGGGAATAAGACTGAGAACAGGAGGGAGAGAATGATGTAAGCTGCTTTGCATTTGTTGCAAGAAAAAAGCGGGCTATAAACCTAATAAATAAATAAATATCCCACAGGGAAGACATCCAGGGTCAACATCTGCCATTAGCTTTCACTCAGAACAAGAACATCAGCGATTGCCTCAGCTAAGTTCGGAAAAGTTGGCCTAAGTGAAAGGGTGAGGCAGAGCGGAATGGAGTGTTATACTATGTATAAGTAATAAGAAATAAAAATATGAACTCCTCTCCTTCTGTGAAGTTGCCAGGAGACATTTTGTCCCGGGCTTCCACTTCTTACTCATCTTGCTCAACTGAGAACAACCTCATTTTTTTCGTTTTCTTTTTTCAAAAACAGAAAGTACATGATGGAGCAGATCAAACCCGCAGGAATTCCTCTTTGGCACAGCTTTCCCTGACTATCCTGGGAATACTTTCCTAACAAAATATTCAGCCCAGATGTGCATTCCACTCTCCTCTGAACCGCCAGCTTCGAAAAGAGGGGTGGAGGTCATGGCAAGCGAAGCTGTACGGAGCTCCCTCCAGGCCAGCTCAAAGGGGGCAGGAATGTGCAAGGCTGAGGGGCAGAGACCTTTCTGCTCTCCTCCTCCACAGGTGTGTCAGGAGCAAGCCTTTTGGAAGAAAACAGCTGCAGCAAAGTATCCTTTGGGCAGCTTCCAAGTTCCTTCAGTCGGCCGAAAAGAGGGAAGCAGCCCCCACAAAATGCAGCAAGAAACAGACATTGGTGGAAGTCCTGGAGCCAAGCAGTATTGCCGTGCCTTCTGCCTACACAGTCACCACACCCCAGACCTCTGCCTGCCCCCTGAAGGGAAAAGGTGAGCTAGCTTTTTAAAAAATCAATGTGGACTAGTAACTTTTGCACGCTCATTTGCAAACTGACTGTACAAGTTAAGAAGATTAAACCAATCTGTTGATGCAGACTTATTTTTCAGAGAAAGCCAGGGAGCAACACGGCTCAGAATGAAGGTGGTACTTCTGTGACTGCTCAGAATGGGATCGCACTTGAAACTGAACTAGGCTTCGCCCAGACACCTTCAGGCATTGCCATGCAGCCATAAGGACTAGAAACTTGTGTTTGTGCAAAGGCAGTGGCGTTTCTCAAGACAAATGATTCTTGTCCCTAACAAGGGAAGAAATAGCAAAATGCATACACAATGGCAGATACATGTAAGAACAATTCCAGACCATCCTCCGCCCATTTAAAATCTACTATCAAATGGGGTCTGTATTCTCTCAGTCTTTAAAGCTGCCACAGGCATTAAGCCTCCCTAATCGTGTCATTTTGCAAGTAGGGAGAGAACCGTTGTGTGTCAAAATATGCAGTTGTGGGAAGCTCTTTTTCAGATCTGCGCACAGCAAGCTCCTCCTGCAAGGAATCCTTTGGCATTTTCCTTCATGTGATTCCCATTTACTTTTCGCACTGCCAGTCTCTTCCAGGATCAAGGGTTCTGTGTTGGCATGTGCCATGTGAAAGAGGAACACCCGTGTCTCCAACCATGTGCAGAGTGCCTTTCCCCGCACCAGTGGGCAACCACAGCCGAACCTCCACGATTGGTGGGTCTCTCCCTCTGGATTTCATGCTCTCCTTCCAAGGAAACAACTTGGTTTCCTGAACTTATGAAAAGGCATTGTCAGCACGAGGGAAGTGAAAGAGAATTCCTGGGTCGTCCCAGTGCCAGAGGCAAAGGCTCCCAAGGCTGCGGCAGCGTTTTCCAAAGACGCTTTCGCACCGGCTGCACCGATGTCAAGCACGGGGGTCCCCAGACTGGGCAGAGATGACTGAGAACAGAGCTGCGCGCTGAGAACGCGAGTGAGCCAAGTCAACGGCAGCAGTGTGCAAAGACACACACATTTCGAGAGCTCCAGGCTGCTAACACCCACCTACGTGGGAGTTATTTTCAGACCGCACCACCGTAAATAACAACGCGTGCTTTCCTGAAGAAACCTGACATCACCAAAGAAAATGTCTGGAGCACTGAGAGTTGAGAGCGAGCTTTAGGAGGCTCTGCAACGGCAGGATAGGGACCAGAGCTGTTGCTCTGTACACAGGAGGCCCTGGCCTGGGCTTTGAACCCTGGATCGGAAAGCAAGTGATGGAAAAGACCTTTCCCTTCCCCAGACCCTGGGTGAGAGATACCAAGAGGCCTGCCTCAGTCTCTCCCAACCCTGCAGGACTACAAATAGTCTGGCACGGTATAAAAGCAGCCCCTTCACTTCTTGTGGGGTCAAGGCAAACATTTCTCCCTAATCTGCTGCCCCTGGATAACACAAGGTCAGTGGTTGTTAACCAGAGTTTGCCACCCTCGGTATGCAAAAACCCAGCCCTGCACACACGCTGGCTGAGCTGGGGCGGGCGGAAGCAGTCTCTGGAAAGCTCTAGCGGCAAGGGCTGGCACAGCACCCTCCTGCCCAAGCCATCCGGTGGCAACTGCCTTCCCCGCCACTACAACCACGTTGCACAAATTGTTCCGACTCTTCTGATTCGGAAAAGGGTGAACCTTCCTTTGGAAGAAGAATTTGGAGACACTTCCTCTCCTGGTTGCTCGGAGGTGAGGAAGAGTCACCCCAGGTGAGCCAAAGAAGAACTATTTACACACCCAGAGCATTCCTCTCTGGGAAAGCTGGTCCCATGGGTAGATCAACACATCCCTGTCACATGCAGAAAGAATGTCGCCTGGCTGGCTGGGAGACCTACAGAAATGTGATGCTGGTGCCCAGGAATTTGAAATATTTCCTAGATCTGGAATATACGCTGGAACCATGAAGAAGAGACAGGCAGACCTGACACATGCAGAGACAATAACTTTGGTGCTTTCTTGTGAAAAATTCCAGGCTACCTTCCGTGCACCCTGGTAAAGGGGGGATTCCTCTGCAGCAAGCTGCACCCCAGAGAAGCACCCAGAGAAAGCCACCTTCTCTAGAGGAAGACTTCCTTGTGCACGAAGTGCTGACACAGTTGAACAGACTGATTTCCAGCAACAGTAAACCAGGATTCCTGCTTCATTCAAGCTGCCTATGTTTAAAGCCTAGTGGCTCTAAGGTTTCATAACCTCTCTGCAGCTAAAAATAGACACAGCGCCTGCCACAGGACAGAAATGGAGGGGGGGCAGTTTTGCACATTTCCCATCTCAAAATAAAAGCATGAATCAGTTGGGAGTGGGGGGAGGGATTCTCTCCAGCAAGCAGAGACTGATGAAGCAATTCTCTCCCTTCTCCTGCCCTGCCCCAGCAAGAGGAATGTGTGCTGTTTTATACAGCCTTTCCTTTTAACAGGAAGAAAAAGTTTCTAGTCCCTAGGAATTCTCAGAAAAGGAAGGACAGAAGCAAACAATGCTTACAGTGGTTCAGGATTAAGGCCTTAACACTTTTCCTCCTCTTTCTGACTTACTAAAGCAAACAAATTATCACCAGCTCAGGATACACCAATTTGATTTGTTTCATATAATCTGTACATCGGGCCACAGGATTAGGCTTTCTTGGTGCAGAAAACTGACGATTTTAAAACACAGAATACACACGCATCTACTAGGCACTCCTGCTCCACCCAGCCAGATGTTTTACAGCAGACTGAGGGCACGATGTGTTGAACCCAGTACTTTGGACTACACCAATCAGACAGTCTTGCTGTAAATACCACCACCAGAAGTATGAGAAAGCTGCTGCGCATTCCTGCATAAGCCTCACACACAAAGACCCTAGCACCACTGCGGCTCGGTCTTACTCTGTTTTCTCTGTCAACAGACCCGTTGAAGCTCAGGCATACAGAAGCCTCCCCCTGCCTGTAGCAGCTCCCAGGTCCAATCTCACACCACTACAGTCAGACAGGTGTTCTTCAGAGTTGCACTCCATCCTGGGTACCTCCTCCCTCTCCTCCTCTAGCTCAGGCAGTGGACAGCAGAGCAAGCTACTCACTGTAGTAGCCAACCAGGCCAGGAGCTGCTACAGGTAGCAGAGGCTCCCATGTGCCCGCAGGCAGGGTGGTTGGCTGCTTGAATTAACCCGCCGTTTATCACGAAACGTGAATCAGTGATAAATGCACCTGCAAGAAAAATCTGGGCTTAAAGTAAGGTTCATTTTATGCCTGACTTTAAGCCCAGATTCAAATAGGGTGGCCAGTGCAGCCATGCAAATTTGCAAGGGCACTCTCTCCACACCTAGGCGAATCCCCTCTTTGATTGCCCCAGCGAATAATTCAGAGCAGCTCCCAAGCTGGTCCTTTGGTCAGTACACATTGTATGTTCTGCCTTTTAACTTTAAATGTAGCTGCTCCTGTGTCCCGTTTTTGCTAATGCAGGAGACCGGCCAGCAGCTGGAGACACTTTAGGAGGAAGCCGGCTGCCAGGATTAAGCTGCCAGATTGGGATGGGCTTAGAATACAATCACTGTGCTTGCAAAAAAAATAAAAAAATTAAAAGCAGCAGGAACGGGAGGAAGCGGACACCTGTATCATAAACTAAGTGGTATCCATGGCATCCTGTCACAAGTCTAGAAAAAAGGTAAGGGGCATTTGCACTGAATCCAACTTCTGCATGAATCACAACAGAGAGGAAAACAGAAACTGGCCACTTTATACGGCGTGGCTGCTTCAAAGGCTTCTGGGAAAGGCCTTGCAGGAGGGAGCTAGCCCAGAAGCTGACATGCAGGGCTGTGAACCAGTCTGGGCCTTCAACTTGCTATGGCCTCAAGAACCCAGCATGGAAATGGGTATAAATAACAACAACACCAGTCTACTCGGCAGGATTGTTGTGAGAATGGGCAAGATGGCATATATGAATGTTCTTAATGCTAAGATTATTCTCTTTTGATACTGCCAAGCTTGATCTCAGGGCTCATATTTACTCACAAGGAGATCAGTGGTAGATGGAGCAGCCGAATCAGTTTGGTACTCAACAACAACAACTGAGCCACTGCAGACTCTTCCTGCTCCTCAGAAATTCAAGCAAAGTTCCATCCACTGGGACTTATTCACCCAAGCAAGGGTGGCTCTGGCAAATATAGTGTAGTGCTTCCAGTCAAAGTCAGGACTATGCATGTCAACCTCTGGCCTGCATGCAGAACAGCCCAGTAAAGGGCTGGACGAGGCTGGCTGAAAGCACTGCCTTCGAAGCACACCTGGCAATCCATGGCTAGGGACTAACGCTGACCTGCAAGGACCCAAGCTAAACCATACTGCCAGGGAGAACGGTGATGAATGAGGCCTTGCTGGCTGGGGATGATGAGAGTCCCAGTCCAACACAGCTGCAGGGCAAGATGGTTGGGAAAGGCAAAAAGGAGAAATGTGGGAGGGAGGGGGGGACCACCGTCGGCTGGAGTCACGGTGAGCCAAGGATGCACTCCAACAGGCATCATTCCAGTGCTTCAGCTGCAATGCCCCACGAGTCTCCTTGCACAAGACAGCTGGCCCCACGCTCTTCGACAGAAGAGCAGCGCCCCAGCCAGAGAAATAGCCAGCCACCTGGCTACCTGTACTTAAGGTACACCGTATACATTCACTAGGGAATCCTTACGAACAACCCTGCAAAGTAGGCCAACCCCCTGCCCATTGCAGGTAGGGGACTGTGGCAGGAAGAGAGGCTGGCCACTCAACAGAGTACAGCCAACAGCTGCGCAAAGGACTTTCGGATCAGGCTACAGCTGAATTGCTACCTCGGATCCCATGCACAACTTCAAACAGAACGAGAGACAGAGGGAGAGGAGGCGGAGTGGCACCCCATAAACAGAGAGCATCCCTTGAGTCTGTGCCATTCACACACTCTTCAAGGTGGACCTTGTCATCTCACTCTTTGATTTGCCTCTGGCAAATGCTAACCTGTAGCTCAGGCCCCCCTGTGAGGATGTTTGCAAATTGTTTCAAGGTGCAATAGGAAACTATTTGCTCTTTAATGGAGACGTCAATGCATCCTGCTTGCTATGGTTAACCCTCTCCCCCATACTCCACAGACAGTATCTGTGTGCACAAATGCCACCTTTGTCCCAGGGTGCATGTAACTCAAGAGGGCACTAAGTTAACTATCTTTCCTCCAGGTTTATAGTTGTCCTCCATGGGGAGGAATGTGAGGGCACTTAGAAAAAAAGTAAAATGTTTTAGGATTTGTTAAAAGTGCATTGGAAGTACAGCTGAAAGCAACAAAAATCAATTAAGGGGGAATGAGCAGCAGCAAACTGCACAGGGGACTTTGAACCAAGGGGCCAATCCTCAGGCGGAGTTCCAGAGGCAGCATTTGATTCTGGGGGGGGGGGGGGGAATGTGCCAAGCTCTTCCCAAGAAGTAACCACCCTGAAGGGAAACTGCAACTCTTTGAACTTCTGCAAGCAGAGCTGCACTCAACTGATCTTAGCTGGACACTCTCCATTTCCGTACCAAACACCTCTTAAAATTTGAATTTTCCACAATACTGAAGCCACGATGGTAAGTGCAAGATGCCAGAGCCCATCAGGGGTATTCTGCATTACAGATTTCTAAAGGCAAAAAGAAATGCATGCATCAAATTTTAGGTTATTCACACCTGAGGACACCCCAAAGAAGGGCACTGGGTTTCTTTCAATTCACAGCCACACTCTCCAACAGCACAATGCAGCGCAGGTCTACTGGGGGTTCATTCCACTGACTTCCAGACAAGTGTGCACAGGGCTGAAGCACAATCTTATAAAGTCTGAGGACTCACATACAACCTTGGGCACATTATGCGTGCTTAGGTCTTCCAAAATCCATCTCTTCATAGGGTCTCTTAAGGGACATGCCTGTCATGTTCAGACAGAAAAAAGGCCCATTGCTCACAGGTCTTCTCTCTGCTTAATATGCACAGGTTTAATCAATTAACTGGATAAAAGCCAAACTAAGCAAGTGATTAAAAATATTTCACTTGCCCTGACTTCATCCTTCTTATTGAAAAATGAACAGACTGAAGACACTATAAGGGACACTTTAACACAGCCTTCTCCCTGAACTGGTATACACTTGCTGCTGGGGATGATGGGAGTTGTTCCTTTGGGAAAAGGCTGCTCTAGACCAAGAGGATCCACTCTATGACATGCAAATCTCTTTTGGCTGATAAACACGCCGAACCACTGCTTGCAAACACCTTTCAGTCAATCTGGGTATGACAACTGTCCTATCTCGGAATGCTATGGATTCTGTCTCTCTGTCTGTCTGTCTGTCTGTCTGTCTCCCACACCCACCCCCTGCACCATCTTCGCCCACAGGGTGCATACCGTCTCATGAACAAAGCTATTACGGATCAATCTAACTTTGCACCAGTAGGTGTTGCTCTCGCTACAAGGGAGAGGGAAAGAGACTGGCAGTTCTTATAAAACTGCAATTGGAAAAAAGAAAGAAAGAAACTGCTGTTGTTTGTTGGTCCTGGCAAATAGCAAGACACACACATCATGGAACACAAAAAGAAAAGACCCATTTGGCTAGTTCTGTTCTGAACAAACTATGTAGACTTCCAGATTTCACAGAGCTTTGACAGGCAGAAAGACTAACACATCCTCAAAATGTGCCAAAAAGTTAACAAATAAATCACACTGTGGATAATATGGCTAGTACTCCCTTGGAAATAGGCCTGTATCAAAGGAAGGGAGGAACTAGCCAACCTTTCCTTCTCTAGACTTAAAACAGGCTTCCTCATGCTCAGCTTACAAGAATCCTTTTTACAGAGGAAAATAGAAGATGAGAATTCTTGGTGATTGAGCTGACTTTTGCCAAACCCTGATGACTCACTGGGAAACCACACCAAATTCAAGCCACCCTTACTAGACAGTAGGTACACCATGACACAAGATAACCAGATCCAACGGGCATTGACTTGAAATGAAGCTCAACACGTCATCTTGAAGGGGGCAGTCTTAGCCTGGCTTTGCCCCATCACAACGCAAAGCAAGCAGCCTCAGACAAAGAGAAAAGCTCACTTACCAACCTTCTCCAACTGGGTGTCCTCCAGGTGTGCTTGAGTCCAACTCCCATCATCCACAACCCACAGGGAGTGGTATTCCCATCACATCTGGGGGACACCAGACTGGAGAAAGCTGATTTGTGGCTGCTTGAGGATTTTACTACATCGGATCAGTACAGAAATATAGCATACCAGTTCTTTTAAAATGATCTTCCCTGGCATATAAAAATCCTTATGCGACTTCCCCCCTCCTTTCTCCATCAACAAGAGGTGTCCCCAACCAGAATTAATTTTACCCAAAGAACTCCTACTACAATGCTACGCTGTGTGTCCGGGTGTCCGATTATAATCCGGGGGGTAAAAAATAAGGGGAAGAGCTGGAGCTGGCTCTTACGCGGGCAAGGCTCGCTCAGGGGGCACCGGTGGCACCGGAATTCCTCCGCCCTGATTCAGCGGCGGGCAGCGCGGCGGCCGTGATGCAACGCCGGGAACTCTGACGTCCCAAGAGCCCGTGTTGAAGGCACCGTGACTCACCCCCCTGGCATCAGCGGCTTCGAGCAAAGCGTAGTATTTCCCCGTAACTACGACACGGGCGAGGGGCAGGAAAACAGACCAAGGGAGGGTGGGACGCGGCGGCGAGCCAGCCCAGCGGAACATCCCCGCGGGACGGGGGGGCTGCGGCCAGGACCGCGCTCCAGGAGCGGCTTCGCTTCCAGGCGCAGCGGATTCCCTCTCCTCAGTTCCAGGAAAGGCCAGGCCGGGAGAGGGAGCGACGGGGGCGGCGCGTGCGCGCCTTGAAATTTAAAAAATCCCAATTAGCCTCGCGCATTTGGGTACCTTGCCCCGGGGGTGGGGCGCGTCTTCAGGCCCTTCAGAGACGGCCCGGCGGGGGGCCGCGCAGCGTGAGCTCCGAGGGCGAGGGAATTTGGGAAACTTAATTAACTTCTTTTGAACTGTTTTACTGCCGATCCACTCCAGGACATTAGAAAGTAACGGGGGGGGAGGGGGGGGAGAGGGGGAGGGGGCGCGCGGCTGGACCCGGCGGAGTTGCTTAACCTGAGCAAACCGCAGAAGTCGATTCTACCTGCGCGCGCGCGCTGGCTCCAAAACAACAAAAGCAGGCTCCGGAGGAGGGAGGCGCGGCGCCTCTCCGGCTAGGAGGAACCCGGGAGCCGAGCAGGCGCCTCGGCGGAGGTCAGGTGCAAGGGAAGCGTCCGGCATGAGCAAATCGCGCCGGGAGGCGCGCGGGCGCCGGCGGGGGCGCCGACCACCAGCGCCAGCAGGGCGGGGGCCACGATCCGCCCAGGAAAGCGACTTCCCAATCTCAGACGATGTGCAGGAACGGCAACATCCCCTCCCCCGCGCATGGCCGCCCCACGCCCTTGGCCAGATGCCCCGAGGGCAAGCCCCCGAAGGGGTTTCCCAAAGGCGCCCGCTCTCAGGCTTCCCCACTGCGGGGCCAGAGCGCTCTCCAGCTCGAAGGCCACGATCCGTTGCTGCGCGCTGCCACCGAAGGCGCCACGGCTTTCCCGCCAGACGCATCCTGCGCCCCCGCAATCACAGCAGCGACCCCACGGCGCGCGCCCCCTTCAGACGGCCGGAGCGCTACGTCGCGCCCGCTCTACAGCTCCCCCTGCAGGCCGGGCACTGGCGCTTCGCTGTTCTGCTCCTCCAACAGGGCCCTTCCCCCCGAAGGATTTCTTGCTCCCTTCCCCGTCTCTTTAGACGTACCGCCGTCTACTGAAGCAGTCAGCGCCCCCAAGGCCAGAGTGGAGCGCCAGAAGACAGCTGCGTCCACCTCCGAGCTTCATCACCCCCAACTTCATTGCCACCCCTCGCCCTGCTTCCATATCTTCCATAACTAATTGTTGTAAGCCGCCCCGAGGCTTCGGCGAATGGGGCGGCATAAAAATGTTTTAATAAATAAATAACCCCATTCACTAGCCGGAGCTCCACGTACAGTCCTGCCCGTCTAGCTTTATTCCTCCCCTGTCTCCAGGGCGCCCCCTACCGGTTGCACCAGATCTTGAGCCACAGCGCCGCCAACTCAGCCCGGCCCCCCATCCGGTCCCTCCCCCTCCTCCAATGCCCATCGTCCCTCGCCACCCAGCCTCCGTTCTGCCCCCTGCCACAACTGCCCCCATTTAGGGGACCCCAGGGGAGAACGGGGGCGCCCCACCCCCAAGTTCCTACCCCGCTTCCTGCCCCCACCCCGCGGGCGCCGGCTGGGGGCGCCCAGGCGCTCCGAGCGCTTCAAGCCGAGACGCTGCCGCTGGCCCGACGGCGACAAGCCGGGCGCGCCGAGGCACCTACCGGCGTCGCGGGGAGCTCCTCGGACGGGCGCCGCTGCCGCTGCTACTGGGGGCAGGCGGAGGAGGAGGCGAGGAGCGGCGCTGCTCAAGCTCTCATCGTCGTCGCGACTGCGGGGAGACGGAGAGGCTGCTGGCTGCGCCGCTCGCCGTGCCTGGCGCTGGACTGAACCGCCGCCGCTCCGCCTCCTCCGCCAGGCTCAGCAGCTGCTGCTGCGCTGCGCTGCCCTTTTTCGTCAGTGGAAAACTCCTGGGCTCTGACGCAGGAGGTGACAAGGGAGCCTCAGCCGAGAGCCCGGCCCGCTCCCAGCCCACACGCCGCTTCCTGCCCGCCTCCTTCCTCCCGTCCCCTCCCTCCCGTCCGTCTCACCAGTGCCCGGCAGGAGGAGGAGACGCCGGGCAGCCGAGAGGCCGCCCTTCCTTCCCCGGAAAACCGGGAGCGCGCGCCCCCGCAGGAGCCGGAATCGGCGGCGGCGGCGGTGCGGGTTCACACGTGAACCAGTGCAGTGCGTGCTGGTGCGCGCGCGCGCCCTCGACCCCCCCCCCCGCCACGCTTCCCTGCAGGACTTCTTCAGCCCCCTCCCCGCCCGTGGACAGGGTTCAGAAGTGTCCCTGCGTAGAGTAGAATAGAACCATCGGAATGAACGCGACTGAAGGCACGACCCGCAGTGCAACGGGTCTGCCCTACGCAGGACGAGGGCTGGGGGCTGCTCCCGGCCCTTGCGGGGGCTGGGGGGCGGTACTCGCGAGTAAAATCCCCTCGCGGCCGGCAGTGGGACGCGCACTCCCCGGGGCAACGCGCGCCACTGCTGTGGAGCGTGGCGTGTCGCTCGTTCAGACGAGCCAGGCGTCCTGCGAGCTGACCCCCTCCCAGCGCTCTGTCTGGTCGTGGCGGTTATTCCCAGGCCTGCAGATGCCCTTACTTCAGAATAAGCGCCGTTCACCTCCGTGGGACTTACCTCTGACTAAGCATGAGTGGGCTTGCGATGTTAAGATGCCCCCGCCTTTGGGCGTTTAGAATTCTATAATTACTTTCATTCATTTCCCTTCTTTTTAAAGAAAGTCGTTATTTCGGATTTTTTAAAAAGCACGCGATGGAGTTGCTTTTCCCCACAGCATGCAGGAAGGCTTTTCTTTCCCGGCCAACATAACCATACCGGTTTACGCGGCATCCACCGTCGTGTATGCTTGCAGAGAGAGATACTACCTACTCCCCGCTGCGCGCGTGTTCAGTGGGGCTTCCGAGATTTATGCAGGGTAGGGCGGGGGGGGGGGCTGAACTTATCCTGTGCAAAGGCCCCGCGAGCACTCTGTATCTGACCTGTTTTGCTCTTTGCCCTGGCTGCTCTGCCTTCCCCCAGCACCCACATGGACGTGGGCACAACCTTGCAGTCTGCCCAGCTCAGCTTCTCTTGCGCAATTCTTCTTGCTGTTGCTAGGGTGAGAGGGGGGCAAAGTGCTCTGCAAGCTACTGAAGCAACCCCCCCCCATCCAGACACGTGCGCGGCACCTGGAAGTCTCTGCTGCATGCACCCCCCTGCACACACACTTTAGCTTTTGAAAATACACCACTACCTGTAAAGGTTTGTTGTTGGGGCCATACATTTGTAGCGGAAACTTGCTTTCTTTTTTAAAAGTGAGACACTCGAAACACCAAATTCGGATTGTTTTTTACGCCTGGGGGAAAGTGCTAAAAGCAGTTAACTTAGGCCTCTGAGGCGGATCAGGGCCCTTATGCAGAGTAGATTGTCTGATGCACAACGGTCCTTTCCGCACACTCTTACATGCAAAAAGTAACCCTTAAAGGCAGTGTATTTGGCCTGTATTTGTTTTCTTGTCATGTTCTAAAAGTAGTTCTGATCCTTTAAACTGCCACCCCACACCCCTTGCAGAACTAAATTGCTCTTTTTTTCCTCCACCTTTTGCAGCTATGCCTTTCACTGCAGCAGGACCGACTGAAATGAAGGAGATGAAATTTGTTGCAAGTTCATCCATGCACAGAAATACTGGGAGTTCCAGAATCACAGACTAGTAGAGTTGGAAGGGGCTCAGTGCAGGATGCCAGTTAACACATCCCTGGCCGAGTTGCCCAACTGCCTCTTCATGCCTCCAGTGTGGGAGAGACCCGCACCTCCCTTAGGCCATGGCTTCCGCTGCAATTTCAGGTTGCTCTTGGAAGATGCAACAACGACACCAGTTTACAGGAGCAAAACTTGCTACCTAAAGATCTAGAGCTCAGCCACACAAGACGAAAACAAGAAACAAATAGCATATGCTCAGGTGTGCAGTGCTCTGCGTCTTTGCATGTCCTTGTCTCCCAAGGACACCCCTATTTGTGAAAAGGGAGACTAGTTGATTCCAGCAAAAACCTCAGGCAGAGAGCGGCAAGGGGTGGCTGCAGGTGAAATCCATGTGGGTAAAAGCCCGGCTCATTTGGGAGACCAGGTGCAAGAGAGATCTTTTATTTCAGTAAATGTCCAGGGGGGGTGGCCTTCAGGGAACTTCGGCCTTCAACTTTGGCCAGGGCTGCCGCCAAAGTCAACCCTATCCCTAACATGGTTTCTGGATTTAAGCCTGGGGTGAGAGTGTGCGAAGAGCAGAAGTACTGGGTGTTCATGGCAAATGTAACCTTGTTCACAGCAGTAAACAATGTTGGACAGTGCTTCTGGCTGGGCAGAAATTCAATAGGTGTGGCTTTCTGCAGTCTGCAGATGCAGTGAGTGGGAAAAGTTCCACCTGTTACATTTCTGCCTGTTATGTAGCAGAATTAAGGGGTGGGGAAGAGAGAGCAAGCTAGTGTCTGATTCGGTGAGATTCTTGATGGAACATGCAAAAGGAGCAAAATCAGTAATCCGGTTGGCACTCCCCTTGCAATCTTATGCCCACCAGAGCATGGAAATGTTTCTGCACTCCTGCTGCACCTCAGCACTTATGTGGAGAAGCATTTTGCTGAATCGTGCACAGCTTAATTAATAGGCAAAGGGTTGGCATTTGGATTTCCAGCTTCAGGCCTTTCCATGTAACAGCTTAGCAGCAATGATCAAAATCCCACATCAGTCACAATCTTTCTAGTTCTGCAAAATTCTTCTCCAGGTTTAGATGGGATTTAAAGCACCTAACCTGATGAAAACTTCTGGAGAATTCAAACTCTGGCGCATTTTTTGTGGAATCTGGTTTGAGCGACATAAGCCCCACAGTTCATTTTGCAGTTGTGCTCTGTGGAGAAGTCTGCCATTTCACACTTTAAAAGTGGACTCTCTTTTTTAAAGACCTGCTCTTGCTTAAAACTTCACGACAGATAAGCTCCTAGGGAACAACAGACCACATGATTGCAAAACAAAGATAATAGTGCTAGGAAAGGGGCAGGAAGGGGGCAGGGGGGGAATGTGTCTTGTCCAATCACGTCTTTTGCAGTCCTGGCAGCTCGCCTGGCCTGCTGGAACGAGGTGCTCTTCTGCGTTTGGACAGGACGAGCGTTTAGCTTTACAATGTGTTGCATAAACTGGACAGATAGTGCTGTTGCTGCTCTTGTTTGCCAGTTTGCTGAATGCGAGCCGAGCCAGGCCTTCCTCACCACCCCCTGCATCCCGCCTCCCCACGCGTCTCCAACATTCACCCTTTCTGGAAGGGACAAGGGCCTCTAAGTTTGTGGCTTTCCTGGAAAATACATCAGGTAGAAATGATTCATTGATAAGCTATGCATCCTGTACATCACATTCCTGGACATTCTGTTGATGTGCGTTTGCTGCAGCGTGAACTTAACTGAGGTTGAACTTGGGGGAAGGGGCAGGAATGGGGCAAGACAGAAGCTGCTGTCAGCTCTTGCCTTGAAGCAGATCCGGAAGATGCCCCGGGGTGTTCTGGCCCCACAGGGGAAAGACAGAAATCTCCACAAGCGGTGGTGTAGTGGAAGCGGGGCCTGCAGAGACGCAACGCCACCACTTCTTTAAGAGCTATAAGCTGAAATCCCTGGTCGCCCCACTTCAGCAAAGCTCCAGTCCTTGGGGCTGCTGGGGTGGGGTGTTTCCAGCAACAAATCACTTCTCTGAGGGAAGGCAGAGCAGCCATGCAAAGTAGGTTGCCATGGCGTGGCGTGGCAGGGCAATTAAAACCCATTCTCGGGATTCTACCAGTTGATAGCAAGAGCAAACCTGCTTTGTCTTCTGTTATTGTGCTGAGTTCAACTAATGGGCAATTGCTTGGTTTTTGAAACAATAAGAGACATAATCAAATACAGGGAAAGATCTGCATTTAGGTGTTTGTTGTTTATAGGTAATCGAGTGTGGGATTTATTTATTTATTTGGAGTTTTTGTATGCCGTTCTATTTGCATAAGCCTCGGGACAGCTTCCAAAACAATAAACAAGCATATAAATAATACGTACTAAAGTATTTACTATACTTAGGGATATATAGATACTGTAAAGCAGTCAATAAATGTTGATCCTGCCCAACTGCACACACATGGGCGCCCCCCTCCCCATTATCACCATGGTGGGCCGGTTCACAACAGCCCCTTGTGGTTCATCCGAGTAGTAATAAGCCACTGGGCTGTTGTGCAGCCACTCTGCAGATTCAAGCTCCCGTTTGTTCTGGGACGGGGGCTTATGTGGTGGGTGCTAACTTCTGTATAAGCTGCACACACCCAGAATGGCTGACACCATTCTGCTGCTCTTGATCTTATCCCCGCAACAACAGCCCTGTTAGGTTGGCTGGGCCTGTGAAGGTCCGGTTGGCTGCATGGCCGAGTGGGGACTAGAACCCAGATCACCACAGACCCACTCCTGTGCTCTTCACCACGACACCACAGCGGCTTTCAGGTTTGTGTACTGAACTGTTAGCATGTCAGGCTCGGCAGGAGAGAGTTCAAGTCACTCACAACCTCCTCTAGTCTGTGCTCACTTCCGTGGGATTAAGCCCCACTGAACTAAGAGGTTTACTTCAGAGGAGACATATACAGGGCTACACAGTGAGTGCCCTTGGACCCGTCAGGCTCTCTCTCAGCCTAAACCACCCTGCAGGGTTGCTGAGAAGACAAGAGAGGCGACGAATGCCCCCTCCCCAATCTCTTTGGAAGAAGGGCAGGGCCCATGGGCTGAACCCCACAGGTGAATGCACAGTGGCAATCTAAAGCTGCCCCTAGTGAGTTTGTTTCCCAACACTCCAGGTTTTCTAGAAATAACCTTTCTAAACCCTGCCAGTGGCAAACCGGTATTAGAATGCTTGCAAGATTAGATCCAAGATATGTGTTGTCCTCCTTCGCAACTACCGTGCCTGGCTAGCAGAGGGGGGCACGGGGAAGGGGTTCCCCCCAACCTCGCGAGGGGAAATCCCTTACCTGACAGGCTGGATCTGGCTTCCCCCTTTCATTTCAGCTGACTGGGCTCTTTTGCGGAGTGACCCTGCACTGGCCGTGCCAAGTTCCCCTGGGGAAGAGGTCCCTTGCTCTGCACTCTGCCCCCATCTCCAGGCAGAGCAGGGTCTCTCTCAGACGGCTGAAAGTTGCATTTGGAGGCTTCCATAAGCACACCTCTCTTTCTCTGGCCACTCCTGGTCAAGCCAGAACTGCATCCATAGATGCAGCAGACAAGGTAAGGCAAAGCTACTTACTCCGAAGTTAGTCGCACTGATTTCCGTGGAGCTTACTCCCAAGCAAGTGGTCAGGGAAGGCAGCGCCAGAGGCCAAACTGTACAGCCCCTGACGCAGAATGCCGCCTCTAAAGGAAGTTTCTAGACCTCATTTTTTGCAGCCAAACACTGCTTTGGAACCGATTGCCTCCGCTGCCTTAAGAGGGTGGAGCAGATGCAGAGGTACACTTACAGACCTGTACCTTGCATAGGCTGATTACATCCTTGGAGACAAAGGCATTACTGCGTAACCCACAACATCACAGCTGTCCTCAATTAACCTTCCCAGTAGTTGGTGTTCTCAGGGTGTCAGGAAAGAGAGAGGCACAAGGAGCATGGCCTGCCCCAAAGCAGCCTGGAAAAACTGTCCTTTGATGAAGGAACTGAGAGAGCCCTTTTAAGAGATCCTCAGCCACCGGGCGCCAGGGGTCGGCATCACAGGGCACTTGTCCTGGCCTATGTCCAGGAGGATCCCACTTCTGTATGCCTCACACACTCACAAACAGTTCAGCCCCGCTGCTTTTTCAAAGAGAATCCTTTCTTGTTTTAAAAGAGCACGTACCAGTTGACAAATCTGCAGAAGAGATCCTGTGTGTGCAATTCCATTGCTCGGCATGGCAAAGGTAGTGCCTTGCAGATGATAGACAACCTATCAAACTACTAACCTTCACGAAAGCTGGCTAGGCAATAATAGAAATGCTTCTCTTGGGCACTTCAAATATGGGTGTTTCTGATCTTTGAGAAAACCCCCGAAGAGGAGGAAAAAAGGCCGGCTACAATAGAGCTTTTTCATGAAACGGAAGAGAGAGGTTATGGGGCAGCGAGTCCCTGTAATAAGCCCATTTTTAGGGTTCTCCTCTGCACCAGCTCTCCGGTCTCCAATTCCAGCTTTGGAACTGGCATGCAGCCAGTCCTAACCACCATTCCCTGTCTCGAAAGGACAAAACCTTCATTACTTGGTGCACTCAGAAATTCTCCTAAGGTGTGCCAGGGTTTCTGCATTGGGTCGCCATGAGGTAATAGGAATTGCCAGACCTATTTGTCTGAAAGTGTTTCTTGTAAAAAAAAAAAAAGATCATTAGTGTAATGTTGGTCCTGTCGGTAGAATGGCGATGCACGGAAAACAGCAGAAGGGGGTTTGTATTGGTGTGTTTTAAACATCTAAACTAAAAATTAAGGACAACATAAGACTCTTTATTAGACCATATGTGAATGGGGTTTGTTCATTCTCTTTTGCTGTGGATTTTAAAAATAAAGGAACGGTGTTGGCTGCAGAAGAGAAGTTCAGTATATCTGGAGTTCAGTTAGCTATAGCGAAACTATTTCTCTGGAACCAGGTAATGGTTCTGGGGAATTCTGGCAGTTGTAGGATCACATTCTGTCTAAACATAAACTTGTGGCTCTAATTATTCAAAGTGCCCTATAATTTGCAATTTGGGTAACCGTGAGCAAGCATGGCATGGAAATTAGAGTGCTCGGGGGGTCCAGGGTCTGGTCCTCATTTGGCCAGACAGCTCACTGGGTGACTTTGGGCCAGGCACTGACTCTCAGCCAAACCCACCTCACAGGGTTGTTGTGCAGACAAAAAGTGGAGAGGAGGTCTTTGCAAGAGGAAAAACCTATGGTGTTCAAGAAATACTGAATAACAATGGGGAGCTAAGCCCAGCTAAGTGTGTTGCTCAGGGCCCTCTTGGCTACACATTTATTATGCTTGTTACTGCATTCAATATTCTGGTGAGGAACCTGTTTATGTGGCTTCATACCAGCTTTTACTGGTATGGCTTTCCTCAAAGAATCCTGGGAAATGTAGTTTGAAGAAGACACGGGGGCTTCTCTGCTCAGAGAGCCCTAATCCCAGAACGTCATGGGTTAGCATTCCAGGCAATTACAGCCGATCCCTGGAAAAGAGGCCGTGGGGCCACCAGAAGCCTGTTGCCTCCTCAAACCTTGAACTGCACCTGCCCTTGTCATGGCACAGGTGCAAGGATTGCCCAGGAATGGCTATTAAATGACTTAAGCAGTGCAATCGTGTGCATATTTGTCTCAGGGGTAAAGCACACCACTTTCAACAGGACTTACTTCCAGGAAAGTGTGCAGCTAAGGCTGTAATTCTGTACCCGCTTATGTGGGAGTAAGCCTCATTGAACTCAGTGGGGCTTTCAACTGAGTAGACAGGTTTAGGATTGCACTGTTAGTCCATAGTTTAGATATAGCTTCTGTGGCAGGGCCATAAATTAATGCCTAAATTAATGCTTTCATTCATTTAATGCATTAATGCAATATAGAATAAATAAGTTATAAATTTATAACTTAGTTATCTATAAGATAAATAATACATACATACATACATACATAAATGCTTTCATTGGCCTAATTTAAAATAGCCTTCTGCAGAAGATCCATTCAGACCTCTTTCAACAGCAGTTTGTCCCTCTTCTGGGCAATGAGGAAGACAGAGGGAAGTATTAGAAAAAGAGAGGAAAGGGGTGGCAAAAGAGAAAGGGGGGGACAGGATGGCAGAAAGAGAAAAGGGGTCCCATCCCAACATGATTCTGAAGCCCCTGAGAACAAAAAGTTTCTGAAGCTCGTTCTGCGGCCTCCAAGGCTCAGCATTTTCCTATCCTGCCTTCAGATCCAACACTTTCTGCAAAGGACACTCGCTGCTGCTCCAACGCACTCCGATTTTCTTCATAATTGTGCCAAGCCAGTGCACCCTCAAGTTGGAAAGCTCATCCTGTGGCGAGCAGTGGAATTCACACCCAAACCAATGGGGAAACCTATAGGAATGTGATGCTCAACAATGAGAACGTGCCAAATTCCAAGAATTCCCTATTTTAGAAGTGGCTTGAAACAAGGAATTGGAAAGATGTAAGAGTCAGGAAGTATGTGAATTCAATGACCAAAGAAATTAAGAAAAAAATCGTGGCCTTGATAGGTATCAGGTAGGAGGTCTTGTTTACACACTAGCTTATCGCAAGTGACCAACAGTGTGGTGTACCGTAACTCAGAATGGTTGCACAGGAAAAGAGAAGGCTGTTCTGAGGTTGCACTGTGCAGCCATGAGGGCTTGAGGACGAGCATGCTAGAATGTTTAACAACTCCTCTTTTCTTACACCGGGGATCACTATCTGAGCTAGCTCTCCCACCCTGGCCAGAATATCGTACTAATATTTCTGTTGCAAAAGTCTCCCTGGCAGTCAGGTGAAGGCAAAGGGGAATCGCCCCTTTGATTAAAGATATGCTAGGAAAATAATGAACAACCTTCTGTCAGCTTTCCCCAGCCTGGTGTCCCTGAGATGCCCAACTCCCACCTAGTTGTTGTGGATGATGGGAACTGCACCCAGAACAATATTTGCAGGGTGTACTGCAACACAAGGCTTTCCAGGTGCTCTGTTACAAAGCCATGCATGCATTAGGTGAAAAAAAATGAAATTTGGCGCACTTTGCTGGCAAACTTCCTCAGCCCGTCCTGCAGATGGGGAGATGATGGGAGCTGTAGATTCCATCAGAGGTGCTTCCTTCTAGCTCCTAAAAGAAACCTGAGCACAGGGGACAGGGAGATGGTATGGTCAAAGAAGTCTTCTCCAACCTGGTGTCTTCTGGATGGGTTGGACCACAACTCTCACCAAGCCCAACTACACTGTAGTCCAGCGCATCTGAAGGACACTCAATTGCAGAAGAATATCAGAAGCACCCTGCTGGGTCAGCCCAAAGGCCCACCCAGTCCAGTATTTGGTTCACACATCAGGAAGCCCACAAGCAGGTCACTGCACCCTCCCACCTGGGTTGCAGGACGTCAGGAGGATGTATAAGGCTCACAGTTGCCGCAAGAGATTTCTCTGTGTGTGCCGCGTAACCAGACAGGTCACCTCCCCCTGTGAGCATCATGACTTCACTGCCTGACTTCAGAGTGACACGAAGGCCAGCTCAGGCCCGGCACGGCCCTGCAGTGACACATGCAGACAGCTTCCAGTCTAAGTCTTTATATAGGCAAAAGCTTCCGGACGTGGGAGATCCAGCAAACCTCCTGACCACAGCGAAACTCCTTCCCTTCCTGCATCGCTCAGCCTCTGCCAAGAGGCTGAGCAGCCCCCATCCCTCACACGCCCTTGTGACTTGCCAAGCTTCGGGAAGGATTTAGCAGAAGTGAACTGAAGCCACATCGCCCTGCTTCAGACAGAGGGGTCGATTCACAAAAGTGGTGTGAGAAAGAGGGCAAAATCCAGGGGTTCTGAGTGGGAGGCTGTCAGATAGTGGTGAGGTCCTTAGCACCGTGAGGCCAGTGATGTGCGTGCGAGGCAGGGGTGTGTAAGAGTGCCCTAAAGTGAGCTTCTCCAGCCACGAGAGACTTGTAAAGGAAATGACTGGCTGTAATGTAAACATGCCATGTAGCCCACTTAACAAGAGGCAGATAAAGGAAGGAGCCGAGCTCTGCCCCGTTTCTCACAAGGGGCCCTGGCTCGGGAAGGGAAGGCGCTGGCACAGAACTGCTGAGTAAGGAAGGAGGCCACAGGTCTCGGGCGTGACTCAGCGCAAAAGGAAAACCAGCGGGGGAGCAGCTTGCAGCTGGGTGGGAACTGCCGCAAGCAGCCCTTTCTGCAGAAGCGGGGATGCCCACTGGCTCACCCCCTTCGCGCTGGGTGCCATCGCAGCGTTGTGCACGAATGCCACTCCAGGAAGAAAGCAATCAAGCAATTTGTAATGGATTTGTCATCAAGGGATTCACCGGTAATAACTAGGTATTACTACAGCCTGGATCGCGGTGACTTGGAGACGCCAAAGCAAGTGCAAAAACAGCAACACGTGGGAGAAGCTGCCGCCCAGCTTGGGACGTGCCGTTATGGGTATTTCCTGTTTACAGTTCGATGTTTCCCTGGAACGAGGTCCCCCGTATTTAGTGGGGCTCACTGTAGAAGTATTTAGGACTGCTGTTCGAAAGATCCACTTCTTTAGCATTCAAAACTTAAACTGCAGATTCTGGGGGCAAGAGAGGGGTTGCTGTTAGATCCAAGCCTTAGGAAAATATGCAAAAAACACTGTTGGGGGAGGGGACAGGATCAAACAAAACGTAAATGCTAACTTTACAAGAAGGATTTTCCTTTGTGTAGGGCAGGGAGCACAGGAAAGCGTTAATGTCCCTCCCCAGGAATGCTCTGATCCTACTCCTTTTCAGGCCCCGCCCCCATTTTCATTCTCTATATAAATACCCAACAAATTAGCCTTTGCCTTTAACAGCACATCTAGTTTGGCTCTCAGCTGCAGAAGTTAACATTTCAAAAGAGCAGGGAACCTTGGCTACCTGAGGCTTGAATTGGGATAAGGTTCTTGGGGGTGGGGTTAAAATCACACTGCATGTGTTAATGGGCTTCCCAGCCTGTGCTGGTAGCATTGTGATCGTTCACACAGTGATTGTCCCTCTCCAATGCTTCCCGCATTTAGTTTCCTTCTTCACCATCACAGGTACAGTGGTACATGAACCTGAAACTCTGCGAGTACTCCATATATCTGAAGAAGTGGGCTATAACACACAAAGGCTGAGGTCAGGATAAATGTGTTTGCTTTTCCCTTAAGGATGTTTCCCCAGAGACCAAAGGCCAAAATCAAGCGCACTGTTGCAGGTCTGATCACCCTGGATGGGTGTGCAAGTTGGACAGTGAAGAAAGAGGACAGGACAGAAATGGATGCCTTCAAAACATGGTGTTGGAGGAGAGCTTTGCAGAGACCCTGGTCTGACCCATAGCAAGTAGGCCCTCGAGCAAATCAAGCCAGAATTTTCCCCGAAAACAAAAATGGCAAAACTGAGCCTGTTGTATTCAGGTGCATTATGAGAAGGCAGGACTTGCTGGAGAAGACATTCATGCCAGGGAATCTTGTACACAGAAGAAAAGGAAGTGGAAAACCAAATACGAGATGGATTGACTTCATAAAAGAAGCTGCAGCCTCAAATTTGCAAGAGCTGAGCAGGGCTGTGAAGGGCAGGACACCTTGGAGGGCTTCCATCTGTAGAGGGAGATGCCCTGATGGCACGTACCAACAAGGTACGTTCGTTGCTTTATAGCAGGGGTGTGGAACTTCAGGCTCTGGAGGCTAAGCCTAACTTCTTAAGTTCTTAGACGCCCATGCCCCTTTCCTGGATTTTGCGCGATTCCACCCCATGCCCCTCTTTCTGAAGGGTTGACATGCCTAAGCGTCTTGACAGGAGTGTCCAGCTAAAAGATGTCGGTATTTTCAGTCCTTGGGACTTGCCGCTTTCCCCTCTACTGATGTATGCCCCCACCCCCAGCACTTCAACAAAAGTAGACTCACAGAGGGTTGGAAGGGGCCAAGAAGTCCATCAGGTCCAGCCCTCTGCTCTGTACAGAACTCCAAGTTAAACCATCCCTCTCAGATGGCTGTCTGGCTGGATCTCGAATGTCTCCTCCATTATGAATTCCATTCCCCCGTTTCATAAGGCCGCTGCTTTAGAAGATACGAGGGTCGGATGGACGACACTCAGCTGGGACTGGAGCCAAGAATACAGGAAACATTGCGTGTCCTTTCAAGGAGTTTGTCTTGCATTTTTTCAGCTGGATTCATTCAATTAATGTGGCCCAGAAAAAAGGAATATCGAGAAAACACCAGAGAATCCAAAATGTGTGGAAAAACCATAGAGAAGTGACCTGTGCTGCCCTGTGTGTATCATTTGCTGTTGTTATGTGTCATCTCTGACTTATGACGACCCTATGAATGCCAGCCCCGCAAACTGTCCAGCACCATTCATGGTAGAGTTGGAAGGGGCCATGAAGGCCATCAGGTCCAACCTGCTATTGCAGGACAGCAATTTTGTTGTTTTTAGTCACGAAGTCATGCCCGACATATCGCGACCCCAAGGACAACATTCCTCCAGGCCTTCCTGTCCTCCACCATCCCCCCCCCCCCCCGAGTCCACTTAAGCTCAGGGACAGCAATTTACACCATCCCATTCAGATGGCTGTCCTGTTTTGTCTTGAATAACTCTAATAGGAGAGCCCATGACCTCTCCAGGCAGCTGGTTCACTGTCATATTCAGCTCTTCTGATAGGTGTGAAAGGATGATTTGAAACAAGGGAGTAAAGAGATTTGAAAAGGTAACAAAGAAAATTACTTAGCCCAAAAGAGGGGAGGGGCCAAAATCAGATAGCACAAGGTATGGGGAAACAGGCATGTAGGCAGGAGGGCCCAATGCTTCCTGATTGTTTATTGACAAGCTGGGCAGAACAAAATGAGCCTCTTGTAGCCCACCAGGGGCAGGGCTGGATTGGGAAGAAGGGCCGGTGTTGGGGCAGCGCGGAGCAGGCGGGCGGAAAGAGTGTAACTCTCAGTACCCTATTAGCCAATTAGGGGAAACGGAGAGGGAACAAGCGGCCCGGAGCAGGGTTCAAAAGGGGGGTGTGAAGATGTGCTCAGGTGAACAGAAGAATGGGGCGGAAACCGTTCCTTTCTGTTCCCTTCATTGCAATAAAGTTTTAAAAAGAACTCTCTGCATGCCTGGGATATTTTTCTCTTCCGACGGAAAGGAAAGAGTGATCATAACACTGCCAGGTTCAAGAATGTGGCTTCCTTTATGGAGTCCGTCCATCTCTTATCTAGCCTTCCCTTTGTCTTCTGCCTCCACCATACAGCCTGCTTATATATGAAAGGATCAGACGCACATGTAAACAAGTCCAGTTCAGCTTGTTTGGTCCTTAGAGGAGCAGATCCAGCGGGTGGCAAGGTCCGCCAGGGCCTGAAGAGGGACCAGCACCATAACACGGGTACGAGTCCCCTTTGCAAAGTCTTCAAGGCCGTCATCTGTACCCTAAACCAATTCCCAATTTGCAAACTTCCCTTCTCTCCTCCAGGTTCGAGGCTTCCCCTAAGGGACCAAGCTGCAAGGGCTGCTGGGATGGTGTTGTCTCTGCAGCAAGGGATCATGGGATGGGTACGAAGTTGCTGCACAGCCTTTGTTAGTTCAGGGGTAATGCAAACCATGCAGAAGTGTGAGTCTATGCGTGCCAAAGTGAATGTGAGAACAGCTGCATTTCTGCCAGGCAATTTTTAAAGATCCGGCAGTTGTTTTTCTCCCCAGAGCTAACAATTAGGTCATGCTTAAGCCATGCTGTAAGCATTTGTAGCTGCAAAGATTCCTCTCTGCGAGGAAATCGCCACAGGGGAGGAACAGTTTATAACATTCATACCTTGTATAATTCACTAGCAGTCTTCTACAAAATTATATTAAAAGCGAATTTTAAAAGTCCATTAAATGTTGTTGTATAATTCACTAGCCGTCTTCTGCAAAATTATATTCAAGGTGAACTGAAACAGTCCATTAAATGCCACTGTGGCCCCGTTCTTTTTCTCCCCGTACCTCACTTTTCCTTTTCCACTTTGGCACTTGATTCTAGGGACTGCTCAGGCCTCCGAGTCATTTGCACCTATTTTTGATTTTATGTCCTTCCTCATCAAAATGTGAAAACAGCGATTTGCTTCCTAATTCTATAGAAAGACTCCCTTTCCCTATTCCCCAAAGGCAAGACACTCTTTCTTCCAAGTAGCTCAATTACAGAAAATTACAGAGAAATGTCATCACAGACGGGTCCTGCAATGTTTGCACACGGCCAGATCCAGGGAACGGAGAGTGCCGCCAGTGGGGGAGGTGCTTGTGCTCGTGTGTGCCAGTGTGTCGGGTGCGACACCCGCCTGAGGCACCCCCAAAACTTGGCAGGCTGCTTGGAAAGGTAAACCTTTTAGAAGGTTGGACGCGTCCAGCCCTCGCTGCTTGCAGGCAACCATGAGTCAAACTGCTTCCCCCCCCCAGGATTGGGCAGATACAGGGAGGAGACAGTGGCCGGTTCCGGTATGTATCACAGAACCCCCATGCTTGGAAATGACAGCTCCCTCCTTTCAGTGGATGGTGTGACACAAAAGCTTAAGAGGGAGGAAATGACCTCGGTGATCTTTCTCGGCTTCCCCAACCTGGCCTTCTCCAGATGTGTTGGACTGCAAGTCCCATAATCCTCAGCCAGCATGAGTGAGAAGTATGAGATTCGCAGCCCGACATATATGGAATGCACCAGGTTAGGACCGATCTTGCATGGTCAACCTAAATGAAATCTGATGGCCTAAAACGAAGGGGACATCTCTCCACATAACACCCAAATGCAGGCAAGTTATTTAGCATCTGAAACAAAATCTTACAAACGCTTCTTCCCTCCCAGGCACCAAAAAGGGGGAAGAACAATAAAACTTGGACAGTGCAATCCTATGCATGGTTAGACAGAGAAAAGATATCCAGTTCCCAGTGTGCAGAAACAATGTGTTCCCCTTTCACAACATTTAATACTACCTGAGGTGGCTACCACATTCTTCTAGTCCTCATTGTCTACAAGGGCTCAAGAACGTTTGTCTACGTGCAGACAGAAAGAGAACCACATACAGAGGGACTTTTGGTTGGGTCCATCATTGTTGGAGGATTGCAATATCAACAAAAACAGATGTTTCCTTAACATGGTGCACTCATCTGTTTCCAGCACAATGCAAACTTATCCCCCAATAAGTTATGGGGAAACTAATCCCCCAGTAAGTTATGGGGATGCATTGCTTATCTGATCTTTACATCTCTTGCACTCTGCCCTTTAGAAATACTTGAAGGTGACGGGGTGATTAAATTAGATGCTACAGTCACATATGCGTAATAATGCCCCTATCGACTTTTCTGGTGCTTCCAGATGGACGGCTACTGGTGCAATTTATCAAAAAGCAAATTATGCAGCGATTTAGTTTTTATCACTGATTTTTCTGCGTAAGGAAAGAGGCGGAAGCATCGGTGAGCAAAGGTTACAAATCCAGATGACAGCTGGGCCCCCATCAAATTCCACACAAGAGGCAGTGGATTAAACACCTTCCTACACTCAACCGTTTTGCATCCAAAATTGCAAAATTTGCATGCTCCTGAAGTTGTTTTTCTGCACTTGTCTGTAGAGGTATACAAAAAGACAAAGAATGCCTGGTGTGGAAAGACTGGACAGGGAGTCTTTCTTCCCCTTTCTTATAACCAAGACCCAGTGTGGTCTTTTGGTTTGAATGTTAGACTGGAACTTGGAAGACCTGGGTTCTAATCCCCACTTGACTTTGGGTGGGTTACTGACTCTTGACATAACCTACCTCACAGGGCTGTTGTGAGGACAGCATGGAGAGGTGGAGGCTAATGTGGGTTGTTTTGCAGGGGAGAGGCCGGTTATAAATATGACAAATTAATTCTCGAACGCAGGGTCCTTCCGCAGAACAGTCTGGTGGGAGACGCAGGGCTCTTCTTCACACAGCGCAGTGCGAAACTGTGGAACTCACTGCCGCAAGATGTAGTGACGACTACCAACTTAGGCAGCTTTAAAAGAGGATTAGATGGATTCCTGGAGGAGCGGGCTATCCATGCTATTAGGTGCCTGCACGCCACCTCCGATCACAGAGGCAGTGTGCCCATGTGCCGGGAAACGTAGGCAGGACGGAGCTGCTGGTGGGAACTTGTGGGCAGCTGGTTGGTCCCGGTGTGAGCAGCATGCCAGACTAGTGGACCGCTGGTCTGATCCAGCAGCGCTCTTCCGATGCTCTTGGCTTGTACTTCACCCCCAAAGAAGCCATGAACCACCTGGGAGCAGCGGATGTTCTAGCCCTGTTGAAAGGCAAGTGCGTGGGGTGCAGATGGAAGGCCTCAGAGAGCCCACGCAAGCCACCCTGAGGCCAAATGAAACATCAGCAGGACCTTCCTGAAGACGTGCGCCCAAGGGGCAGGGCCTTCTTGGCAGCAGCCTCCTCCTGTGTCCTCCAGACCCAGGTGGGTCCCAGCAAGTCAAACCTCACCTGGGCAGTTTTGTATAGGATGCTATTTGATTTTCATCGTTCAGTAGGATTTATTTATTTATTTAGAAAATTTCTATGCCACCCCATTCGCCGAAGCCTCGGGGCGGCTCACAAATAAATCGTATCCCTGCTGTTACTAATGCTTTTATCATGATTTTCCTGTGCCTCAAATGTTTACATGTTGCTGTGTGCAGCCCAGGGAAGGCGTACTCCAAAAGGCAGCTTGTACAGATTATTGTATTTCTATAATTTAAATATAGAAATTAAAAAAATAAACCTGGATAAAAGTCTTATTAGCAGCTGCCCCTGCCTCCAGTTTGCTTGGCACCACAGAGCAGTGCTTTCCCCAGCTGCTGCTTCCTCCATGAATAGCAGCGGCTCTGCCCCAGACACTGCGCTTTGCAGTGCTGGGTGCAGGATCCGGGCACGGCACGGAGACCAGGTGGCTCTCTTGCCAGAGCTCCGTTACCCCTGCATGCACAAAAGGAGAGAGAGCAAATGAAGCTCCTCGGCCAGGACCAGGCACGGCCTGATATAGATATGCCACCTGTAGGGACAGGAGAATGTGGAAGTGCCTCCTGGGTTAGAGCAAGATCCCTCAGGCCCAGGCTTCTGCCCACCCAGAGGACAACCTTACCTGCCAGCAGGTAAAGCAGTTTGGATCCAAGCAGAGCCTGCAGTAGGACCCTCCTGGGAATGCGACTTTGCTCCCTGGAGGAAAGGTGGGTTCTCCCCGCCAGAAGAAAAAAAACCCACCCAGAAACCACTTCCACCAATTTTCCACTTAAGCTCGTTTGCCTTATACAGCAGAGGGAGGAAAAATTGGCTGCCTTTGTTGTGCAGTCCATTAAACTGGGTTTCTCGCATCCGTACTGTTCACCACAACTTTTTATGAGCTTTAACTGTCAGCAAAAGGTTATGAATCCCAGATGTTCTTATATGGATATTGCTCCTAACGAGAAGAGGTTTGCTATATGGCACTTGTATTATATGCAGACATTTTCTCTTGCTGGAAAATTGAGGATGCTCATTTCAAATACCTATACATGATTCTTTGTGGGTCAGTCCATCCCAAGGGGGTGAGAAGGTGCTTGGCATCCTGGAACAAAAGAACAGAGTTGCTGAAGGGGCGGCTGGGAAAAAGGAAATGAATAGGTTGGGGGTTTGAAGATCATTAACTTGGCAGGTGGTTTAGTATTAATCCATTCCAGTTATGCACCCCTGAAGATATAGTGGGAAGGAAGTTGGCCTGCTTTAATGGCTTGGTCCTCTTAAAAATGACTGCTAATTATGGGCCATCAAGGCCAAGCTGAATTGCAGGTTGGACCTGCCTGGAGGTAGAAGAACTGATCTGTGTCAGAAAGGTGCATGTCAAGGTGAGTGGAGCAGGGAGAGGAGGCAATTTGACATGTTTAGGTGGTTCATGGGTTCCGTTCTGTTCATTGCAGTCCAAATAAAAGCAGCAGAGTCTTGACTCCCTGCAGGTGTTAATTTGCTATACGTTGCATTGCTAAAATGACTGAAATATCATTAATTACTGGCATTGTAAAGGGTCACTGCACCTATTCTGCAAACATTTAAGCTGGAGTTGATTGGTCACGGACCGTATTTTTGGCATTCCACTGTCATTTTGCTCAAGCTTCTGCATATACATTCATGTGTCAGCTTGCCAACTTGGGCCATTGATGTATTGCTGACTGAAGTGCTCATTCAAAATCCTAACTAGCAACGTGTCATTAGATTCCTTCTTTTGCTGCAACAGAGCAGCCCTGGAAGATCTACCTCTGGAAATGTTGGGATTTGTGATACCTGCATGCTTCCTGCTTGCTTTGGTCCTTCTCAGCTTGCATCTGTGTTAATTACAAAGTACAGGATAAACACACATACTTCCCGCACTCTGCATATGTTGGCCCGATGCAGTTATGAATAAACCAAGATGTACAAACGGTATCTCATCTCTCCAAATCCAGGAGAGGGTGTTTCTGGTGCCATGCAGAGCGCCTTGACTTGTTCTCAGGTAGTTAAGCACACCCAGCTCTCCTGTTATCCTTGCTTTTTCATCTATTAATATTATGCCAATTTGTTCTGCAAATATCTCACCTTTCCTCCAAGGAGCTCAAGGGCTTGAAATGGCTCTTGCTCCCGCCTCAGGCTGCTTGACGCTCGCAATAGCCCAGCAGGTGGGTTCGGCTGAGGGAGCGCACCTGCTGAGCGGCTGCACCCCTCCCGGCCACACTGGCTCAGGATGTGGTCGGGGAAGTGCCCCAGCCCAGCCCAGCCCGAAGCCGCAGCCGCACGTGGGAGGGGCACAAAGAATGCCCCCAACCTTGCTCCTTCCAGTGGTGCATTCTGCATCATCCATGATGAGTGCAAGGGACCACATCCACCCAGGCACGGAGGCACAGGCACATCATGTGAGGAGCTCTGAATTAACCCTGGCCCTTGCCCGGAGCCTGAAGCATGTTGGCTTCAGCTTTCCTGTCCCCCACCCCCCATCTCGAATGCTCAGGGGTGAGGAAATGCATCAGACCCCTTACAAAATGAACAAAATGACCCCTTGCCAAGGGAGGAACTATCCCAGCCTTCCCCTGCCATATGCGCTGGACTACAACTCCCATCATTCCCAGGAGTGGGGGTGTTCCTCAGTTCTTAAAAGTTTTTTTCTGAGCCTCACTGCCTTTCAGAAGGGGGACCCCTTTTCTGCAGCAGACTCACGGGGTGCAGATCCCCTCCCCAAATGGGGACCCCCCCCAGGAAGTTCCCTCCACGTAGCAGCTACACCTAGAAAAAGAGAGGCAGCGTCGTGTGGCAGCTCAAGTGTCGGACCCAGGAGATCCGGGTTCGAGTCCCAACTCAGTCAGGAAGCTCATGGGGTGACTTTGGACCAGTCACGGACCCTCAGCCCAACCTACCTCACAGGGTTGTTGTTGTGAGGATATGACTGAGAGGAAAGGGGGAATTAAGGAAGCCACCTTGGGTTCCTTGAAAGGAAAAAAGCCAGGATATAAATAAATAAACAAAAAAATAAATCCCCCATCCCATTGACACCAACAGATGTATTGCTAGGCCTAATTGTCATGCTGGGGCATTGTCCCATGTGGGGAGCAAGGGCTGACCCTTCTCCCGCAGCTGCAGTTCCCCCTTTAAACCTGCCCACTGCATGGCAATTAAGCTGAAGGGGGAAACCCTTCTATTGGCACTAATTGACATGTAGGGCTGTTTGGAACAGCTCCCTAGGAAAGAGATGTGGGGTTGGTGCCCCAAAGGTCCAGGCTTAGGAGCCCCCCGGTTGAAATCCAAGGCATCTGGAGAAGCTACCTGTACACGGTGATGGACGCTCTTGAGGATCTGCCTCCTCCAAAGGGCCTTGGACACTGGGAGCAAGGTACGGGGCCTTCTTGGGGACGTCCCCGCATTACAGAATGCTGTCCTCAGTGAGGCCCACCTGGCGCTAATGTTGTCGTATTTTCTGTGTCAGGACAAAACTTCCTCTAATCCCAGGCATTCAATAACATACAATGGGACTTTTAATGTCTGTTGTTTTCTCAGGTCCCAGAATCTTATTGCAAATATTTTCTAGCTGTTAAAATTGTTTCCAAATGATGCATGTTGAAGACTTTATATTATGCCTTGGGATGCTGTGGACGTATTATTATTATTATTATTATTATTATTATTATTATTAAACATTTCTATGCCGCCCCTTGCCGAAGCCTCGGGGCGGCTTACAACACAATAAAATACAATACAATACAAAAATAACAATATAAAATTAAAATAAATAATATAAAATAAATAAAAAATAAACGATATAAAAGAAGTTTATAATAATAATTCTTGACTTAATAATTCTTGACTTCAGCAAAGCTTTGGACAAAGTGCCCCATGATATCCTGAGCTGCAGGCTACCTAAAGGAGCTGATGGGACAAGCATTCAGAGGATCCACAGCTGGCTGCAGAATCGGACTCAAAGCGTGCTCATCACTGGCACCTTCTCAAACTGGGGAGAGGGAAAAATAGGGAACTGCAGGGCTCAGTCCGGGGCCCAGAGCTCTGCAATATTTTCATTAATGAGGAAGCAGAGACAATGAGTATCAAATTTGCAGATGGCACACACTGGGTTGGGGAGCTAATACCCTGGAGGACAGAAGGAAGAATCAAGGTGATCTCGATCGGTTGGAGCACTGGGCTGAAAACGACAGAATGAAATTCAGAAGTGACAAATGCCAAGATCTGCACCTATTAGAAAGAAAGCAAATGCATCGTTACAAGAGGAAGAATACACGGCTCAACAGGCCCAAAAAGGGAAAAGACTTCAGACTCATTGTGGAGAACAGGCTAAATAGGAGCCAACCGTGTGATGCAGCTGCAAAAAGCACAAATGCTATTTTAGGCTGCCTTAGCAGAGGCACCACTTCCAAAACATGTGAAGTATTAGTTCCCCTATATTCAACATTAGTCAGACCTCACCTGGAGTCCTGTGCCCAGTTCTGGGCACCATAATTTAAGAAAGAAGCAGACAAGCTGGGATGGGTCCAGAGGAGGGCAGCAAGGACGATCCGGGGACTGGAGGCGAAGTCCTGTGAGGAGAGAGTGACAGAACTGGACATGTTTAGCCTTGAGAAGATGGAGGGGAGGTAGGGCAGCCTCTGCAAGCACTCGAAAGGCTGTCACAAAGAGGAAGGCCAGGGTCTCTTCCTGTTCAGGACATGGAATGACAGGTTCAAGTTACAACAAGCCAAGTTCTGGCTGAACATCAGGAAAAACTGTTATTGTTGGAACGGAACCCATGACCTAGGGAGGCTGTGGGCTCTTCCCCACTGGAGGCATTCGAGACGCAACTGGGCGGCCATCTCGGGGGGATGGTTTAACTGGGAGGCCACACTGAGCAGGGAATGTACCCTCTGGCCCCTTCCAGTTCTATGGTCCTGTGAGTCGTGGGTTACTGATAGCTGATCACTGAAATTGTTCTGTGTGTGTGTGCATGCATGTTTATATGTTGATATATGAAGGCACAATCCTACGCGAGTGCAGACATTAACCAGTCCTGCAGTTCCCACATTCATTGCCAGCCAGCACTGACAGGCAATAAATTCAGAAGACACAAAAGACCGCACTTACTCAGTGGTGCAGGATAAAACCATCCCGCACGCGTCACTTCTCTAGGTGAGGGTTCCTGGGGGTTCTTAGGTGGGTTTCTCTTTGCACAAACTTGTGGGAGACTTATTGGCATTTTGTTCTTCTCATTTCAAAAACAGCTTCTTGCATTTTTTGCCTTTCTGTATGTGTGTATGGGGGGAGGCATGATCCAGGATCACAGCTGCCCACCCCTGCTGTGGCCGAGGGGAAGATGCGGCCGGACCTGACCAGCCGCTGCCCCTTCCAGGGTGTTGCAAGGTTTCCCCAGCCATTGTCACGCCATTTCTGCCCTTGACCCTTTCAGCTCCTTGCCAGACTGGAGCCACATCCCCCTGCCTGGCGCCTTGCAGCTGTCTTGGGGCTGTGACCCCCATCTTCCCCAGCCATGGAGGAAGCCACAGTCCAATCCATCAAGAGGGCTGGGGTGGGGAAGACGGAGTTAAAGTGTTGCCCTGCAGGCAAAGGCAGAGGGCCGACCAGGGGAGGCACGGTTGGTTGGCCCTTGCCGGGAACCCACACCTTCTCCCACAAGACTCTGGCTTTGCTCCTGCTCTTCTGCGCTTGCTGACCTGCCTTGTGCTCTAGCTCAGACAACGGCGGTGGGAAGAAAGGACCAACTTATTCCATGACTCTGTGCTTCCAAACAAGGCTAGAAAAATACATTCTGCTGCCTGAGGCAAAGGGTGAAATTGCACCCTCTGATTCTGTGTACGTGAGTCGACAGGCTGGGCAGCGGGGTCTTATTTTAAAACTAGCAACGGGAGAGCATCTTCAACAGCACCTGACTAACTTAGGGGTGCGGGGGGGGGCACACACAACTTTGTCCTCCGGCCTCGCATTACTGCTTCCCCGAACCCTCAGCATCTGCTGCCTGAAGCAGCGGCTTCACTCTGCCTCAAGGTAGGGCCGGCCTCACTGCCAAGCACTGAAGCGGTTGCCATGATGAGAAAGAGAATGAGGAGCAAAACAGCTGGTGACCACGGTGGATTCACTGATGAAGGGGTCCCCCGGGGGGGGGGTCTTGCCCCAGAGTCCCCCAAAACCCGGATCCAGCGCCGCTGGCACGCACACGTGTCCACACTGCACCGAGCGGTTCAGGATGGTGTTCAGTCGACTGACATTTCTCATGGTACAGATTTTAATTTCAGTTTCTTCCTAGATGATCAGCATTGTACCTTTGGGAATTATAATACCACATGCCTCATCCTGTTATTCTTGGAAACCGCACTAATACTTCCTGGAAGGGCAGGATGAGAAAGGAAAGCATTAGAGGTGCCCACAAACAGAGGAGGTAAATCGGAAGGTGAAAGAGCTAACCTCCCAGCAGACCTCAGAAGAAAATTAAGGGCTGGCTGAAAATGTTCTCAAGTTAAGAGGCTGAAGGCAGAATGAAGCAGCGGCTGTGGTGCCTTCTGAAAAGGCACAGCTGCTGTTTCCTTTCCCAATCTCTGCATGTTGCAGGAGGGGGCCTCTGCCTATCCCTGATCCAAGGAGACGACACTGGGGCTGTTCACATGTGGCAGCAACTAACTGTGGGTTAATTAACCCATGTTGCTCTCACATATCCATACAAGAGCATTACAAGTTAATTGTGGTTTCACCGGTCCATAATTAAACTACAGTTAGTATTTAGGTTAACTATTAGGTTAATTAATCCACATTGAGAGCCAGTGTGGTACAGTGGTTAAGAGTGTGGGACTGTGACTTTAGTCCCCGCTCAGCCATGGAGCCAGCTGGTGACTTTGGGCCAGCCCACCTCACAGGGTTGTTGTTGTAGGAATAAAAGTGAATGCTGGAGGAGAATGATGTTATTTTGAGTTTGTTTATAAGGAAAAAGGATATACATCTAATAAATAAATAGGTTAAACCTTGGCCATGCTGGCCGGAGATGATGGGCGTGGTTAAAAGTGTGGGGCTGGGACTCGGGAGATCTGGATTCTAGTCTCTGCTTGGTCATGGAGCCATCTGGCTGACTTTGGGCCAGTCACAAACTCTCAGTCCAACCTACCTCTCAGGATTGTTGTTGTGGGGAGAAAAATGATTGTAAGGAAAAAGTGAGATATAAATCTAATAAATAACTAGCCACTGTTATGTGAATGGGATTAGAGACAGGAAGCTAACACAACTTGAAATCTGAAAGTTTTACACTGTCTCTTTCTCTCTCTCTTTCTCCCCCTTTCCTGGCAGTCCCAGTATCTTGAAGAACTGTATACTGGTTATACATTCCACATGGGAGACAACTTCCTCTCACATTTCATGTCTTTGGAAGAAAAATCTTCACCTGTTGAATTCTTGCTGATCACACTTTTATCCAGATGCTAATTTTCATGTGTGCAGTATCCTGGCACCTTCCAGATATCATGGATTACACTTCCCATAAGCCCCAGCCAGCATGGTCAATGGTAAACTATAATGGGAGTTCTAGTCCAATACCCTGGAGGAGCACCAGGTCTCCTACTCCTGGAGAAGGCCCTTTAACAAGTTGTCTTTGGTTCGGTGGCTTTTTAAAAACCTGTAAATCAGGTTTACTTCGTGCACTCCCAGGCTCAAAGGTCAGCACACTAGTCCTTATTGTTTACTCAGGAGCTGTATATAACCAGTGTAGGAAAACAGGGAGCTGAATTGTATCAAGTCAGACTGCAGGTGTATCCCAGGGCCGCACTTGGTTTCGACACCCTCATGGGTTGAGTATGGCTTGTCTGTGAACTGTGGTTTGCTGTTGAACTCTGGGAAACTGTGTCATCTGAACCCAGCAACTTAGAAGAAACCAACTGAGAAAATTGCCAACATTATGCTCTCCTTGTCCAAAGCCCCGGTATGCCTGCATTGAGAATACTGTGCACCGTTTTGATCATTATTGGCTATTCTAGAGTTAGGAAAAGTACAGAAAAGAACCTCTGAAATGTTCGAGGGACTGGAGCAATGGCCCTACGAGGGACAGCTGCTTCAGCTGGGATCGTTCAGCTGAGAAAAAGGGCGAGCGAGGGGAGACACAGCAGAGGGATTTGAAATAATGCACAGTGTGAAGAAGGAGGAGACATTTTTCTTCCTCTCCCACAATGCTCGGACCCCCTGGGGCCATCCCATGAAGCAGATTTGGTGGGATATTCAGGACAGATCAAAGCAAGCTTCCGGGCCTTCTCTGTGGTGGCACCCCAATGATGGAAATCGTTCCTCAAAGAGATTTGCCTGGCATCGTCACTTTATTCTTTTTGCACCAGGCAAAACCCTTTTTATTTTCCCACTGTTTTAAGATCTGATTGTTTTAATTGGGGTTTTATTGTTATCTGAATGTTTAGGATGCTGTGTTTTATTTTACATTTTTATTGTTAAACCATCCTGAGACGTCAGTAAGGGACGGTCTATAAAACTTTTAAATAGATGAATGAATAACTAAGCTGTTCTTTTCACAGCACAAAGGATGGAATTCACAGCCACAGGAATTAGCGATGGCCACCGGCGGCTGTGCAAAGCTACTAGTCCTCATGGATTTCTGCTACCTCCAGTGTGTGAGAGAGCATCCCCATGCGCAGCAGTTGCTGGGGAACATGAGCAGAGTGCACACACATGCCACTTGTGGGCCATCCCATGACTGGTAGGCCACTGCATGAAAAGAATGCTGAACGAGGTGGACCTTTGCCAGCTTATGTCATTCTGTTCCATAGCTTAATGACCTGCCACACGAAAAGGCTTTTGGTTTACAATTCCCACCATCCTCACCGCTGGTTCTGCTGGCAGATGGGAGCTGCAGGCCCACCCATTTGGAGAGCCCAGACTTAGCCCTCCAGCTTCATTTGCCACGATCCCAGATTCTAGTATTACCCGAGAGGGAGAACAAAGTCCCCCATGCACCGTCTTCGTGCGTGCATAATTTTGCACACATCCACAATGCTCCCCCCTTTAGCTTCTAACTGAACTCTGCTGCTCGTTTCTGTGCACCAGAGAACCTGAAATTAGTCCTCCACCAGGCCTGACTTTCCCTCCTAAGCTGCCCGGCTGAGTGAAGACCATGAGTGCACACAAGGTAAACATATGATTTCAGCCTTCCACTCTAAAAATAGTTCCCGCTACTGCTGCTGGGAGGGTGTTCACAACGGTTAAAGACACACATACAGACTCGTGCGGAAACGGCGACTAACCATTGAGGCAATATTCAAACGAATGCAGCAAAATTCTGCTGGTGCAACAAGAAATGCGAGCACAGCTTCCTCTGCACAGGGCGAGACCCACAAACTCTGTTGCACGGCTGGGGCACTTCTGTGGCAATCACAAAAACACTGGCTTTCTCGCAGGCAGCGCCTCTTGCACGGTGTTGACCCAAGGGCCAAATTCAGCTTCAGAGAAGCTCTTCTCAAGTGGTGAGCCGGGCCCAAGGTAAAAAAGGCAGGGCCAAAATGCCAGAATTCCTAAATATATTAGCTTATTCTAGCTCTGAGCTGTTTATGCTGGTAAGCAAGTCTTAGAAGAGGCAATGCGGGGTTTCTGAATGAGGGTAAAACATGCGAGAACTGGGAACCCACCAAGAGGTCGGCAGTGAGAAGGAAAGGGATGGTCCAGGAGAATGGACGAGGCCCTCTGGGGATCGCGGGGCCCCGGGATCCAGCCTGCGGCTCCCAGATTCAACACCCCTGCTCTAGTCAGCAGAACTTGTGGAGGTGGGACAGCAGTTTTAGTCTAACACTTCTGGAGGACATGAGGTTTGAGAAGGCTGGTGTACTCTGACCTTACATGAATATGTTTTTAACTGTTAGAAGCAACTGTTTGGAATTTTCCCCACACACCCTGCCCCAAGAGCGACAACAAATTTCCCTCTCACACACACGCTTCCTAAACTGCTCTCCTAAACTGCCAGTGACATTTAATGCAATCTGCAGCTTGGACCCCAGAAGAGGCTTTCCCTCTTGCGTGCAAGGAAGGCAGAATGCCTCTTCTTAGTTGTACAGCAAAGGCAGCCTTGTTGGCCATGAGAAAAACTCCACAGTCCATGGTGTAATGCCAATCTCAGGCCAATGCAAAGATCACCAAAGAAATGTGCATGCTTTTGAGAGTCCTGCCAGGTTGGAATCGGTGCAGCGTAGGCCCACAAGGATGGTGGCTGGATTGCAGGGAAAGCCGTACGAGGCGAGACTGAGGGAACTGGGTCTCTTCAGCCTGGAGAAGAGGAGACTCCGAGGGGATCTGTTGGAGACAGACAGGAACTTGAGGGGGTGTCACATGGAGGTGGGTGGAGACCTGTTTTTCCCTGCGGAGGAGGGCAGGATGTGTTCCGGTAAAGCAAAGCTCAGGGAAGCAAGTTTCAATTTGGATGCCAGGAAGTACTTCCTGACAGTTAGGTCCCCTAGAGTATGGAATGGGCTTCCACAAGAGGAGGTTGAGGCCCCATTGGTGAGGGTGTTCAAGGATAGGCTGGACATGCACATGGTAGGCATGTTATGAACGGAGCCAGCTGGAATCGGGGGTCAGACTAGATGGCCCGGGAGACCCCTTCTGACTCGCTCTGTTTCTCTGTTTCTATGTATTGCTCCATCAGGCAAGAGGCTGCAAAGAACAGGTTGGCTGGATTTGTTAAGTTCTTATATAATAAACACTTTGTCATAACCATCTGCTCATGTTTTTAAAAATCTACATAGCAAATCTAAGTCCTTGTGCCATTAATGTGTTTAAAAAACTACAACACCGCATGATTAATCAAAGATACTATTTGAATTGATCCAAAGAGTTTTGAGCAGTGGATCCACCAATGGTGCAATCCCTCTGTGTCTACTTAGCAGTAAGTACTATTGTGCTCCTTGTGGTTTACTCTCAGGTAAGCAGTTTAGGGTTGCAGCATCAATGTGGCAATTGGACAGACAAAGAGAATGTGTGAAGGATTGAGGTGCAATTCATGATTCTTCCTTTGGGGTTTGACCTCCACCCACTGTCTCTGCCACTTGATTAAGAGGAGGCATCTGGACTCCATGCACCAAAAGAATAAAAATAAACTGTGTGCTTTTGGTCTAAAAACCAGGAGAAAGTCCACCCAGAAGTTTAAACTGACAAAGCGATGGAAAATATATGCATGTTGTTTAACCGTTCTGTTCCTGAGTATGAAAAGGGCCGGCAAAATTGCAGGGAACAGCAAAAATTTGGGAAACGGCCATGCTTCCAACACTGAAGTCTTGGTACGTGGAACCGAGGCACGGAGCCAACTGAAGTGCGCTTAAGATGAAGTCAGAAGATCAGATTTGTATGCAATATGGCATGATTTTATTGTATATTCAAATGAGGAACATATGCTGAAAAAAATGCTCAAAAGGTACTGTAAAGACCCAGGGCTGAGGCTTGCAGGGAAAAAGAGAAAAACAGAAGCCTTCCTTATTCACATGCGAACTTGTATTGCTCTGAAGTCTCTCTGTGTGTCTTGAAAAGGGCCTGTCTCCTAAGGATAGCCCTGTGTGGATTATAATGCTAGGGGAAGGTGAAGAAAGAAGGCAGAAAAAGACGGCAATGACCACCTATAAGAGGGATCAATTCCATCAGGCTTGAGTTGACAGGCGCTGAGCAGGGCTGTCCAGGACAAGACCTTATGGAGGGCTTTCCTTCTTAGGGTGGCCATAAGTCATGGGCAGCTTGACTGCACATCACAACAACAGACAGAAATGGGATAGAGGGCATTTAAGATGCAGCAGGGGCAGGGGCTGCAGGAGGGGAAGTCCGGCCGGCTCATCCAATTTTTCGGCAAGTACCCAAGGACAGCAAGGCCGTAGGGCAGAGGCCCGTCCCATAGATCTGGGACACCACATGAAGAAATCCACAATCCAGCCCTGGTAGGTTATTGTGTAACACCTTTGAATGAACACAGAAGCATTTGTCAAAGCCTTTCCTCAAATTACGGGAAAAACTGACATGCAATCTATTTATAAAGAGCCATAAAGAAATTCTTTCCATCAGCATGAGGATACCACCTGCATTTTCTCTGTAAAATACAGTGTGTGTCAGCACGGAGCGAGCATGAAATTTATGCTCAATTAATAATGAGATCCACATTTGATGCACTTTTGTTTGGCTGGGTGTGTTTATTTTTATAAAATTGTAAGAAAAGAAAGAAAAGTTAAGACAAAGGAACAGTAGTCTGCAGCTTGGAAGGAATGCACAGTTCTGTTTTCTTATTTCTGGCCTCTCCCCTTTCCCTGATTATTCTGCTTCCGCAATGAAAATACGAGAAGTTTCACTTTCATCTTCCCATGGCTCGAGGCACTCGCATTGTAACATTTCCGCTAACCGTGATGCCTGGAAATGTCTGTTTAAAGAACTTTTGACAACATGCTCAGAACATGCGTCAGCACTCTGCCCTGTGCCGGTGGCTGCTTGGAGATCTGCGGCGACCGAAAGGTCACCCGGCAGCCGCATCACACGAAGCTTTTGCGTTCTCCAGAGTTCTTCACTGGGCTGGATGGCACCACAGCACAGGGCAGGCAGGGGCGGGGGGCAGAAGGACCAAGAGGCCACCTTTGCCGGTGGAAATCTGGGCTGCGAGGCGGGGGCGATGTCCATGCAAAGCACACGTCTGCACGTGTCTATCAATAGCTGTGAGCTACCATGAGTGCTGGCATGGAACCGGGGCTCACAGGGACGGAGCTCCGGGAGTCTGCAATTGGCAAAGATGCCGATTTCAGGATTCCCTGCTTCGTCTCCGCTCGGCTGCAGTTCTCACAACAGCCGGGGAAAGTGATGTTTGCCAAGAACTGTGAATCGGTCCCTGGTGGGCTGGTCTGGAATGGGCAGTTAAGACCCATTGGCTTTATGAAAGACCCGCTCTCCCCTCCCCAGGCTGACGAAAATGACCAGACCTGACCTACTGCTGCAGAGCACTGTTTTTGGTGTCCCCCTGGGAATATGGCTTCAGGGCTGACGTAATGAGCAACTGCACCTCAACAACGACTGCAACATTACTGGCCCTGATTCTAAATAGAGCCTCCAGCCATAGGCACAGTCTACCTCTGAACAAGCGACCCTGGGGACAAGCTTCCCCAGAGGCACCTGGCTCTCTGGTGTTGGAGGCAGAATGCCAGGCAGCAGGGACCTTTGGTCTGAATGGTCCAGGTATCTCCTCTGCTCTTAACACCATTCTGGGTATTGAAAGACCAATTCCCTTGCAGGCTGCAGTAAACACTGGAGAGCTATGCAAGAAATCTGGCTGACGCGTGCAAATTAAACCTTCCTGTGGGTTTTGCGTTGCCTGTGAACACAGGTCTCCTAGTGGCGGAGTCCTGGAGATTCCCTGCTCATACCAAAGATCACAGGGTTGCCTTCACCCATGACCCGCCACAACGGACAGCGCATTATAACACATGGCACTGAAAACCAATCTATGTTGGAAATGGGATTGGTCCTGCCTGTGTCGTGAACTAACTGTGAATGCGGAAAGTTTTCTTGCAAATGGGCGAAGGCCTTGGCTGCTGGTGGGCTGCTTAATTCTCGGAAGCAAAATGCTCCTTGGCTTAGGGGAGGGACCGCCATAAAGGCCCATCCAAAGTCAGCAGGAGACTTGGTTGCACCCGTGGGAGAATCCCTCCTAAGTTCAGTGCAGGAGTCTGACCCAGACTGAAACTTTGGTTGAAGTCACCAGAACAGATGCTCTAAAAAGTAAGCGCTGGACCCGGTGAAAAGAAGACGCCCTGGTTGTGCATGGCCCACAGCTCTCTCCTCGAACACCTTGGTGCACCTCCCAGCGCTGCTCCCTGAGGCATCTGTTTCATTCCACCTACTGCCAGGGCAGGTCCAGAAGCTGGACTGGCTCAGGGACCGCAAAGACGCCCACAAGCCCTCTTTCACTGTAGGCCCCAGCAACTCCCACAGTGCTCCCATATTGGCTGCCTTCTGATGCATCGGGCTACAACTCCCATAATGCTATGCTGACTGTGGGATTCTGGGAGTTGTAGTCCAACACAGTACCAGGTGAGGGAAGGGTGTACTAGAATTTACTGGCATCCACCGACTGTAAACATGGATGTTATATTGCGCTATAACAGTTGAGTGGGTTCAGCATGGGTTGAGTGTGGGTTGTTGCCGCTGAAATGTCTGGACTCAGGCGTGCTAATAAGCTGTGGCTTGTGAACCACGCAAAATCCATGAAGAGAGTTCATGGTTTGTTGCTTGGTTCTGTTCACCGTGGCTGGTTGTTATCCTGAGCATGGGTTATCCTGTCACTACCTGGATGTGCGAAGCCGTAGCCACTCTCCAAAAACGTTTCTCTCCAAAACAAGTGCCCTTGATTCCCCGCATTGCGTTCACCGCATTGCGTATCAACCAAGCAGAGATGGCTGTTCCAGAGTCGTCTCTCGGGCTGCACTAATAGATTCCAGCTCCTCACTGTTCTCCTGGCTTCTCAGACTCCCCCACGACCCCCAAAATGAGTTTTAAAGCCAACTGCCTGTGCCCTTCCCCTCACCCCAACATAGTTTTAAATCAACACAATATGGGCTCAGGCCACTAAGTGTTTGATTCGGTTCCAACCTCAAGTGTTATTTAAATAGAGGAAGGGAGCGGGGAGAGAGAGACAAAGAGGAGGTGAAAGAAAGGCAAAGGAAAATAACATGGATAGTTTAGGTCAGCCGGCCTGTGCAGAAAGATTTAATGCTGGTGGAACGCTCAGCATTTTCAGAAGCATTTCGATTTGGAAATGGTAGGAGCCGGAGACCCCGTGCTTGTCAAATCCCTGACCATTATTAGAAGCTGGAATAGTCCTCCGGGGCCTTCTCCTTCCTTCCTTCCTTCCTGCTTCCATATGCATCCACCAATATGCTGATAGGAAAACATCATGTCCCTCCGGAGTCTCCCCCAGAGTCCACAGTGAAAGGTTTCCGGTGCTTCCAGAGAGCGGTGCGCTCAGAGCAGCATTTGCCTCTTCTTTGCAGCTTCCTTCTGGGTCCCGCCTTGCTAGAGTTTCCAGAATTTTCCAGAGGGGATAAGCAGGATACCCAGCCGGGCTGGAGCCCCAGATCTTCCACCCCAAATCCCGCATTCCTGCGGGGGCCGCTTACTCTCTGCGCTGCCTCCACGGGCGGGCGCTTGCTGGGACAAAGGTGTGGCGTCCAAGAGCCCTGTCCGCTCTGATCCCGCAGGTGAACTGGCTTTTGTCCCACCTGCACTTCACCTCCTGCTGCCCCCCCCCCCTTGAATCTTGCAGCCTGGGGGATTTCTTGAAAGCAAATGCTCTCTTCTTTCTCAGCCACTAGTCCCTTTTTGCAAATGGGGGTCTCCTTAGGAGGCAGGGGTCAGTTACAGGTGAGCTTTTGAGCTTATGCAAAACAGCTTTTGGGCCGGGCCAGTCTGGTCCCGCAGGCTTGACCCTCGATCTTTTCAGCACCTAGCACTGGCCTTGCACGTAGCACGGACAGCAGAGTCTTGCGGCACCTCGGAAGTAAATGCATTTCTCCTCTTGGTGTCACGAAGGGAAATCTGTTGTATGCGACAGTCCACTTCACCAGATGCCCGGAGCGTGAGCAAACGTTTGAGGTTTATATACAGGACACACGGGACGGAAGGAGTATAAACCATGATATCAGAAAGTCGGATACAGGATCCACCCTCTGGAAGAGGAAGAGTTCAGCCAAGGAAGGCGCTTCCACTCTGTTCTCAGATATCCCCCTTCCTCCGCAGCTCCCCTCAGCCCGTCCCGAAAATCCTGCACATTTTCGGGGGGCTGGAAGGAAAGGGTAGAAAGGGTTAGGGGTGGACCCCAGAAAAAATAGCCACCTGAGTATACACTGAACTGCAATATTATTATTAATAATAATTTACTTCATTTCTATACTGCCCCATTGCTGAAGCTCTGTAGGTGCTTTACAACAGTCCATAAAACAATGCAATATAATACAATACCATAGCATCTTATAAAAGAAGCATTAAAAATCAAAGCAGCTAAAACATGCAGTAAAGAATGGCCCAGTGAAAGAAAACCACTTGGGATGGGTCATCCACTCAAGTCCCCATTAAAAACCAGTTTGGTGGAAGGGGGGAAGTGTCTTCTACCCAACCTCTGCTGGGAACTGCCCTGAAAACATGCCCGTCCTTTAAAAAGGCCTTCCCATTGCTCACTGCCCTCCCATCCCAAAGTTAAACAATAACTCGGATTGATTGGATGGGATTCCTGAGGATGCAAAAATGCATTTAAGGCAGAAGAAGGCTTGAAAACATGCAGGTTTCCATGACTTGAAAACAGCCTGACACAGCAGCATTCAATTTATCCCTTGAATTCCTCCTTGAATTATGCAGCCATAGTTACACTCATATAGTGTCCTGATTCTCATTAATCAATTAATTACTAAAACACCCCATAGCCAAAGCTTTCCAGGCAGTTACAACTATCCATACAAGGTAAACCAAGAGAATGAAATATAATAAGAAGATACCATAAAATCAAAGAAACATTAAAAATTTAAATAGCTAAAACAGAGTGAAGAATGACCGTGTTTAAACACACACACACACACACCCCTCTGGGATGGGTAATCCCCCTCAAGCCACTGGGTAGTCAAGTACCCCTTTAAAAGTCTTGGTATGAAGGGCTGTCTTAACCAGGTGCCAAAAGGATGACAGGGCTGGTGCCTGGCAGGCTGCAGGGGGGAGGTCATTCCCTAGGTGGGGGCCACCACAGAGAAAGCCCTTCTCTTGTTGCCACCTGCTGAGCCTCCTTAGAGGTGGAAGAAGACCCAAGGGTTGAATGCAGTGCCTGAGTAGCATGCGGCCGGGAGGGTGCTGCAACTAGTATTGTGACTCCAAATCGTAACGCTTTATAGGTTAAAAGCAGCACCTTGACCTGGGCCTGGAAGCATCCAGGCAGCCGGTCCACGCAGGCCAGAGCTGGTTCTGTGCGCTGAGACCTACGGGTCCCAGTTATCATTCTGGCTTGCGTAAGATGAGAAGCCTCTCCAGCGTGCTTGACTTTGCAATATTGTTGGCTGTTATGTGGCACCAAGTCATCTCTGATTTATGGTGGCCCCATAAAAGAAAGCCCTCCAAAACGCCTATCCATGACAGCCCCGCTCAGCTCTTCTAAATCCAAGCCTGTGCCTTCCTTTATGTCCACTCATCTCATAGTTGGTTTTCTTTTTCTTCTTCAACTTTCCCTAGCGTGATTAATTTCTCCAGCAACGATGCTCTAATTTCTCTTTTTTCATTCTTTCCTATTGTAAATAATAATAATCTTTTCTCCTCTTGCAAGGAACCCAAGTCCTAAGCCCAACCACTGCAACGCATTGACCCTTTGTGTGAATATCCTGTTACTGTGAGAAAACATTGGTAAACCCATGACTAATACAATTAAGATCCTAAAAGTGTGAGAAGCCCCCAAGGAGCTGAGAAAGTCACAGGCCTGCTCTGTGTGGGTACCAGGGAGGGGAGCTTTGGCAGAACCAGGTGGGTCAGGTCAGGGGCGGGGCTTCGAGGGATATGACTTGCGGGGGCGGAGCCAAGATAGAATCTGTGTGTCAGGCTGGAGCCAAGGCAGAACCAGGTGGGTCAGGGCAGGGCTTGGAGGAATATGGCCAATCAGGGCAGAACTAGGATGGAATCTGCAGTCTTGGCTGTTCAGGTTGCAGTGCCAGTGAATGACTCCACGTTGGCTCACCAGCTGGACCGCGAGTGACTTGCTGGCGGAAGCGCAGCTCACCAAGGGCTGCCCCCAAGACCACCCAGGGGATTCTGTGGGTCGAAGCCAGCAGCTCCCACACCCAGATCCCGGGCATAAGCCAAGGCTACGAGAGGCTGGCAGGCAGCATCCTCGCCACTGTGGCAGGGGAAGAATAATGCTGACAAAGCCCCCGGGGCATCTGCTTTGACACAGGTTAGCCCGCTGTAGTGTAAATATAGGGTTTTGTGTATGAGTTGGCAGCAGTTCAAAGAGCAGATGGTCAAAACACAAAATGCTCGCAAGGAGCTGGCAAGTCAGTACTGTGCACATTCTCTGCAATGGAGCAAAGTTTCTTAGGAGACAGAAGGACTAGGAACTCTGTCTGTCTGTCTGTCTTTTTGAAGTTGAGACTTAACAGAGATCAAGATTTACTGCTCTTCTTCTGCACCCTCATACTTTATAGGGTGGCCAGGTGTTCTCTTTTTCAGATGACAGTCCTCTTTTTAAAGGGCTGACAAAAGTCTGCCCCCATCTACCCTTTCCTGGCAGGGAAGACACCAAATCTGCCCTCTGCTCTAGAGCTAATCTCCAGCTGAAGGGCATTCAAGCCAAGCCCATTTTAAAGAACCACCAGAAGAAAGGGCTACACCTGGAGCTTACCCACCTGCAGCAGCTGCTCTGCAAGCTGAGCTCAGCAGTGTCCCCATCAGCCTCCCACACTATGGGGAGATACACCGTATGCCCAGCCCACCTCACGTATAAGAACCACATCTCGATAATTATTACCAGTGAAACAAAGGCAGTGCAGGAGGGTGGCGAGAGGGTGGGACTGGGGGCCCAGGGGACTGGGGTCTTCGTCCTCACCTGGGGCGTGACGTTCGCTGGGTGGTCTGCGTCTGTCAGGCTACGGAGCACTCCGCAAACCCACTGCGGATCACGGGCGGTCGCTTGCCTTGTGAACTTGGGAAGAGGCGGTGTGTCTCCTCTCTCTGACGGGAAAAGGACACCAATGAATAAACCGGGGAAATGCAGAGCACACGCTGTCTCTGGGATCGCAGTGTCGCCAAGCAGTGTGCCGAGTGCTGAGCCCCCGAGGACCCCCCCCCCGCCCGCCCAGCAGCGGCACAAAGACCGGAGGGCTGCGTGTGTGCCTTCCGAAGCTTTCCAAGAACACTCCGTTCTGGCTCACGCGGCCCTTAGAACATTCCAGATGCCCACTGAAGTCACCAAAGCAGCAGCACCATGGAAGTCACACTCCTTCCTCCGCGCTTTTAACTCTTAGGCTGGCAGGAAGAAATGCAACCTGTGAAGCTTGCCCATAGCTGTGCTGGGAGAGGATGCCCCTGGTGAATTTCTGCCTGCCCGGTGTGCTGGCTGCAACCTGACTGGCATTCCCGTTCTTTGCTGGGAAGAGCAGCACTGCCTGAATGTCTGCCCCTTGTGAACGGCTGCCTGCATTAAAGGCAGCCAGCGAGCTGCATCAGGGCTGGGAGCAGCCATGGCTCTCCCAGACCACATCACGGCCTCCTAGGTGCGGGGACGCCCTCCAACGCTGGTCCAGCTGGAGAAGAGAAACTGGAGCCGAAGTGGGCATTGCGGGTGTCCTGGACTTCAACTTCCAGCAGCTGCAGCTATCATGGCCGATGGCAGGGGATTATGAGAGTGTAGCCGGAAGATCTGGTGGCCAAGCGTTCTCTAACCCTGGACTGCAGCCTGGCCTACCTCTGCTCATAACGTGCTCATCCTGTCCCCGCTGCAGGAGGCCAAGACTGGTGCACGAACCTCTGGTCGCTCCCATGACTTTGCTGGGCAGCCCAGGCCAAGAAATCACAGCCAGCCCAAAGCTGGCCGGTTAGCTTCCTAGCTGGTGTGGACTGGAACGTAGCCAGGTAGCCCAGCCCAGGAGTTAGCAACGCAGTGCCCACCAAGATGCCCGGCTCCTTCCAATTTTTATTCTCAAAGATTTGCCCATTTTAAGGAAATATGTGCAGTCTGCAAATATTGCAAAAAGAGTTGCCATTTTGGCAGCTGGAACTGCTTCGGAGTGAAGTGTGAGTCTCTTGTGCTGTGGTTGCCATTTTAATTTCCCGTGCGTGCCCTTGGCAGGGTAGCCGCGTCCACTGATAACAACTGTTTCTATACTGCCCAAGAGCAGGAGCTCTCCAGGTGGTTTACAAAAGTGACAACCTTAACAACGCATTACAAAACCACACATGCGCCAAGATAGAAACAGTCAACACAGAGAGAGAAGCACATATATCTACAAACCATTTTAAGCCATCAACAATGAGGAACACGCAAGAGTTGATGCCGCCAAATGCCTGAGGGAAGATGAGGGTCTTAGAAAGGTGACGGTGTTGGCACCAGTTGGCCCGCTTGCCAGGATCATTTTGGAATTGAGGGGCCACCACTGAGATGGGCCTCCTGCTTGTTGAGTGATGTGTAATATATGTGCATCTGTTTAATACTGATGCCAACTCTAATCAAAATAATTCAGCTGCAGCCAATCGTTAGACTCAATCTTTGAGCCCCGTGTGTCTTGCTCTCACTAGTTTGGGACTGGATGCTTGAAGGTCAGGGATGAATCAACTTTGGGCCCCTGGAATATACTTTTTCTGTAATTTATTTATTTATTAGATTTATAGCCCACCCTTTCTTTTCTTTTTTTAAAGAACTCAAAGAAGCTTACATCATTCTCCTCCTGCTGCTCTCAATCTTATCCCCACAACAACAGCCCTGTGAGGTTGGTTGGGCTGAATGTCTGTGACTGGCCCAAAGTCAGCCAGTTGGCTGTGTGGCTTAGTGGGGACTCAAACCTAGATTGCCTGAGTCCCAGAACCACACTCTATATACCACACTGGCTCTGTGCTGTCAGAATCCTGAGGACTAGCAGCCTGGTGCAAAAGACACACACTTAAAATGTGAGAATTCTGAACCTGGGAATCTCTTGGGACTACAAGAAGTGAATGGGGCTCATGATTCTTCCACACAATTATCCCCCCCGATTACTCAGAATTTTCTTTATCCACACTGTATAATTCAGAGAAGGGGAGGGGGCATTTTGCTACTACTGGGAAGCAAAAAAAATATACTGATTGACTGCAAATCACTCAGAAATCTAGCAGTAAATCCCAGTCTACTTTCTGCTGGTCCCTGCCGTGGGTTATGTCATTTCTCTGCCCTTGCCTGATGTCCATCTGGTGACTGAACTGCGGCACAGGCAGCAAGTGGGACACGGGAAGCCCTGCTGAAGTGCTCCTTGGCCATGAGGTCCAGAGGGGCTGTGGGGCCAATTTCTGGCCTCACTTCTGCCTCACTTCCTGCCTCGATAGTCACCGTGATGTGAGAACGACAGAGACGGACGTGTGAGGAGCAAGCACCGCACCTCTTTGTGCAGACTTCGAGGTCTGCGTTGGCCACTCGCGGGTCGCCAACCAGTGAGACCGACGTGCCGCCTGCCGAACGAGGGAGGCCTTCACGAACACCTTGTAATTTTTTTTCTTGCACAAAAAAGGGAAAAATCGCAGGCACTCATTCCATTCCTCCGCAAAACGGGGACAGCTTCGAAGGAATGTTGACATCACGCCTGGTGCATTCCGAACATATCGGTGCTGCTGATTCCCGGGAAGAGCCTGGAGAAGTTTGGCATCCCAGACAAAACTTGTTTTCCGAGGAATTCGCATTTGTCCTCGCAACATCCGCTCGGAGGGACGTAACCGCACTTGGCACCGCCGCCGGTGACTCCCTTGTGGAGCCATCGCCTGAGAAAAACCAGATTACTCACGTTAGGGAGAAAGTGGAGGCAAGGAAGGATTCTAGCAGCATGCTTAGAAAGCGCCGCTTGCAGGCCAGGGGTGGCCAGACGAACAAAACTGGAATGTTGCTGTTACCGAAGGGAAGGGATACAAGCCGGCTGCCGCTGAAAGGGGAACAATGGAAGCCCCCAGCGAGCAGATCTGGCATTCTGACTGCTGCTGCTTTCAGACATTCCCGCATCTGGTCTTTATTTGCTCTTTTACAGCACCCCGTACGCCTGTCCGCCGCAGCCGGCGTGGAAGCCGTAGGCTCTACCAGCCATCTCCAGCCCCACACATTCCAGGTACCTTGGACGACTTCTATCCTCCTCAGCCAGAATGGGTGGTGGCCAGCCCAGCTGGGGATAATGGGCACTGCAGCCCAAAGCGTTGCAACAAGTGATGGGGAAGGGAGAGAAAACAAAATAGGTCCTCCTTCCCCTCCAACCAGGCACCTTCCAGGTGTGTTAGATTACAACTCCCATCATCTCCAGCCAGCATGGCCAAGGTTTAGCCTATTTATTTATTAGATTTATATCCTGCTTTTTCCTTATAACAGACTCAGAGTAGCTTACATACTTCTCCTCCGGCTTTCATTCTTATCCCGATAACAACAACCCTGTGAGGTAGGCGGGGCTGAGAGTCTGTGACTGGCCCAAAGCCACCCAGCTGGCTCCATGGCTGAGTGGGGACTCGAACCCAGGTTGCCTGAGTCCCAACCCTGTACTCTTAACCACTACACCACACTGGCCTCTCACATTTCCCGCCTGCTCTCTGCAAACCATGCTCCTGAGGTGGTCCCATATCGCAAAATCTCTCTTCAGCCACAGACTCCCGCAGCATTTGCAGACTCAGACGGGTTGGTACCAGCACTGGCCCTGGAACCGGCGACTGATGCCTGCCCGAGCCCTCTTCGTAACCCCTTTTTCCTGGCCCAGCACTCCACTCTATGTCGGGTCTCGTCCCCCTTTCATTTTCCCACAATAGTCCTGCCTGGGGGCTGCTGTGGGCCCTGTGGGAACTTAAGGAGCGGCCAGAGATGCTCCAACCCCTTTCAGTCCGCCAGCACACTCAGGATGTTGAGAGCATCGTGGGCACTGACACAAAATGGCTGCAATCGGGCATGGCTTGCCTGTTCGTAGCACGGCAGCCACGGTTGGTGTGGCTGGAAATAAAACATCTGTCTCCCCGAGGGCAAACCGGCAAGACTAAAAGAAAGCTAAACTTGTCCAAGAGCTGAAATACACGACAGAGGTGTGGCCTGAGGTCCAAAACACAAAGCCCTCTTTTGAATCTAATATAGCCCTTTGCTCTGCTGTGCCCCACGCTTCCAGGATCTTGCGGAAGTGCAACACACCTTGACCCCATAACAAAAGCCACAGCCTTGAATGAGCAGGCCCTTTATGGATAGGACATTTTGAAGGCTTTCAATGGCACACGACAACAACAACAACGCACATTACATCTTCAGAAGCAAACCAAAAACCAGGAGGGGTCGCAAGGCCGGTGAGTACCAAGGGAAGAGCCCACGGGAAACTGGTCCCCCTGGACACGTCTGCAGCGCAGGCTGCCTTCCTGCTTGTTCCCAGCTGAGCACCAACTTGGATATTACGGGGCTTCCTAACTCCATCCGGGTGACCGGGATGGGCTGCAGCTCTCCAAAGTGGCACCTTGCCAACGAGTCTGGTGTACATGACAGAAACGAGCCGCAAGGCTGACTTGCCTTGCAGCAAGAGCAGAGTTCTGGAGATTCTCCACTGGTAGCGACATGTAGGAGCAGAACGCGAGAATTAATCCCAGGAGCAAAGGGAGTGGCTGGTAGGTGCCAGCAATTGCAAAAATTGTCTGGGTTACCTGAAGACGCCAACGACACGTCTGGCACGGCTTCCCACACTGGATGGAAAGCTTCCAACAAGCACACACTCATTTTCGTAAGACCAGGGATGTCCCTTCTGAGGGGTGAGCCAGACGTGGCAGGGATATGCTTCCTGGTGGATTCTGGGGGAGGAAAGAGGCCCCCGACTCCCAGAAGTTACTCGACCCCCGACCCCCAGCTCCTGGCCCCTGACCCCCCAGTCCCCGACCCCCAGTTCCTCATATGAGTGTTGAACATCATGCTCACAGCCACTGAGGGGACCCAAGATGGACCTTCTCTGGTCTTTTTTGAAGGCTGCTGCTGCCAATTCAGTGCCCTCCAGATGCGTGAGCCTACCACTCCCATAATCCTCAACCACTGCTGGCTGTGGATTATGGCAGGTGTAGTCCAACAACATGAAAGTGGGGAGTTGAGGAAGGCAACCTTAAGGTGTGCTTGCAAATCTATTTCTTTTGAGATAAAGCTAGCCACTGCAAAAGAGAAAAAAAAGGGGGGGGGGATTCCCAGAGCAGTGGGGAAACAGGGTTCGTAACCCTTCACACCTCTGCTGATTCTACTCTGAAAATGTTCTGCCATGGAGACACAAAGTCTCTGTGTAGCTGACACAACTAACAGCCACTGAAAGAGCAGAATTTCTCTGAATCCCCCAAGGTTGCAAGAACTACCTTGTGGCTAAGAATATTATGCATAAATTTTAGGGTATGTACATGTTTGAGCTCCCCAGGGATGAGCTTCATGGTTGGCTACTGATTATTTTTCATTACAGGTCTTTTTATGGTATCCTTCCTTTATATTTCCAGGGTGGTTTATATGGAATACTAAAAGAGCCGAACGCAAACGAACACTAGAAATAATATATTAAAAGGGCATCCACCCAGCAAGGCCTGTCTCTGGCTGGCCAAATATATATCCCCTGCAAACAGGATGGATATCATCAAAAAACAGAACAGAGCTTTGCACGACTTTGGCAGATGTGGATGTATGTCCGTGGGCGTAAATTCAGAAATAGTATCGATAACATAAAGGAAAACATGGAGAAGGTGGTGACCCCATGTGTCCAGGTTGTGGAGCTTTGCTGTTCTTTTTCTGCAAACTGGACATGGGCCCTTCAAACAGAGGACTGTCCCCTGCACAGGAGGACACCTGGCCACCATACCCTTAGCTATGCAATTGCAAACACCAGCTTTCCATGAGCTGGTTCCTTCCAGGGGTGCTGGGCCACCCAGCACTCCCATCATTTCAAACCAAGCCAAGCTGGCTAGGCTAGGCGTGACGGCAGTTGCGATCCAATTCACCTGGGGAGAACCAGGCTGAGGAAGGTCGCTGCAGACAGCCCCCTCAGCAGTGGCACCTACTGAGCAGAGCAGGATTCAGTCTGGAAGAGCTCTGCACCTTTAAAGGAGCTATTAAGGGTGCTCAAGCCCAACCCCCAATCAGGCTGAGCAATGTGGATAGCTCCGTAAATGCTCAGGCTGCAGCCCGGTGTGGCTACACTGCCCCGGTGCTATCGGCGTCACCGCCTGTAAGAGGAGAGCTGACCGGCTTGGGTCCAGTCCATCGTGGGACGGGAGAGACTCTGGCCCTGGCCCTGGCCTCTGCTGGCGCATGAAGTCCACAACCCTTGCGCATCTGCCGAGCCCGCTCTCTCAGCCCCCCGCCCTCTTTGTGGGGTGCAGGAAGGCAGGGGGATTCCATGCTCCAGAGGGAACGGCACAGAGAAGGGCGGCATGCTGAGGATTGCTGGGAACGCCAGGCCCCACCTGCGCTTGGGCATGATCCAAGCCGGCGCGCCACGTGTGGTGCCGGCAGAAGGAGGTGGCTTCCTCTCGCAGCACCATCTGCTCAAAACAAGCCCCACTGAGATCTGTGGGGAGGACTGAGCAGTCAGCACGCAGGACCTGGGCCCACGGAACGGGCTGCTCCGCTCTCTTCCCCTCGGCAGCCTTCTCTTCCGCCTCCTCCCGCTCTGATCTCAGCACCGTGGGGCTGCGAAGGAGGAGCGGGGGAAGCCTTGGCCAGCTCAGAAGCCACGAGGAGGAGCAGGAAGGCTGCGGGCAATAGCGGGGAGACTGCTTGTTGAGGGCGACACCTCCAAAGACCCCCCAAAGCCTGGAGCCCCTGTAACTCTGCACTGTCTAGATGGGCAGGTCCCATTTGGGTGGCTGCTACCAAGAGCCCTCCTGCTGGGGTCGTGCGTGGAGTGGGAAAAGAGCTACTTCAGGGCTGTGCCGTGCTTGACAACTCACCGTGGCACCATCTCTGCACCTGCTCCCACTAGCGTAAGCGGGGATCCCCCCGGATCAGTCCAAGCACCCCTATAATCCAGAAGTGTGCCCCACGTTGGCAAGCCAGGCATCTTCATGAAGCCACACGCAAAACAGAAGTGCGGTTGCATTCTCAAATCACATACCCGAAACCAGGATCCATGCTGCTCCGGTGCCAGAGGTAGCATCCAGCAGCAGACATCTCCCATGTCTTTGTGGCGTTCCCTCCCCACGCAATCCAACCTGGTGGCCATCGCTACTTCCTCTCACGGTGAATTCCATCATTATCTGCCCTGCAGAGATCTTCCTTAGACCCATCCTGGATCTTCCACTGTTCTGCCTGGAAAGCTTCCTCTGGAGAAACCACAAGTGTGAAGGCGCTTGTGAGTCATCCTTTGACACTGCAAGCCTGCAAGCCTTCGGGCAGGTCTACTCCAGACTAGGTCTTCCAGTCTCTTTGGACAGCCGGCAGCCGAATGCATGAATTCCCCCTGCAAAGCAGGAGAAGGGTGGATTTGGCCAAAGAATCCACAGTGGATTCATAAAAACACATTCCAGGGCTGCATCCTGCTATCAAACCAATATGATGTTTGGAGTGTAGAAATATACTGTGGTGCAAAACCATGCTTGCTGCAATTAAGTTGTCAATTATTTGGAACTTAATTGCATAAACCCTTTTCATCTAGGCCAGCATCCCCCAACTTGATACCTTCCAGATACACCGCAAGGTAAAACTCGCCCTTTCCCGCCACCAGTCAAGAGAAACGGCCTCCAATCTCGAGGTGTCTTAAAATGTTGCTTTATGTAGTTTGCAAATGTATATAAGCACTTTCCACTAAGTACTGCACAGAAAAAACAATGGCACCAAGACCATCCTGAAATATAATAATAAAATTAATCTGAACTGTAAAAGCACTGTGCTATTTCATACTTTAGGAAAAGTCTGTATAAAGAGAAGCATTTTCAGAACATGCCTGAATGTGGCGGCCTGTCTAATGTCAGTGGGTGCCATGGTCAGGGGGCAGCACAGCAAAGCAAAACCTTTCCCTGGAAGCACTCCTGAGACCCATCCTGAGAGCATGTGGGGCCCTCTGCCCCATGACCCCTGCCACCACATCAGGTCCTTAACTCCTGCTAAGCGTTCTGTGTTGGCTGAATTGGCTGGTTGCTACAAGCCAAGCCCAAGCGCACTTGGCATCTGTCCCAGAATTCTGCTGCAAGGAAAGCCAAATGCTGTGCTGAGCAAAGAGACATTCTGCCACTGAGGGCAAGACGATCCATATTGCCATGGATGCTGTTATTTTTTGTCCCAGAGATGCTGCATTTGCAATGGTTTTGCACAATTTGTTCAGCACCGGATCATCATGGGACATAAGTGGAGTGCACAGTTAGCTTAATGCAGAAGACACCGATTCCTGCACACAGAAATAGGAATCTTTTTCAAGCAACACCTTTGGTTTCTGAAATTTCATCCATCATTGACCCCACATCATCAAGCAGAATGTACTAGCCACAGGGACTAGAAACTTGACCTTAAATGAACCAGCAGAAAGACATGGATCTCATGAAGCTGAACTCCATAGCCCATACTACATTCTGAGCAGAATTACAGGGAACACAGACGGAAAGCCCCCGATTGTGGTCCCCGCTCCCCAGCTTCTGCTTCAAATTAACACTTGCAAGTGAGCAATGGCCAATTGCTTTCTGCAGAGCGGCGGTAACCCGGCTGGCTGGGTGCACCAGCGTTTTCTTTTGGCAGTCTTTCCAGCTCCAGGACTTGAGCCTGAGCCAGCTCCTTCAAGCTGAGTTCCACGGAACTTATAATTGATGTGGACTTTGCAGCTCTCTGGTTTTATTGTTCCACACATATGCAAACACAAACACTGAATGTTGCAACCTGCCCTGCTTTCTCTGTCCCAGCTCTTCTCTCTGCCAAGGTGGGGAAAGTGCAGAGAGAGGAGCCGAAGAAGGCGCTCAGCTGGTTCGTTTCAGGAGCTGGAAATTTGCAGGAAGTTACGGTGACATTTTTGCAGGGAAAACAGGCGACGCTGCCTTAGGCGGGGGTGGGGGGGGGGCTCACTCATCTAGCCCAGCTGTGTATTGCAGGGGCTGAGCAACCCCACAGCAGTGACAGACCCTCGTGCAAAACACCCACCCCCCTGAAAATGCCCCCTCCCATACGTAAAGACTCCTTGGCTGCGGGAGTTTTTAAGAGTCTGATCCCCGTTGGAGGGGGTGAATTTTTGAGATGGTTCACAGCACTGGAGAAGGGAGGTCAGCGCTTCCCCCACTCCAGCAAAGAAGCCCCATGCTAGCCACCTATCCACAAGTCACCCCCCACCCACCGACCCACACACACACACACGCGCGCGCGCTTCGGCTTTTTAAATGCCTCCCTCGCGCTGGGAGATTTTTAAAGCTGCAAGGAAGCCGGGATAAACCAGAACAATCTCCCAGCGCGTCAGCCACTGATCAGAGATAAGCGATTTCCCGGGCGAAGGGGGTGGGCCCGGGAGAGAAGCCATCTGCCTGTGGAGAGCGGCTCCTGTCCCTGGTTCGCCATGCCTGGCAGCAGCCCTCCAGGCTCTCCCGCAGAGGCGCTCCCGGGACTCCTGCACGCACCGGCTGCCACGCTCCCCTTGGGCTGCACCCGCCGGAGCTCGATTTTGGTCCAACATTCCAGAGACTCCCCAGTGCCCTTTAGCGCGTCCCGCGGCAGCAGCCAAGGGCAGACTGCCTCTTGCGTGTTTCCCAGCCAGGAAGGAGTCAGGTTCATGTGTGCATTGCTCCGGGTAGCAGAATACACCCATTGTGTGCGGATGTTGCAAGGTCCGCGCCTGGCACCTTCGCCTCCAAGTTGCTCAGGAAGCAAACCTGGGAAAGAACCCAGAAAGCTGCGGCCAGCGGGAAAGGGTCAGCCTTTCCCAACTTGGTGCCTTCCACACCCCGGCACTGCAACTCCCCACATCCCCATCAGCAACTAGCATGGCTAGCCAGGGGCTGATGGGAGCCGTAGTCCATCAGATCTTGCAGGGTGACAGGTGGGAGCAAAGAGTGCTGGCTGGGGAAGCTGGGAGTTGTATCCCAGCAGATCTGGAGGGCAAGATGTTGGAAGGCTGGAGTGGAGAAGGGTAGGCCAGACAGACCAAACATCTAAGGCAGCCCGACCCATGGAGTTTTAGACTAGACCAACCGAGTGGCCAGAGGTGCGTCTTGTCTCCATTCACATCTGGAGATAGAGCCATGTCTCCCTTTGCCAGGTGGGGGGTTTGAATTGCACGTGGGAGACTGCACCTGCAGATGCTCTCCTTCCTCCAAATCCCCCTTCCTGTGGAAAGCTAGCATTTAAGCAGGAAATGTTCTTCCCAATGTGCTAGCTTTCTTCATACGGGGAGTTGTTTAAAACAAGGACCTTAGAACGCAGGGGATGACAATATTATAAATGTAGCAGTTAAAGGTTCTAAATAGGCTTTCTTGGACCATAACTTCATGCTTTAGCCCTGACTGACTTTACCAGCATGTGAAAAGGCCTGTGCCACAGGGAATTTCTAAATTTCTAAATGAAATGTTCAAAGATCCTTTTGGCAGGTTGAGCTTAAGGCAGTTTGGGAGCCACTCGGCCTGCTGCAGCCATGCATGTCAGCACACCAAAGACTTCCCTCTTTTGCTACCTGCCTGCCTGAGAAACCTTGTCAAGCAGCACATAAGCGGGCCAAAACACACAGCTGTGTTCCGCACCGTAGTTCCAAGTTGTGGAAGCCCACAACACACGGCTGGTTTTAAGTTTTGCCCTGCAGCTGAATAAAAAGCATCCTTCACTCAAATCCACACCACTTCACCAGTACAGCTGAGATTTAAAAGCAGAACAAAACAAACCCCTCCCCTCAAAATACAAATATTCCACTGTATGTCACCAAACAGTTACTCTGTGTGTGTCTGTCGGTGTCAGTTCCTGTTGCATCATGTGCTGTAGCACAACAGAAGTGTGCTTTGTGGTCAGTCTATGATGGCTGGTTAAATGTTAGTGGGAAAAAAGGAAACTGTCTGGTTGAATAAGGATCTGAAAACAGGTTTTGTTCGCCAGGGTGTATTGTTAAAGGTTGTAACTATTTATATCTCTTAAATGTGTTTTGTGATTCAGCAGGAAGGAAGGTTGTTTCACACACACTCACAGAGCTTATTATGAATGAATTATCTTCTTTGCATGGGCTGTCAGCAAGATGTAGATGGCATGTCAAATAATAAAAAGCAGAACTTAATTCTTGCTTCATGGCAGCCAGGATGCTCTAAGAGCCAGTCCAAACCAGGATTTCTGCACAGGCAGCATCTGAGCAGAAGTAAAGTGTGCTTTGGACTTGCAGCTGGGAGTCCACCTTCCCCCAGTGCTGATATTTAGCATGCATAGGACACAACCGAGCATTCCAAGCAAAAGTTCATTGTGACAGTGATCCTCACCACACCCCTTTCAGGTAGGCTAGTGTGATTTTTATTGTTTCACTGGAGTTGAGGCTCAGAAAGAGCAGCTTGCCTAAGGTCACAGAGAGAGGCATAGAAATGTTCTAATGATGATGATGATGATGATGTGATGCTGAGCCTAGCGCTTGTGGTCTTGCATGATGCCTCTTCCTCTGGTCCTGCCCTTTTTCCTTGGGTGGATTTCCAACTTTTGCGCAGTGTTTTCCCCAGTCCTGAAAGGGAGATGTGCTTGATGACTGGTGATAAGTGTTTTCGGCTATGCTGTGCTTGTATTCTATCCAGCCCTTTTGGCTTCACCTCTGCCCATTAGTGGAAGTGGGGGAATGCGGTTCCCCATCCCTGCCGAAGAGTGACAATAAACACAATATTACTTAGGCAAAGCATCAGGAAGGGGGACAATGGATATAAATGGAGAGGCAGTGTGGCGTAGTGGTTAAGAGTGTGGGACTGGGACTCAGGTGATCTGGTTTCGAGTCCCCGCTCAGCCATGGAGCCAACTGGGTGACTCTGGGCCAGTCACAGACTCCCAGCCCAACCTACCTCACAGGGTTGTTGTTGTGGGGATAAGATGGAGGAGGAGAAGGATGTAAGCTGCCTTGAGCCCTTTGGAGGAAAAAGGCAGGATATAAATCAGAAATAAATAAAAAATAAATAAAAATAAAAATTTGTTTTGCACCGTGTTGAGGAACGGGGCAGGGACAGAAGCTGTGTCTCACTGACGCACAACCTCACCCTGCATAAGCAATGCCCTTAAATGTAATGGAAAATAAAAGCTGATGGCACTTGGGACCAGAAAAGAGGAAGAGACGGCAATAAAACAAGAAGGAAGGAAGGAAGGAAGGAAGGAGAGAAGAAAGGAAAAGTTCTCTGTGATATGGAGTGCCTTTTCAGTATCCCCCCCCCCCCCCCCCCCCCGTATGGAACAAGCTCCCCCCCACTGAGGCCCACCAGCGCCAGCCTTAATATCATTTCTGCACCAGGTTAAGGCTGACCTCTACTGCAGGGCATTTAGTTAGTTTACTGGGATTTTGTTAACTGCCTAAACAGGTCTAAATTTAATTTGTATAAGCTATTGTAACTTTTTAATATGCATTTAAAAATTGGGTTTAACTGTTTTTATAGTAATCTTTTAAACATGTTTTTTAAAGCTGTTTGTCTTTTTACACGTTGTGGTAAACCTCCCAGAAAGCTTCAGGTCCTGCATGACACAGAAATCATCTGATTTAGAAACAACAATAACTTATTATAATAATAATAAGCACCTTTTGCTCTTGCTCTTATTTTTGCTATGTTCATCCTGCCATAATCTGCACAGGCGCAGGCAGGGCTTTTTACAGCTCAGCTGAAGGGAAGGGAAATGGAAGCCATTCATCCCGGTGGTGATTTTCATGTCTTTATGATCCCTTTTTCTTCTGAAGCAGGAAGCCACCTGCCTTATGCCACCAGCACATGAGGGGTGGGGGGGTGCAGGAGGAATTCCTCTTTCACCTGTCGCACAGGTGTGAAGCTAAGTTCACCTGGCAGTTTCCTGGAAGAGCTCAGGTTTGAACGGTTTGCATTCACAGCAAAATGTGCAAGTTTATTATTCTTATCATCCTGCACCCACACCCTGCTTTTTCTCCTCTTGTGGTGAACCCAAGGCGGCTTACATAAATTCCTTTCATCCCCACAGCACCAACCCTGTGAGGTAGGCTTGGCTGAGGGTGAGGGACCGGCCCATAGCCATGCACTGAGCTTCATGGCCGAGCGGGGACTAGAACCGGATCTCCCAGGTCCTCAGTCCAACACTCTAACTACCAGGCAAGAAAAGCCATGGGGAAGAAAAGCAGCACTCCCATCTTCCACTGCAATGGCTGCTTTTCAAGCCTCAAAGTTGCGTGCAGTCCTAAATGAGTGTGTGGCTCTGTCTTTTTGCAGGCAAAACCCTTCAGGCTTACCCTGTGCCGCTTTCACCCTCAGCAATCCACCTTGTGTTTGCTACTGAAAAGAGGAAGAGGGTTGCAAAAGACTGAATTTTCTTTTTGCTTTTGCTCCACCGCCCCCCCCCACCCCAATATGTGGAGTTGGATAGGAAGAAGGAAATACCTCTAGAGATTGGCTCTGTGCATGGTAATTGACAGGCCGTGAATGCCCCAATTCCTCAACAACAACATTGGTTCTTTGCCTTGCTGTTCCCTTGAGCAAAAAACTTGATTTGATGATGTACCCTTCAGCAAGACCAGAAGGAACCCAAAAAGCTTGCCCTGCCTTTCCAAAGCTGGGTCTTGTGGATGAGCTGAACCACAACTCCTAGCATCCAGCTGAGGATGATGGGCACTGTAATCTAATATACCCAAGGGTGTGACTTAGCCTGTGTATGGAAAGTGCAGCAAATTTCTTCAGAAATCCTTGGTGGGAGCCTCTTTTGTGGGCTTTGAAACAGTTTTGAGATCCCAGGCTCCCTCCCGTTTCAGCCTCGCAAGGATCCGGTGAGGCAGGCTAGGTGAGAGGGGGCATCCTGGTTCAGCATCAGTCCGTGAGCTTGGTGGCCAAGTAGGGATTTGAAGCTGAAATCTGACACTCTGGAAAAGTCCTAAAAATCCAGTACCTGTAGGACATTTTTCTGTCTACACATGGGTAGCGCTGCACCCTAGCTCAGCCTTCTTCAGCTTGGTGCTTCCAGAGGTGTTGGACTACAATCCCCAACATCGCCTGCCAACATGGGAATTGTAGTCCAACACCTCTGGAGGGTGTCCCGTGGCCACTTCTCCATTTCTGCGTTTCCGTCATGACCTCCCCTTCACAGGCATCAGGAATCTGGTCACTTCCTTGTCGGCACCTCACAGGGAGTCCGTCTTGTGAGTAACACGCACATGAGTGGTTTCTGCTGTAGCTTGTGGTTTGTGTCATTTACTGGGAAGCAGGGCGGTTCTTCACTGATGCAGCTTCATGGAAGCAGGAGGACACGTGTGCATAAGGTGCCGTCCAAGAAATGGCTGCGATCAGAGAAACACAGAAACATAGAAACAGCGCGAGTCAGAAGGGGTCCCCCCGGGCCATCTAGTCTGACCCCCGTCTCCAGCCGGCTCCGCTCACGACAGGCCCGTCATGTGCACGTCCAGCCTATCTTTGAACACCCGCACCGATGGGGCCTCAACGACCTCCCGTGGAAGCCCATGCCACACTCTCGGGGTCCTAAGAAGGAGAAAGCCATCCTATGACGAGGTGACCCATGGGCCCACTGCTCCCCAGGCACTAAGTGCTGATGGGCTATGGTGTCCTAGCCCTCATATGGGAGGCCTGTGCACCACGGCTGGACATCCTCCTTCCCCTCCGTTGATTGACTGAGCATTTGGCAGAGAAGCTGGGAAGGGTTCAGAGGAGGGCAACGGGGACGATCCGGGGATGGAAGCAAAGCCCTGTGAGGAGAGACTGAAGGAACTGGGCATGTTTAGCCTCCAGGAGAGAAGACTGAGGGGAGATATGAGGCCACCCTTCAAGTACTGGAAGGGTCATCACAAAGAGGAAGCCTGGGATCTCCGCTTTATAATCCCGGAGTGCAGGACACAGAATAATGGGCTCAGGTTACAGGAAACCAGCTGAACCTGGAAGAACTTCCTGAATGTTAGGGCAATATGACAACGAAGCCCATGACCCATGGAGCTCTCCACTAACACAGTCCTAGCCACACTTTCCTAGGAGTAAGCTCTGCCAAACATAGTAGGAATTATGGCTGAGTAAAGTTCCGTTAGGGCACTGCTACGCTTTCAAGCCAAAGTGACTAAAAACCTTTCCAAGTGGGCCCCTTCTGTTTCCTTTTTAGCTTTGAATGTCGCAGGAAATGGAGCGCCATGCATGGCTGCCTCGGGAGCTCGGGTGCAAGGCACTGTCCAGCTCCAGAAGCAGCTGGAAATCTCATCACTGGCTGCCGTGCCAGAAGCTTTGGTGAGGACCTGATCCTCCCCTGGAACGCTACTGTTGTGAGGTCCCCAGCGAGGCCCGTGGAGGAAGCGGCCCAATTCTGCACGCTGGCCTCAGCCTCAATTCCACACCTCCCTGTCCTTTTCCCACTCCATGTCAGAGGTAAATAGGGACCTATCCTGCTTAGGCATCTTCCGCCCCTCTGCAAGCCACAAAATAATCTTGAAGAACTGCATGCAGCTCGCGAGCCTCAGTTTGGCCACCCTGGTGGATTGGGTAGGGCTTAAATGGGCCGTGAAGATGCATCAGCTTCACCAAAGGCCTGTTCCGGCGGGTGCAGAACTGCTGGAATTGGCTATTTGTGTTCTCAGAGGTGGAGGTGCGGCCCTGCGACTCCTCTCCCACCTGCCGCACAATCTTCAGCAGCTCTTGGCTCTCCAGGGTCAGAGCTCTGGCCTCAGAAAAGGGGGCATCACGGGCAGGCAAGACACCGGCGTTTCTCCTCCGCTTCCCCCTTGCAGCCCGCTTGCTCACCTGCCTCCTGCTCTGGCCCACCCAACAGGGGTGGCGGGAAGGAGGAGCAGGAGATGCTCGCTCGCTCGCTCCTGGTTCTCTGCCTGCCAAACAAGCAGGCAAGACCAAGGCTGGGGAAGATGTGGGGGAAGAAGAGCGGCTGGGAGACGGTGCCCTCGAAAGAGGGATGCTGTGGCTGCTTTCTTGCCCAGGGCACTCCAGTCAGCTCGGAGGCTGCGCTGCGTGCAAGAACCAGAGCCTTTCCATTCCTCACCTGCCCCTGGAATGGGGGAAAGTGTATGCCAGGTCTGGAACAGACATGTGGTCTAGTGGTTAGAGTGACTGCCTGACTCGGAACCCCTGGATTCAAGTCTCCATGAAGCTCCTGGGTGACTTTGGGCCACTCACTGACTTTCAGCTTTACCGACCACACAGGGTTCTTGTGACGATGAAAAGGAGAGGAGGAGGAGGGGGAGTTTATCCTGCCATTTCCCCTGCACTGGGGCTGCAGGGGAAATGGCAGGATATACACCGAAGGAAGGAAGGAAGGAAGGAAGGAAGGAAGGCAGGCAGGCAGGCAGGCAGGCAGGCAGGCAGGCAGGCAGGCAGGCAGGCTTTCCCCTCTTACTGCGACCAAGCGAATCTTGCAGCGCTCCATGAGTGCGGAGGACCCTCCCACCAAGATGCCCCCGCCGGTTGGCTCAACCCAGCCAGCCAGGCTGCCAGCGACAATCCTGCTAACTCCCCTCGCAAACAAGCAGCACAGTGCGGGAAGCAAGCCCTGGTCATGCAAACCAGGCCCGGGAACGGACGTAAGAGGACCCTTGCTGGACCAGAACAGGGGTCTCTCTAGTCCAAAATTCCGCCCACCGGATCCCACCAGCAGGACGTGAGGGCAAGAGTACTCTCCTGGCCATGTTCCCCAGCAATCGCTGTACATAACCACACTGCCTCTGAACTGGAGCGTAGAATATAGAACTATTGGGACCGTGGCTCTTGACAGCCTTCTCCTGTCTGAGTCGTGTGCGCCTTAAGGATAAGCAAATTTATTCTGGACTAGGCTTTCATGGACATCAGATGCATCCACTGTTAACCCCAAACCGGCAGTGTTATATCTCTGCGGTGGCGGTGAGGAAAGATGTGGGCTGTATTTTCCAGAAGGAATTAAAAGGCAAACATCGCAGATAATGCTAATTATTTTAACAGCTGCCATTCACATCATGTTGTTAGGTGATTGCTGAGACTTTATAACCCATTAACTCACCGGTGTGATTTAAAAAAAGAAACAAGGGACAGGAGGACTTTGCTCCTTCTTCCAACCACAGGAAAAAAAGAGAGTTGGATCTCTTGATTTGCACTTCAGCAAGGTTATCTCAACATCTTTCTTTGGTGCACCTTTCTTCAAAGATGGTCACTTGGAGGTCAGCAGAGCTGAAATGCTCCCTTACTGGTTTCTGAATATCACCCTCTTTTGTCAGATTTTATCACAAAAGGGTTGCGGTTTAACCAATGCAGGGGTGGAAAACTTCCCGGGACAGTTGCTCACAGAAGACCAACAAAATTTGAAACAGCCCTTGAGGGGGATGTAATAAAACAAGAGGCATTCCTAAACCTCTCTGGTCTTAACTGTATTTGCCTGTGGGAAAAGAAACCTTGGGGAACAGAGCACTTATCAATAGATAATGTTAATCAAATACCTTGTCAGTTTTTGGTGTGCATGAAATGTTTACTCTGGGTGATGAGTCAGATCTTTATCTGACTCTAGAGATACTCCTTGAAGTACCTAATGCATTTTTTAAATATATCCCTTCCTGTGGAGACGGCTGAATTTAGGATTAATGGTAACTTTCCAGTCCTGTACATTGTGTGCATGCATGTTTGGCTTGTGATACCACAATTGCAAACGTGATGGAGGCAGGGGGTTATATAGTTGGGGAAAACAGGACATGATTTGCCATAGATTCCGTGCTCATCTGCCCAGCTTGCAAGTTGCCCAGGCCTGGTTGGAGGCCATGTTGTTCACTGTAGTCTGGCTAAGTCCTAAAGTAAGACAGGGTGCAGGTGAATTTTATGATAGCCATAAATTAGGGACACATGAAAATACTGTTTAAGTTTGCACAAGGGTCCTTTTCACACCCCTGGCCTCAAATGCAAGCAGGAGCACCACATTCTCCACCAAGGTTTGCACATTCCCAAATTTGTTCTCATGCTAGGAAAATGATCTTTTTTTTTTTTTTTAAGTGCATTTTTAAAGTGCATGAAAACGCACCTTTTCAAGCTTTACTCTTGGGGGTGGGGGAGTGCATGTCTGGGTGCACTCTTTTAAAAAAAGTGTGCTTTCCCTGCTGCAATAAACCAAAAAAGAGCCGTGCCAAACACAGGAGACAAGGTGAGTAACACAAAAATCTCAGATTTCACTTATTTGCCCATTCCTGGCATGCATACACTAAAGATATTGTTAGCTCCTCTTGCTTATTGGATTATAAAATCTAAGCCTTGATCTTTTTAATTTAATTACTGTTCTACACCATTATGAATTTGAAATACTAATATGGGCCATTCATATCTTTTTCCTTGCAGAGGGCCATGCAACCAAGTATTGCAACATGGAGTGCTTTTGTTTGAGCTCCCGGATACTCCGTTCTGCTTACCACCTACATTTAAATCCTGTTTCCTGAACGATTCCTCAGTGTTCTTTGTCCCCCACATACATTCATTTCTCACTGGGCTGTTCTAGGGATTCCCCCACCTCCTTGTGCTTTTCTTCCCTCCCCCTGCAGATGTTTCATGTCCCTTTGAACCTTGGTCTTCCCATGAGCCAGCGGATTCCTCTTCTCGTTCCAGTGCCTGGGTGGTGCCACTTTGGATATAAATAGACACTTAGCCTTGAGCTTTGGAAATGGGGGAATGGTGCTGGCGATTCAGCCTGAGCCGGGAGGCAGACTTGCCTTCCATTTCTCTGCCCCCTCATGAAAACCTCTCCGTGCCATCTGTAAAATGCGTCGTTCTGTTTCCCATCAGCCACGGGGCTGACTCCCGGCTTTTTGTGAGGCCACGGCGAAGCACCTCGAGTGGAGGTGATCTGAAACACTGGACAGAATGGTCATACTGAGAGGGGAGACTCTTTAGATGATGACGGATCTGGTCCAAATTGAGGAGACCCACTGGAAGGAGTGGCGCTTGAGTGTCAGAGGTGGCATGCCCAAGTACACCTCTTGCTGGGTGATTCCAGTGGGCCCCTCTCTAAGGATGGCTTGATCCGGATCAAACCCCATCGGTGTTGCTTCAGTTTCTTCAAAGCTCCTCCTACAGAGTCCCTCCACCCCTGCCCCAAATTCCTGTTCTGATGGCACAAGTGCTGGAATGACCAATAATGCCTCACCAAAAACAGGAAACATGTCACCAAAAAAAAAAAAAGAGAGAGAGAAGACGGAGGGTACATAATATTTGGATGTGGTCGTTTTATGAATAGATGCCAATTCAGAAAGAATGACAATGACTTGGATAGTGTTGGGAAATTTTGGATAAATCCTGTCTGAAAAGCATTACTTCTGTGTGCCTTTGCATTGTGGGATCAAATCCTGTTTTCCTTCTCAAAACCAAGCTGTCACTGTTTAAAATGGTATCCCCCCCCCCCCGCTCCTTTCTTGCACCTTTAGCTGTGGGCTACAGTAGACAGGCCATTCAGTCCAAATATACATTGTAAATAGTCATTGTTTGAATTCAGTTTACAAGGAAGTATCTTTTGATAGCCCAGAGGCTCCATGTGCCCTGGTCACTCCGAATTTCTAGAGTATAGATAAGAGTCTTGAGTTCATGCATAGTTTCAGTAGCTTGAATTTACATGTCTAAGCAGACCTGGAGATGGGTTCAACTACTGAATTAAAGTGTAAATACAGGCAATTAGAAATATTGTAATCTCATTGTTACTGTGTGATTGACTGACATTTCTTTATCTGTTCTGTATGTGATGACCTCAAAATCTTATTGTAATCTCTGCATTCTGTCATCAATTGCCCTGTACCTGTGTACCTATAAATGCCCTGTAATGGTGTTGAAGCTTTGCAGCAGAGTTCACTCTGCCTGACCAGTAATGCATTATCGTGAGTACGCACCCGTGGGGAACCTGGGAAATACAATAAAGCCTCAGATGGTCTGGACGCTTGATGTTTCCCATGAACCCAAGTTTTATTCCCTCTTCTCAAACTGAGATTCCGGGATTCTGACAATAGCAATGTAACCTGCTGTCCTCCACAGTTTGGGCTGTAGCTCCCAGTATCCCTGACTATTGGCCATGCTGGTGGGGGCTGAGGAGCACTGTAGTCCAAAACAGAGGAAGGCTGACAACGGGGCGCTTGGGGGAAGCAGGCTTGCATGTTTGTCCCAAGAGGAGAGTGCCGGCACGGCAGAGTGCAGGAGCAGATGCACCAGGGTTTGAATGCGACTTCCCAGCTGGGGAGGGGGCGCTGGGGGGCTGCAGAGGGTGGTATCCACTCTGTCTGCTTTTCCTCGCTACAGGGATGCCTTGCAGGGGAATCAACCGGCCTGCCACTGATCCACAGAAAGCTGCAGCCGAGGCCAAGGAGCCGATGGACAGAAACTGGTCTGACATTCACCTTGGCAATTAGAGGGAAATAATTAATGGCAGAGCAACACAGCGACCCCAGGAAGGGTGCCTAGAATAGCTTTGCTCTGCATGGAACAAAAAGAATATCTTGTCTGCTTGCAGAGGCAGCCAAATGTGTCCCTGGAAGGGAACATAACATTGTTCATGGATGGGTCAGTGTGGCGGATTTTCTCCATCTGACGCCTGCTGTTAGATCACACTGCAGGCCTGGTTCTCACTGAGGTTGCCAACCGGTGCCAGGGCTGCCGGGTCAGACGATGCCAGCCCCGCGGCAGGAGGGACTCGCAGGATGAACTGCTCCTGCACGCACACATTCCAACATTCGCCTCATTCGTACACCGCCCCCACGCCTGAAGCTATACACTGTCCCCACAGTACATTAAAGCAAGGCCATAACCCTAATAAAAGACTGAAATATCCTAACCTGAACCTGAACAAGATCCCTGACTCTACCACAGGGGTGAAACAGCATCCCTGAAGGCAGATTTGTCAAATGGCCGCTTTGTAGATGATTTTCTGTGCGCCTTTTTCTTTCTGCCCATTCTAGACACATTGCAAGCCTTGAGAGCTTTGTGGGGGTCCCTGTTTCTGTGACCTTAACCTGGACTTGAACATAACCCTGCTATGAGGCTGAAGTACTTATGCCTCAAGGTGTTTTTCCAAAATGCCTGCTTTTTGAAAGTTATCTTTCATCTCCAGTGGTTTCTACCCACTCCAAACATCTTCCAAACCTCAAAGGATTCACAGCGACATTGGTTTCTTGAACGCTAACCCTAACCTGGACCCGGACCCAAGCGTTGCGTAGGGGTGAAATTCCCATCCGTCAAGATGGATTTCCAAAATTGCAGCTTTGTGGATGATTTTCTGCACAGCTCATTCTTCCTGCCCATTTGAAATGCATTCCAAGCCTAGACAGCTTTACGGGAACCATGGTTTTTCTAACCCTAACCCTAATCCTAACCCTAATTTGGACCTGAACTCTAGCCCTAATATAGGGAGAAATGCAAATTCCTGAAGACTGATTTCCAAAATGCCTGCTTTGGAGGTTTTTCTGCATAGCTCATTGTTTCTGACCATTCTAAACATATTCCAAGACAGCTTCAAGGAGACCTTGGTTCTTCTAACTCTCTGAAATATGTACAGAAATGTGTACTGGGACTCAGGTCTGAGGGTGGGGCTGGGTGACCCAACGCAGACGATCCTTGCTATTCAGCAGTGGGAGGGTGTGCAGAAGGGAAAGGGAACTGGTGGCCCCCACCCTGAAAATCTCCTTACCTGCAGCATGACAAGGGGAGGGGAAGCTTATAATTCCAACCGATGCATCTTCCTGACCATAATCTCTACCTTCAGGCTAGTATTATTATTGTCGCTGTAATTATTATTACATTGCATTTATATCTCGCCTTCTCTCCTTCTGCGAGGAACTCAAGTCTGTACACATCGCTTCATTTTATCCTCACAACAACAACCTTGTGAAGTAGGTTAGGCTGAGAATGAATGACTGGCCCAAAGTCACCCAGTGAATTCCAGGCCATTTTGCTTTTGGGTCCAAAGACAGCCTTTTCTCTAAATTTACAACTGAATACCCTTCTGTGCCCATCCGTCGCCCCCTGTTATTATGTTATGTCCTTGCTTCTTCCCTATATAAATCCCCAAATCGAGTAAGGAGAAAGAAGCAATATAAGCCACAGCAATGCACTCTTCATGGGAAGCATCCAGACTACTAGAGTAGTCATTGCAAACCAGGCCGACGTGTGCGAGGAGTCCTGAACTGGAGCAGAACTGGATTAACCAGAAGGTGCCCAGGACAATGTCCACACAGCCTCCATTTACCTGCAGGAGAAACTTGCCACGTGGGGCGCCGCTTCCCACAACCTCCCCCCCCCCACCCCCCAGCTAGTCCACTCTTGGCAATTGCTCCCCAATGATTTATGAGCCTTGTTAAGGATGGGGTGGGGGTGGGGAGTTGGCACTCCACTTGCTCAAGATGCAACGGGAGAGGAATAATTCCTTGGCCTGCTCATCAGACAGGGGTAAGGATGCTGGTCGCCCACCGCTGCTGCATCTGTGGTGACAGCCTGCCGGCTGGGACCTGCTCGGAATGTGCAAGGAGAGCGTTTCTCGCCCAGGAGCGGCCGACGCTGCGTCGCGATGCAGACAGTGTGCTAATGAAGCTAAGCAGACAGCTGGGAAGGGCTGTTTCAACATCTGTCATTGGGAGGCAGCGTGATTCCCTCCCGGCCAGCAGGACACGGAGGGCAAGACACGGGCCACTTGCAGAAGGCGGAGATCCGAAGCCGCTCTCCCAGCATGGGAGGGAATCAGACAGAAATGCCATCTGATAATGCTTTATTCAACAACTTGGGTGTGCCACAGCAGTCCTCGGCCAGGTGTTGGTAGCTTATGGCCCTCTGAAAGATTGGGTCCACAACACCCATCACCCCTCATCATTGGCCGTGCTGGCTGGGGCTCATGGGAGTTGTAGGTAGTGATGTAGGAGAATTTCAAGGTTGTCACGAAACGTGAAAGTATGCCTTGTTCAACGTTCTGAATCGAAAGGCAAGCAAAAAAAATTTGCCAACCGCCAGAAACTTGCCTATGTTCCCCTCATTCCCCATTCCTACTTTGATTTGCGCAAATTTCCTCTTAGACTGAATCGGCCCTGCTTTAGTTTATGGAGGAAATCTGGGTAAATTCAGGGAGGTTTGCAGAAATCTCCCATCCAGTCTCGGTTTGCAGAAATCTCCCATCCAGTTGGCACAAGTTTTGCATTCATGCGAAGTGGGCAGTGATTGCAAATGGTAATTAGGCATGAGACGAGCAGCTAGGCAATGTTTGCAGAATCCTAGTGGTCTTGAACATTTCTCATTTTCTCATCCCCAGATGTAGGCCAAACCACCTGGAGGACCAATAGCTTACCAACTTTGTTCTAAGAATTTGGCACCACTTTGGCAAGGGGGTGAATGGCTGAAGAAATCCATGAAAAATATCTCTTTATATGTAAAAATCCAGTGTATCCATTACTTGATTCAACCAACTACTATGACTGTTGTCTCTGAACTAGTAACATTCATGGGAAGCAGAGAAGTTTATCTGCCTCCCCTCTTTCTCTTCTTTCCCCAGATCCAGAGAAGACCAGGTGAAACAAACTTGGATCATTGGTTTCAACAAGCTTCTCCAGGCATACTCTTGAGCTAGGAAATGGTATTTATTGTTTAATTGCATTTCATTTCTGCACTACTCTTTAACTGAACCCCTCAGGGCGATGCACCAGAAACAAAACTGACGCCATCTTCTGAGTAGACACAAGCTCTGCTTTGCATGTGTGTTGGAAAATGTCCAAATGGGTAGGAATTTTATCTGCAAATCTGGGTGCGTGTATACACCAGACATGGCGTATGTAGGTGTCTCGGTCAGAATATTTGTGCTCTTTTACCCTCTGACTTCAAGGTGGGACAACTGGCTCGTGAAGGCTGGTGGACCACTATATCCACTCTGGGTTTTAGCTTGAGCTTTGAAGGAGCCATCTCTGGGAATGATCCCTACCCCAAAGAGGTTCAGAACCTTGGACAGTTCTCGCACACTTCAGACTGAAACCTGGGATGGCTACACTGCCCCACTGACGTTGCAGCCATCAGCTGCTAGTCCAGGTAGCCACTGGTCCATGGAGCCGCACCAAGGGACAGAGTGTCCTGTATCTGTACTAAGTCCTCCTCCCTGAGGTTGGATCGTGGTGGAATTGGAAGGAGGGGATCTGCAGGGCAGAGAATGCGCAGTTGCCCATGAGGAGCAAAGCAAGAATCAAGGCAAACAGTCCGGTACTTATTTTTAGGCTGGGAAAATTAAAATCTCCTCTTCAGTGGCAAGAGCAGGTCAGCCATGTCCATGCCAGGGAGACCTTGCTAGGGAGGACATCCCCCAGTTTGGGGGATACTGCAGTTTTGCCTCTGTTTTCTTTGTCTGATTTTAATTAGGGGTAGGAGGTGGAGAAGCAAATGCTGTTGGGAGAGACAAGACTCCACACTGGGCACCATAAACAGAGGCAGCAAAACAAAGTGGCTGTATGTTAATTGGTTATAAGACGGTTACACATTTTAGCCAGTAAATCATGCAGGTTTACTCAATTAACTAATTACTCCCAGATTAAATGTGCATACATTTGCATACCCCCAAAAACAACAGTTCTGAAGCAAAACCTCATTTCCTTCCTTCCTTCCTTCCTTCCTTCCTTCCTTCCTTC
>NW_025335440.1:9550666-9578601 GCF_004798865.1 Varanus komodoensis | reverse complement strand
TCTCTCTCTCTCTCTCTCTCTCTCCCTCCCTCCCTCCCTCCCTCCCTCCCTTAGCTAATGCTTGCACCTTAGAAGAAATATTCCAATCTGTGGGCAAGGAATGAGCGGTGATATCTCATTCTGAGGTTGTTTGCTGCCTGCAAAATTTAGGGATGTTTGCCTCGAAAGGAATCCGTTTAACTGAACCTCTATAGTTGAACAAAAGCTTTGGCGGTCCTATGCAGGTTTAGAGAGAGAGAAATCCTCCAGCTCCCAGCACGGTTGGCTGGGGCACGGTCGAAATGATGGGGCATTTTTCTGTCTAAACATGCCCAGGATTGTACCCGTGATTCTCAGCTTCTTTCAGTTTGAAAGAGGAAAGAACCCTTTGGCAGCATTACCTTTCTGCCTCTTGTTCCCAGGTATGAGGTTATAGTGGGTGGTTCTGAGTCCATCCCCCATAATCTCATCTATACGTGATTAATGAATCGAAAGCTCAAAAGCCACGAGTCCAAGTGGTTTCTATGCTTCCTCCGTGGCACTTTCTCTGCAATCATACTCGATTAGTAAAACCTAGACAGACACATATACACATAGATCTTATTAAAAAGCAAAAGCAAGACCATATGTGCAAAAAGCTGGGAGCTTTGCATCAGAATGGAAAAGACATTCAGGCAACTCTGATAAAAATGTGCCGAGCAGACCAGAATCGCTCCGGCTGGCCCCAGCCGGGTCAAGTCTGGTCCTTCCAGCCCATCAGTGAGTGAAGCAGCCTTCTGTTCAGTGGACACCAGCCCAGGGGTGACCAAATGAGAACGTTTCCCCGGAGAATAAACAGGGATATGCCAACGAAGAGAAAGCCATTCCACTGGCAATTTTCACATTTGGGCTTGCTCCACTATCTGCTGATTTCCAGAGTTGGAACGTGTACATAAGCCTTCACGTGTGTTTGCGCATTTTTGTATTTGAAAAAGTGTGAGTTGGCCAACATGTGCAGACCCCCCCGCCACCACATCGTGCATATTTTATTGCTTTACTCTGTGGGGGGATTCGTACGGTGTGGTTGGTGTCGGGCGCCCTGGGTGCACCAGAGCGCTTTTCTCCCGGGCAGGGGCACGAAAAGGGGCAAGCAGCTCCCACACCTCAGTCCCGCAGAGGAGAAGGATGCCCTGGCAGGGGCCGGGCTGCCCAGCCCCGTACCTTCTGGGTGCTTTTCTCCAAGCCAGTCCTTGCCCTCTTCTTCCACCCGGCCGATTGTCCCCTCCTGTTTGTGCATGAGAGCGGTCCATCAGCTGGGAGGTTCGGGGCCAGTTCGGGGCACCGCTGCCCAGCTGCTTCTCCCCACTCCTGCATGTCAGAGGTTTCCTTTCAGGCACTCATGGGGGGCATCAGCCAGCTTTGCCCCCCAACCCAGAGTAGGCCCACCCTGCTGAATGGCCCGGATCCTGCAGAAGATCGCTGGGGCTCAAGGGAAGAATGGCCAGGGCAGCTCTGAACGCCGCCTCGAAGACGGGGGGCAGTGTCAGCTCGTGCTAAAGCAGCTCTCTTACTCTGGGCTTTCCACCATGACGGGTTGTGTTGTCCGGTAAGCAGTCATGGTGGCGAGAAGCCCTAGAATTGACCATTGTGTTTAATTGTGGCCGAAAACCACAATGGACGGGTTTGCATTACCGAAGGAGCCAACTGAAATCTTACTGTCCTGGGACTGAACTTGCTCCAGAATGCCTATGTGGTGGGATTCGTTTTCTGCAGCCATGGAGAAAATCAATAGTCTGTTCTAAACTTTCCACCCTTCACTTTAGCTTCTCTGGTGGTCCAGACCCAGAATAACCATCTTATTGTTGGTATGGAAACCACAGAGTCCCCTGGCAGGAGTGGCAGCAGAAATAGTTGCCTCTGGCCTTTAATCTCTACTGCTCTCAGCTTCCTAGCTATAAACCCACAGTTGTTCACCTTATTCCTGTTGGTCAAATGAAGTGTCCATCTCCCTTCACTCTTGGAAACACGAAGGCAGCACAAAAATGGACCAGTCAGGTGGAGGCTGCCACAGGCTACCAACAAGAACAGAGAAAAGGCCGGGAGGAATTTTGCTTGCGTGGGCTGCAGAGGCGCATGGTGCGGTTGGGAGGATGGAGAGCAGAAATTGTGCTGCCCATGTAGCTGCAGACCAGCGCATTTGGCAGACCAGCGCATTTGGGCAAAATTCTGTGCTCCACGGGAACAGTGCACGGTTGTACTGTTCCCGTGCACAGTGCAGTGAACCCAGCCAACGAGTCACCACGGTCAGTCTCTGCACGTGTGTCCAGGCGCTGTGACAAGCACCTTTTTACAAAAAGTCCCTGGCTCCTTGTCAGGTTGTGTGAACCCACTCGGCGACTCCACAAGTTGGGCCCTGGCTAGAGAACTTCCGTGTCCTGTGGCTGAGCCACAGCGGGCTCCACGCTAAAAGCCTTCATGGTTTGCCAAGCTGCCTACTGGTCTGGACAACCCTAATGCTGTTCTTTCTGCTCCAGTGTCTCCGAGCACTTGCTGCTGGATGCGTAGCCAGATGTGTGGCTTCCAGATGTAGGAAGGTGTTGATGCCACCCTACACTACTCTGATGCACCCACAACTTGGGGTACTGCTCCCAGTTCTGGGCTCCACATTGCAAGAGAGACATAGCTAGGTTAGAATCAGTCCAGCGCAGGATCGAAGAATGGTAGCCGGGTTGGGAGAGATGGCCTATGAGGAGAGATTGAGGAAATTGGGTCTTTTCAGCCTGGAGAAGAGGAGATTCCAAGGGGAACTTTTAGTGACTTCTAGGTATGTGAGGGGATGTCATGTGGAGGAGGGCCATGAGCTGCTCTTCCCTGCAGTGGAGGGCAGGACGCGTTCCAATGGGGCAAAGCTCAAGGAACCAGGCTTCAGGTCGGATTTCAGGAAGGATTTCCTGACGGTTAGGACCCCCCAGGAGATGGAATGGGCTTCCACGGGAGGTGGCTGAGGCCCCCTCAGTGAGGGCGTTCAAGGAAAGATTGGACAGTCACATGTTGGAGATTACATGAGTGGAGCCAGCTGGAGCCGGGGTCAGACTAGATGGCCCAGGAGCCCCCTTCTGACTCGCTCTGTTTCTATGCTTCTAACAGAGCTCTGGCTTCAGCTTGCTAACTTGCCTACTCCTGTCTTGCCCCAAGGAAACGTCAGGCCCAAATATTGCCCTTGGCTTGCTGGGCGGCCCCGTCTCTCAAGGCTTCATTCGAAGCAGGGCAAGCAGCCAGTCTACAAGGGGAACTGGATGAGGACCACACAACCCACGGCTGAGGCCCGTGAAGCTGGGCATCCGTGTTACAGCCCAGCCACACGAGTGTCTCGGAATAGCTGTGAAGGGTGGAAACCAACGGAAGGCGGCAATTTGCCATGGGGGCTTAGCCATGGGCATTCGCTAGCCACCTGGGATAAGTCACAAATGGCATTGTGGGTTTCGGCTGCGAAACTCACAAATTCTGTAGATACTTACAGGAGCGCTTACATCCATATATGCCTGCCCGCCCCCTGAGATCTGCGGGAGAGGCCCTTCTCCAGGAACCCTCTGTGAAAGAAATTAGGAGGGTGGTTACTCGGAGGAGGGCTTTCTCTGCGGTGGCGCCCAGTCTATGGAATGCGCTCCCCAGAGAGGTCCGCCTGGCACCGTCGTTATTTGTTTTTCGGCGCCAGGTGAAGACCTTTTTATTTAAGCGTCATTTTAATTGTTAATATTATTTGCTTATTCTATCTGGCCAGGGCGACTTATTTTATATTGTTATTTCTTGTATTTTAATTTATGTTGTGAGCCGCCCCATTCGCTGAAGCCTCGGGGCGGCATAGAAATGTTTTAATGAATGAATGAATAAATAAATAAATACTGTGCCGGATTTCCTCCTCTTAAAAGGGACGAGTGAGGGGTGGGGGGGGGGTGGGAAGCAGGGGAGAAGAGATTTATAGTTCAAGAGGTTCAGCTTTTAAAAAGAATGTCATACTTTTCACATATTCAAGTCAGCTGGCACTGCATCAGCAATCCTGCAATAAATCCTTCAAAATGAAATTGGAGGCTTAAAACCGTTGAAGCACTTTCTGTTGCCTGCTCTTCTCCCCAGCCCCGAAAGAGTGCCGGAAAGCCAGTTCGTCAAAGGAAGGTGTTGTGAAGTGGGGGAAAGCCAGGCCTGGCTCAGCTCTCTCGACCGGAGGCTAGAAGCTGCAGGGTGCTTCCCCCGCCATCACCCGGTTCCCAGAGGGAATCAGTCAGCTTCTAAATTTAAATGAGGTAGCTTGTGCTTTGAATATCAGCTGCGCAGGAGTCTTGGTAACCGATCCCCAAAGGGATAATTATGTAATGTTATGTTTCAAGAGCTGCCGTGTGTTCCCATCCACAGTGCCCAGGTGAGACAGGATTGGGGCCAAAGGAAGCTTCATGCCAGCATGTAGGTCTGGGGGCCCACAGCACAGCACCCTCCCCCCCAATACCCCCCTAGAGAGCAGGAGGTTTGGCTCAAACACCCCTCATTTCCGTAGGCACAGTGGTGTTCCTGTTTACATACTGATTTATTTATTGTATTTAAATCCTATCTTCTTCCTTCCAAGGAGTTCAAGGCAGCTCACATCAGTCTCCTCTCCATCTTATTCCCACAACAACAATACCTGGATACCTGAAGGAGCACCTTCTCCCCTATGCGCCTACCTGCCCCTTGAGATCTGAGGCAGAGGTCCTTCTCCAGGAGGCCTCCTTGAAGGAAATTAGGAGGGTAGATACCCAGAGAAGGGCCTTTTTGGCGGTTCCACCCCGACTATGGAACACGCTCCCCAGGGAGGTTCACCTGGCGCCGTTGCTTTATTCTTTTTTCTTTTCTATTCTTGTAAATCATCCAGAGACTTTAGTATTGGACGGCACAGAAAAAGCTTTAAACAAACAAACAACATCCCTGTGAGGTAGGTTGATTTGAAGGTGCTTGAAATGCAACAATGCACATGCTCAAAAGTGGTCTTGCTTCTTCTTTTACATCAGGGTTAACAAATGTGTCTGTTTTTCCTGGGGTTTACCACCAGCGCAGACACTTTTAAAGGATGGCATGTCCGTGGGCCAGTACTGGGCAAGAGTAGCGCTGCTTGTCTGCTTTTCAGGGCCATCTGTTCACCCACAGAAAGATTCCAGAGGGGCACGGAAGGGTTTCCGAGGTCGGAAAAGAGCTCTGACCTCGGATCGGCTCTCCTTCCCTTTGCAGAAAGCGTTGGAAAAATCACAACACTGCTTTTCCGAGGTGGAAGCTCGCGGAAGGGGCCTAGAGGAGCTGGGAAGGGGGCAAGACTGGTCCCACAGGATACAGGAGCCGTGCAGCTGATAGGGTGGGTGAGAAACCAAATAATAAATAAATGAATACTAAGCATCTGGTAGCAGCTCTGCTGCTTTCAGTCCCTTTCTGAAGTGCCACAGCTGGAGGGCTGAAATTGGCTATTGGGCCACTGAGTAGAGGAGGAGGAGGAGACTGCCAGCCTGCTGCTCCTCCAGCCTGGCATAAGATTCCCATAATCTTCTGAGGCTGGAGGGCCACAGGCATCCTCCCTGGATTGAGCCTTCAGTCAGTGGTGCATTATTTCAGTAATACAGACACGGCCATCTAAACCCCTTTCCCAAGAGCAACGTAGTGGAATCGGGGCTCACGAGGACGCAGCACGGACACCCTTTATTCGCAGGACCACTGCTGCCACGCCATGATGCCCCAGGTCCCTGTAAGCTTAGCTGCAATCCTGGGAGGGTGGAATTAATCCTCCAACTCCAGTAAGTTGCTTCCTGGTGCAGTGCAAACAATTTTAGGGCCCCTTGGTCTGGAATGGGCCATAAAGACCTATTATGTTTACAAAAGATCTGCTAGTGGAGACGATGGGAATTTGACACTCACGGTACCAGGTTGGGAAGAAGTTCCTTCTTTTCTCTTTATGCAAAACATTGGTAAGTTCTTGTTGAACTAGTGGAAGTTCTCACTACTCCTAGTTCGGCCAACTCAGGCCTGGTCAGCTTGTTTCTACTGCTGTAGACAGAACTGAAAATGTGCTGTGTTTTGATTCTTTTGGAAAGTTATTTATTTAGTTAGTTATAACATTTTTATGCCACACCCATCGCAGAAGCCTCGGGGTGGCTTACAAAGAAAATAAATAAACAAAGAATAGAATAACATTAAAAATTTGGAGTATCTCGGCCATAATTTAAAACCACTAAATAAAACAACCGATTAACAATTAAAATATCATTTAAATAAAAAGGTCTTGGCCTGGCGCCGAAAAACAAACGACGGTGGCACCAGGTGGACCCCTCTGGGGAGCGCATTCCATAGGTGGGGCGCCACCGCAGAGAAGGCCCTCCTCCGGGTACTCACCCTCCTAATGTCCTTCACGGAGGGCTCCCGGAGAAGGGCCTCCCCCGCCGATCTCAGGGGGCGGGAGGGCATATATGGACGCAAGCATTCCTTTAGATAACCAGGTCCCAAGCTGTTGAGGGCTTTATAGGTGATGACCAACACCTTGAATTGGGCCCGGACTTCAATCAGGAGCCAGTGCAGCTGACGGAGAACTGGGGTTATATGAGAACAACGCCCAGTCCCCGTCAGCAGCCTGGCAGCTCTATTCTGCACCAACTGAAGTATCCGGACTGTCTTCAAGGGCAGCCCCACGTAGAGCGCATTACAGAAATCTAATTGGGAAGTCACCAATGCATATGTCACAGTTGCCAGGCAGTCGTTCTCCAGGTAGGGATGCAGCTGATGGATCAGCCAAAGCTGAAGAAGGCGCTCCTCGCCACCGCCATCACCTGGGCTTCTAAAGACAGCTCTGGGTCGAGGAGCACTCCCAAGCTGCGAGCCCTGTCCCTCAGAGGGAGTGCAACCCTGTTCAGGAGAAGGTCCAGGTTCCCCATCCCGAAGCCCGACCCACCTACCAACAGGACCTCCGTCTTGTCTGGATTGAGCTTCAGTTTGTTGGCCCTCATCCAGCCCATTACCTCGGCCAGGCACCGGTTCAGCACAGCCACTGCCTCACCTGGATCAGTTGAAAAGAGGTAGAGCTGGGTCTCATCAGCATACTGATGATTCCGCAGCCCACACCTCCTAATGACCTCTCCCAGTGGTTTCATGTAGATGTTAAATAGCAAGGGGGACAGAATGGACCCCTGCAGAACTCCATGGCATAGCTGCCATGGCGCAGAGCCATAGTCCCCCAGCACCACCTTCTGGAATCGGCCGTTGAGATAGGAGCGGAACCACCACAAAGCAGTGCCTCCGACCCCCAATCCCGCTAGCCTATCCAGAAGGATACCATGGTCGATGGTATCGAAAGCTGCTGAGAGGTCCAGGAGAACCAACAGGGACGCACTCCCCCTGTCCTTCTCCCTGCACAGGTCATCAAACAGGGCGACCAAGGCATATTCAGTGCCATACCTGGGCCTGAAGCCAGACTGAAATGGGTCCAGATAATCAGTTTCATCCAAGAGTGCTTGGAGTTGTCCCGCCACCACCTGCTCTAACACCTTGCCCAGAAACGGGATGTTGGCCACAGGTCTATAATTAGTGGCCATCTCTGGATCCAGTGACGCCTTCTTCAGGACCGGTTGGACTACCGCCGCCTTTAAAGGGGCAGGCACTCGACCCTCCCTCAGAGGCGTTAACCACTTCCAAGATCCAGGTCCCTATCCCGTGCTTGGCGTTGTTAATTAGCCAAGATGGGCAAGGGTCCAATAGGCAAGTGGTGGGACGTACTCGTCCAAGCACCTTGTCCACATCATCAGGCCACAACAACTGAAAGTCATCCATCAGTTGTGCTTGCTTACACAAGTGCTTGCTTACACAAGTGTTTCCTGGCTTTGGCTGGGTACTGCTCTATTTTACTGTTTCTGATATCAGACTTATTTTTATTTCCTTGTTCTGGTAGGTCGTAATTGTTTTGTGGAATTTTAACGGCCATTTTTGCACTTAGAGAACAATCCTGCAAGGCCTCCAGGTATCGCCTCGTGGAAGGCGTAGTGACATTTGAAGTTCTGGCTCCAAGATCTTGGCCCCAGAGCTCCAAGAGCCGTCCCACCATCCCCCAGCCAGCAGGCGCAGAAAGACAGAACCGGTTGGCCCCTGCGAGGGCAGCTGGGTCTTGGAGGGCCCGAGGACAAGGTCTCTGCCAACTACTCTGTCTCAGCCTCCCTTCCTGCTCTGCACTTTACCTAGGCGGAAGAAAGCACCCACCCAGATAAAACACCCAGCGCAAGGGGCAGCACTGAAGTGCATTCCAGGTGCCTGATGCACACTGACCTCTAAGTTTGGAGACTTACATCAAGACTTCAGGGCAGAAGGATGCAACCCCAGGCATTTTCAGGCAGAACAGCCTGCAGCTCCGAACGAGGCTATCCGAGACTTGCTGGGAGCTGCCAGCCATTTTTCTGGCTAAGCGTGCCCAGGACTGCATTATACCCAGCAGAGCATCACTGGAGGCATTCTGGTTCACGCTTTCCATGGCTCCCGCCTTCCCAGCTATGCTCCGTGGAGTAAGCATTTCGAGGTGACAGCCTGAATGGCTTTAAATATTCCTGCAAAAATATGACACCTGATTTACCTATTTCAGTTCTTGCTTGGCTGTGCTGGACCCCTTCTGAGGGTTGCTCAATGCGGCATGGTGATCACTTTCTACCGATGATGCAGGCCTGCGTGGAATTTATTTAAGGTGAAGCCTCCCCCCGTCCACCCCGCTTCTTTTCTTTGATTCTTTCCATGCAAAGGGGAAGACAGATACTATCTGCCAGAAAATAATCTCTCATTAAAGGTCAGCCACTGTGGCAAAAAGCCAAGCCTGGTTCTCCAGGGAGCAGAAACAAGCCAATGGCTTCCTGATTCAGCTGGCCGAATGCCGGCATTGTATGCCAGCCAGCTCTTCCAGGGAAGCAGGTCTCTGATGCAAGTGTGGATCCGACTGCTCGGGGCTTCGCGGAACAAAGGGAAGTATTGTGGTCCTTTGCTGTTCGACACAGCAAAACCATTCTTGGGACCGAATGCCGTGAATGCGCACACAAGGCCCCGACGCTTGCAAGCGCAGAAAGGGAACAAAATCAAGCAGCTTGTTTCTCCCCGTTTGGTGATCGTCCCCCAAAGGGATGCCTCTGCCAGCGGAGGCTGTCCGTAGTTTGGAAAATGACGATTGCTTTCCGTAGGGATTCGATTCTGCAGAGCCATATGGGGCTGTTCAGGGCTGGGGTTCAAGAGCCGGCATGGTTGGGCTATTGCTGAGGCCCCGCTGCTCAGTGGGGCCCAACACATGGACCCGTGACCAGCCCCTTCTGCAGAGAAGCAGCTCCTGCTGCCGGAAGTGGTGCAGGAGCCCGGCCACAAGTGGCCTTGTCTCCCTTGAGAGCAGGGGCCCGTTCTCTCTGGCACTGAATTTGGCAAAGATGAGACAGTGAGTTTTAACCAAAAATATTTGGCTTTCTCAGTGCTATGGAGCACTAAGAAGGTCAAATTTAGATTAACCCAAAGCTTAATGCGAGCCTTTTAGACATGCCAAAGAATTAAAAGTTCAGCTGTCGCACAAGAGGAAGCTACGCATGGCCCTTTTAGTGCTATGGAGCAGTAGATCCATACCATTTCCTGTTGTAAATGGTTTGGAGAGGCCCTGGCTAATCAAAAGGTATATAAAAGCTTTTATAAATGAATAAACAAATGCACCAGTGAATGGTTCCCCACCAAATCTTGGTTTTCCTCTGTGGCTCTGGAGGTGAGGAGAGGTTGTCCTGGGGGCAAAATCTTCCAAACTGGTCTCCAAGGGAGGGAAAAAACATTCTGCAGATTTTCTTCATTTGTTCTTTTGGCATGGTTCAGGTAGAACTGATGCAAAAGGCCGCTGTGGAGGACTTCTACTGATTAGTGCTTACTGGGACCCAGATCGCCCAAGTTCCAGTTCAACGCTCTAACCACTGCACCACACTGTCTTTTACAACATAACTATTGCTAAAATATTTCTGATCTTTTGCACAGGTAAGGTTTTTTCCAGTTTATGTTTTGTTGTGCAATAGGTCAAAGCCAAACCAACCCTAAACACACACACACACACACACACACACTCCTTCTAAAATATTGCTGATATTTTGTGAATGAAGACGAACAGAAAAGTGGGGTGGATGCTTGCCAGGAGGAGTAAGACTGGAGCATCCGACTCGCTGGGCTGTATCCAAGTAACGCAACGTGCAAAGGGAGGTTCATTCCATGGTGAAGAAACTTCTGGGAAGGCTTGCAGCTTGTTTGCACCCAGAGGTGCTAAGGATGGGCTTTCGTTGTTTCACGGCATACCTTCCCCTGGGCCCTCTCAGCCGCAGCAGTGGAGGAACGTGGGGTGTGGAATGACAGGGAGACGGCACGCAGGAGGGCGGCCGGGGCACACTCAGAGGCTACGCAGCCGCTCTCGTTAAGAGATAATGCCATCCTGGCAGAACATGATCACAGCCTAATGGTCCTCCTGCTGCTACATAAATACTAAGGCAACAGAGAGACATTTATTTTCAAAATGGGAAGCATCACGTTGACCCCATGACGATGCGCTCCGAGAATTACTTTAATTGTGTTAGCTCAATGACTGATGGATTTGCGCATGGAGCCTTCGCCTGATGGATGCCGAGCGCGGCTGAGCGGTGGCCATGCATTATTGAGCAGCGCTTTCCTGGCCGGCTCGGGGAATAACTTGAAGCGCCGAGCGGCCAGAGGAGCGGCTGTGCCCATAAACACTCGTGCTGGAAGCCTGGCAGACAGAAGAGGCAGGATGGTCTGGAAAACATGACGCTGGAGGTCTAAAAAGCTGGACCACGTAAGACTCAGTCTGAGCAGCATGACAGCCACTCACAAATAGCAGGTTGGAAATTCTACCAGAAATGCGAGAGATTGGTTTTACTTAGTGCTTTTTACACAGCACCCTTCCCCCGCCTGCCCCCTCAAGCAGTTAAAGTGTGGAAAATAAGTGGGTTATATAACCTACCAAAAGGCAAAAGGAATAGAGTGCGGGGAGGGAAAAGGAAAAAGAGCAAGTTCAGAAAACAGGTTTATAGCAGGGGCACTAAACTTGGCACCGGAGGCCAAATCCAGCCTGACCTGGGTTTGGGTCTGAGCCTCTGCGCTTCTCTTCTAGCCAGTGAGTGACCCTGGAAGGTGTGACTTTTCTTGCCAGCTTAAAGAAAACCTTATTTCAGCCACGGCATTAACCAAGTATTCGAATCATTTACACAGGGGCTCTCATTGTATCTCCGCAAGAATACTTATTTGATTCTTTTTGGCAGAGACGGTTTCCAGTGTCCTTCTGTGTGACAGAGTTTTACAGCATCGATGGAATTTAAAAAAGGAAGGAGGATAGGAAAGTTGTGTGTGGAATTGATGATTTATTTTGCTGATTATTGTAGCAGATAGTTAAGGTAGGAAGGAGGATTGGTGGGAGGGCAAGATTCCAGCTTGCTGCCAGAAAATTGCATATCTTCAGGAAATCCTTACCAGCTCTAGGGACTTGGCAAGTGAAAACCGAAGGACCTAAGAAAGGTCAAACTCAAATGGTGTAACTGAAGGACAAAACTAGAAGTGGACATCTAGTGCATCCTTTTTCTAATTACCGGAGCCCAACTCACTTCCTGGAGGTATATCCGGACCCTCAGGGATCTTGAACTGTCTAAAGGCAATTCATCTTTTCACGGATGTCATTTGCTCAATGAGATGGATGGAGGCTCGATGCCCAGGAAAAAAGCAAGTTAGCATGGTTAGGTCTTAGAAACTCTACAGTAAATAAACATCACACTAAAATGTTGCGAGGGCACATACGCCACAGAAATAAAACCTAGAATACCTCCAGCTGCAGCATATGAAGACACACACTGTTCTCAATTAAAAAAAGTTTGCCCCTTTCTGTATTGTATAAAGACCAGAGGGATGGGATGTTTTATGAGACCAAACAAATGCTTTCAACCTCCGCTGTTCTTCCACGGGCAGAAGTGTGTGACATCTTTTAACTATTGGGAGATCTGATAAAGGGCTTGTTCTCACATGTCTTTGGTCTCCACTCCTGGAGAACCCCAACTCTGGTATTGTGTGAGGAAGGGTTTTGTAATTCTTGGATGCCGCGTTCAAGGTGCAGTATGTCTGGATGTGGACGTGGATTTCACAGATCAAACATTTCCAGCATAGGATCAACGTGGATTTACGAAGGAGAAAGCCCAAGAGGGGTGAACTGCAATAAACATATTTTTAGAAGAAGAGAAAATGCCTGTGGTTCATTCAGTTTGAACCGGCACGTGGAAAACAGCCATTTCCTGTTTGCTGTTTTATTGCTGCATCTCTAATCCCTCTTGTTTGAACTTCAAGATCTGTGCCCCAGAATGTAAAATTTGAGAACTTAAATCAGATAAACTTAGAACTTAAACTTTTGCAAGGCTGAAAAGTGGCCTGTGGAGCTTAAATTAAAAAGGTATGATTCAAAAACTGCTTCATGGCTAACCAACAACAATCAGCAACAGTCCATTGGCTAATTCAATGGAAAAAGTATTGAAGGGTCTTAGGATAAGAACAAAACAGAACCTCCATATACTGGGACAGTGTATCTCTGGATTACCAGATGCTTGGGTGAAACAGGGGGTTATTATTTCTTATCATGCCCTGATTTAAATGTCCCAAGACCATCTTCCCAAGGTAGAGATAGACAAGTAGCCTAACCGACAGCTTTGTCCAGAATGCAAGGATGTTGCATCATAGGTCTCTGGACCAAACCAGACCCACCTGAGGTCCTAATGTGGCTCTTTGAGGCTCATTAGATGGCTCCTCCCCCTCCTCTGGCCCCTCCCCCTCCTCTGGCCCCACCTACTTTCCACCAACTTCTCATATTCCTGACCCACCCCTTCTGCTCTTGCCCTGGTCCACCACTGGAGTGTGATTCCCAAGAGCCCTTCTAAAATTGAATTTGACCCTTGGAAAGAAAAAGATTCCAGGCCTCCAATGTAAAGCTCCCAACATGCTCAGGGAAGGTGATCTATATCTCTGCAGCCTAAATGGGCAAGTCCTCACCAGGTCTTGCTGAACATACCCTTTGGAAGCATGTTTGACCCAAGGGTGCTTTGGATTGCCAGCTGACCAGAAAACGACCCCTCTTCCTGCTCCTGTGCAGAAAGAATGAGTGATGCTTTTTGCAGCATGGTGAGCAACACGATTTTGGAGTAATATGTCACGATACAGTAACTGGGCATTCGATGGCTAGGAGCCTGCCCAGCTACTTCCTCCTGCCCCTCTCGCTGAAGTTGTTGAGGCCTCATTGGTGCGGGTGTTCAAAGATAGGCTGGACATGCACATGGTGGGCATGTCGTGAGCGGAGCTGGCTGGAGCCAGGGGTCAGACTAGACGGCCCGGAAGACCCCTTCTGACTCGCTCCGTTTCTCTCCTTTCCTCTCTTTCCAGCATCACATGATGAGTGTGTGACCAGCTGTGGAGGCAGAAGCAACATCTCCTGACTCTGGTCCTGTGCTTTCATTTAACTACAGGGCTCTGCATGTCTCTGGGTCTGTGTGTCAATGGAAGCTCCTGAACTGGTCTAAATCCATGATAAAGGAATTGAGTGGGGCGAGGAGGAGGAGAGGTTTTAAAAAGAAACGTCAGTATTTGTTTGAGAGTGATGATTTGGGCCAAGTATCTTGACTGGGCTGGTGAACCATATAATTTGAGTCGTACCCATAGAAAAGTAAACCAGTTTAGCAACTGGGGTGTGATTTGGGCCTCAAACACAACTGATGGGAACAAGGAAAGAGTTGTTTTAACAAGCCAAGAACTGCAGTTTCTTATATCCGCCGAGGAAACAGCGACGCAGACATGAAAACTTTTGCATTGCCTGATTGGTCTGCCCAACTCTTAAAATCTAAAGGGTTTGATACCTCATTTCCTCAGCTTAACGTTCTTCCCAGCCCTTTCCTCCCCACTTTTCCTTGGCTTAACTCCCCCATCCTCATCCAAGTTGAAGCCTCACTTGGTTCATGCAATAATGGCTCACTTTCATCCATCATGTCCTCTCCTCCTTCCACTGGTTTTTTTATTTGAAATATTCAGAATGGCTTTTGTCTTCCCTGCTGCCTAAACTCAGATTGTATGCCCACTGGGGCAGGGACCCGCTATTTTTGATGGTTATGCAGCTCAGAAGGGTGCCACATCTGTGGATGGAGCCATATTAATTGTCTAGTTGCTAAGAATAACATCAAGAATCAAGCCCCCTGCTACTAATGCAGCTAGTCACACAGGAGTGAGAAAGACAAAGGGACAAAACTCTCTCCTCTACTATTCAAGTCTATTCAAAACTATTCAAGTCGCAGGAATTCCAGCCTCATTTGCATCTGATGCTGGGAGCCAGATTTGCTTAGCTTCAGCAAGTTGGCTGTTTCTGGCACCCTTAGCACTTGCCTTCCAGGAATTAGCCAGCGCTGCTTTTCTTAGTGACAAGAAAAAGATGAATGGCCAGCCCAGCCCAGCCCATGCCTGCAGAAAAGGCAGCGCTAAGGAAGTCGGTGCACATGCTGGCACAGAGACAGGTTTTGGCAATGGGTTCATTTGAGAAAGGATACAGCTGCCTCCCCTCTGAGCGTCAACTCCCAGCGATGCTCAAGAAGCCACGAAACCTCACATCACCCAGACCAGCCTGCCTGCACCCTGTGGCTCCTGGCTGAAACTCGATTAGGTGCCTGCTCAGCTGAAAAGCAGGTTGCCATGAGGAAGAGAAGGGAAGGGGCTGGGGGCTCTGAGACCCCTGCTGGATGGGTGGGGTCCTGATCCCAGGGATCCGGGGTCTGTGCCTGTATAGAGCCACTGTTTTGTAGAAGGCCAAACCTATCTGCAAGGGGCTGACACCAGGGCAGCTGAACGGTGTTAGTCCAAAAAGCTGGCTTAACTCCCTCTTAAAGTAATTAGGCACCTGATGCATAATTCCACTCCCAGCCTGTCCTGCATGTGGCTCCCTGCTTAACTTTTGCTGTGCCTGCCGGTGAAGTGCTCTCTCGCTCTCTCTCTTTCTCTTCTCACCTTCTCTGGCTTCTCTCAGGTCTCTCCATGTTCTTCTAGTATTTGCAGCTGGCTGCAGGAGCGAGCAGAACCGGTTTTCTTGAAGGCACTGTGGAGGCCGGGCTGCTTGCTTTATCTTCTCATGCAGCTGGGAGTTCTGGACACGCAGTCACGGCTCGGGCTTTTCTGCAGGAGCATTTTGTTCCTGCAAAAGAGCAGTGGGCGTGTTTTGAGCAGATTGCGGCTGCAGTTGGCAAGCCTTTGGACCTGGGCCTCCTGGTCATCCCAAAGAGCAAATGCATCGCCAACAGGGGTGCAAAAGAGGGCCTATATTTGCATGCCATATGCTACTGAATGTGTAAAGATGCACATTTAGAAATAATTATTCAAATTTAGGTAGAAATATAGCGTACTGTGAAATACTCTGACTGGGTAACCTGCAAGCCGACCTTTTCTGTCTTTCGTTCAAACGTTGCTGATGGGCAACAGTGCTCAGGATTCTTTTTCTTTAAACTGGACTTGGACTGAAGAACTTCAAACAGGGACAGTCCTCTGTGGAAGGGGACACGTAGGCACCCCAAATTTCCAGAAATACCAGGGACTGATCATCGGTAAGAAGATGCTTTCTGAACACGTGCGGAGAGCAGGTCTGGCTCTGGGGATTTGTTGTGTTTTCCCGTCCTGGGCAAACTTAAATTGTGCCACCAGGTGCACGAAAACAGCCTATTCTTTGGTGAGGGCTGAAGAGAATAAATTGTTGCACATGTGCTGATGCCAGGAATCCAGGCCAACCAGTTCCCTGCAAGATTTGACAAGCAGACTATGAGTGCAATAGCCCATGTTCCCCAGCAACTGGCATATGCAAGCACACTGCCTCTGGCATAGCCACCTGGATTCATGGAAAGGAATCCCATAGTTTAAGCATGCGCTGTGTGATGAAGCCCTTTCTTTGATCTCTCCTGTGTCTCCCAGCAATGTGCTTCATGCCGTGGTCCCACCGGGTTCAAGCTTTATCCCTCCCTCCCCACTTTCTCCACACCATGCACAAGTCTGTGTACCTCTGCTGTGTCTCCCCGTAGCCACCTCTTTTCTAAGCCAACTTTTCCTCCCACGGGGCTTGCTGCAGCCCCTGGATCCTGTTAATTGCCCTTTTCTACACTGTTATTTTTAAGGGAAAGACAGATCATCATTCCTACACACACACACACCCAACCCTACCCAAGGATTGTGGCTAGGACTGCAATCCTAGATTCAGAGGAAGCCCCATTAATGCTACATGGGCTTACTTCAGAGTAGACACATCAAGCATTGCACTGCCAGTTTGTGGAAGCAATGCCAGATTGTCTGGAAAATAACCATACCAGTAACGCAAAAGCTTCTCATCGTCTAAGTGGTACCCCAGGTGCTCCTTCGGTAATTTCCTGTACAGGTAATCAAGGGGTGGAGAGAAAAGCAGCAGGTGCCTTGATGGATGTCATTCTTTCATGTCATTCTTCTGCCATGCGGAAAACTCCCCCTCTGGTCCTAGAAGAGCATCTAGCTGCTTCGAATTCAAGCACTTAGCTGGGGATTACAAAGATGTAGAAGACCGTCTGGCGAGCAGAAGAAACTTGCAGGGGGATGGAATGAAATGACCCAGTTTGACCAAGATTTCAGTCCTGATTTCCCAGGTAACCCTTTGCATACTTGGGCAGATAATCAATGCTAGTGCTTAGAAATTAAAAAGCAATGGAGGATGAAAAGGTGCACATGTGAAAACTCCCCCAGATGAAATCACAATATTACTTCAGTGCTAAAATTTGAGCAGAGCTGAAATGGCTCACTTGGATGTAAAGGAGCTTCTGCTGGCTGTAAAACTTGAGGGCAGGGAAGTAGGGGGCTTTTCTGAGTTTTGTCCATCCCTCATCCTTGAAATATTTGTTTTACCATTCTTGACAGCGAGAGGTACCACTGTGTGCCCCGTGACTCTCTGTTTTCACTTGCATTTCCAATTCCATCCACATCAATGCTTTTAACACAGAAAGATACAATGCAATAATTTTGCAATATTTTCCATGAAATGTTCCTTTTTACTGAGCATGCTTTTTCCTGTGCAAATCAATCAGCTACTGTGGGAAAATGGGGATTTCTTGCAATGTCACAGTTTAAGGCTGTGCCAACCGTCTTGTCCCACAGTGGAAAAGTAGCCATTCTTGCTCTGTCCAAAGAGTACCCTTATCTCCACCTGCAACCAGCAGTAGTCCAATGCGAGTGGAGCATGCAAGAGTGGAAAGCTGTTCTTAAGCGGTAGCTTTGGAACAGATCAAGTTTTATTATTGTTACATCACATTTATCCTACATCTTTCTTCCTCCTTGCAAGGACCCCAAGGTTTGCATCTCCATTTTTATCCCTCCAACAACTTCATGGGATAGATTAGGCTGAGAGCCCATGGCTGGCCCAAAGTCACTGAGAGCTTGGCTGAGTGGAGACTTGAACCCGGAGCTCCTGAGTCCCAGTCCTGCACTTTAACCGCTACATGAATTGTAAGATCTTTCCCTGCAATATGTGGGAAAGAAGTGCATCATCACTTTGTACTGCTGCTTTTTAAACTCGTCTCCCGCAGGATAATAAAGTGCCAACAGTTCTGCAGGCCTCGGCTCAACACACAGAGTGAGCGACAGCAGCTGCAGAACGCCCTCCCTTTCCCCCCTCCAGAGATCACGACGTTCAAAATGTTGTGCACACGTTAAGGGTTTTTTAGTTTGCGAGGGGACAGAAAGGTATCATTATGGTTCAGCAAGCCGAAAATGTTTGAAGTCAATCAAAGAAAGATGTGTAAGTTTGAGGAGCCGTCCAAAGCGGCTGACACTCACACGCTGTTGACCGCTGATGTTGATTTTATGATCCCGAATGCTTGGTTTGTTTGTTTGATTGGCAGCAGGCATCCAATGCGATGATTTATTACCCTTCAACTGTCTTGCTGTTGGCCAAAACAAGCACACGTGTAGGCAGCCCCTGGCGGAGGTGGGGGAAAGAGAAGCTGGAGCATCGAACAAAAAGGACTTCCGTTATTGAGACACAGTTTGCTCTTTGTCCGTCACACCAAGCTCCTGTCAAGAGCAGGGTGACAGTGATTGATGGTTCGTGTGGAGGAGAGCGAAGTGTCTCCAACTGGCTTAGCCTGGGCTGACCTGGGAGAATGTGCGAGCGCTCGGCTGGATCGGGCTCAGAGTCTCTCTAGTCCAGCATTTCTTTGCGTGCCGGCCAACCAGCGGCCCATGGAAAGCCCACACGCAGGGCACGGGCAGAGCAGCGCCCTCTACTCATGCTGCCCAGCAACCAGTGGGTATCAGCATCCTGCCTCTGATCTTTGCTGTTGCTGCTAGTCGCGAAGTCGTGTCCGACCCATCACGGCCCCACGGACAACACTCCTCCAGGCCCCCCTGTCCTCCACCGTCCCCCGGAGTCCACTCAAGCTCACGCCGACTGCTTCCGTGACTCCATGCAGCCACCTCAACCTCTGCCGCCCCCTTCTTCTTTTGCCCTCAATTGCCTCTGATCTTAGAGGTAGCAGAAAGTTGCCAGGACCAATGACAACTTTGACAATGAATTGGCTGCTGACCAATTCATTTCTGCTCCACACGGGTCAGCCGTCAAATTATGTTAATTGAAACACTTTAAGAACACGAGGCGAGTCTTCCAGGGCTCAGCCAATTCTGTCTTCCTGCTCATCCAAATCCAAGGAAGATATTCTAGTTCTAAATTGGTGTCAGCTGTCCATAATGGACTTTGTTGTTAGTCGCGAAGTCGTGTCCGACCCATCGTGACCCCATGGACAACATTCCTCCAGGCCCCCCTGTCCTCCACCGTCCCCCGGAGTCCACTCAAGCTCACGCCGACTGCTTCTGTGACTCCATCCAGCCACCTCCCCTTCTTCTTTTGCCCTCAATTGCCTCTGGTCTTAGAGGTAGCAGAAAGTTGCCAGGACCAGTGGCCCTTGGTAGCCACCTCCTCCAGGAATTTGCCAGAGAGGAGGCAGCCCTCCAAACCGCTGGTCATTCCTATGTCCCATGGAAGCCAATGCTTGCAGTTTCACTATGTGGTCCGTGCAGAAGTCCTTCCTTTGATCTGCCCCGAATTTCCCACCAACAAACTCCATGTGATGATCCCCAGTTCTAGTACGATGAGAAAGGGAGAGAAGGTTTCCCTCTCCACTTTGTCCACCCCTATAATTATTTTGCGCGCCTCCATGATGTCTCTCCTCATTCATAACAGCACTCCCCTATCCATGTTCCCCAGTAACTAGTGTACCCAGGCCTCTGATAGTCAAAGAACCTTCTCCTAAGCTCTGCTGCTGCAGATGTGGTCACCTCCCACATGGGGAAGTTTCTCCAGCCCCTTGATCACGTTCGTTGCCCTTTGCTGAAGCTTTTCCAGCTCTGCAACATGCGTTTCGATGCAGTGACCAGAACTGTGCACGTGATTCTGAGTGCAGAAGGACAGCATGATCTTGGCAGGTCTGTCTTCAGTTTCTTTCCTAATTAAGCCTCGTGTGGAGTTTCCCTTTTCCGCAGAAACTGTCTAGAGGGCCGACATGTTTCTCCCCAAGGTTTCTGTTTTAGTCACAGCTAGCTCAGATCCCCTCAGTGTATACTTGAAGCTGGGATTTCTCGCCTCGATGTGCCTTATATTGACTGCATTTACCATTCTGAGGACGGTTCTCCTGGTTTGGAGAAAACCTTTGGTCTTTTTGTTTTAACTGCCCTAAATAATTTGGTGCTGTCAGCAAACTTGGCCATCTCACTGCTCACACCTCACTGGATGCATAGCCAGAAGCATGGCTTCTAGATCGAGAGAGCTATTACTGCCTCTCTATACTACTCCGGTATGCCCACAACTGGAGTATTGTGTTCACTTCTGGGCTCCACATGACAGGAAAGATATAGCCCTGTTGGAATCGGTGCAGCGTAGGGCCACAAGGTTGGTGGCCGGATTGCAGGGGAAGCCGTATGAGGTGAGACTGAGGGAACTGGGTCTCTTCAGCCTGGAGAAGAGGAGACTCTGAGGGGATCTGTTGCTGACATATAGGTTGGTTCCCTGAGCTTTGCTCTGTTGAAGCGCGTCCTGCCTTCCTCTGCAGGGGAAAACAGGTCTCGACCCACCTCCTCATGAGAGCCCCTCATGTACCTGTATGTCGCCAACAGATTCCCTCAGAGCCTACTCTTCTCCAGGCTGAAAAGACCCAGTTCCCTCAGAAGAAAGTGCAAGAGCAGGACTGCAGCTGAATGTGAAGAAAAGACATGAATTTACTGTTGCCAATGAAGAAATTGAAACGTGAAAGATTTTGCATGACTTGGGTCAGGCATCAGTTCGGAGGATGGACCTCAGCCAAGAAATTAGAAGGCTGAGACTTGGAAGGGCAGCAGTGAAGGAAATGGAAAATATCAGCTGTAGGGAGACTTCACTGGAGACTCAGCCCAAGATCATCCACACTCTTGCATTCCTGATCACGATGGAGGGTGTGAAAGCTGGACAATGCAGAAACCTGATAGGAAGAATATGGGTGTGTTCAAAACTGCCGCCGAAGGTATTTGCAAATACGCCAGACCAACAGAGAGACAGACAAGTGGGTCCTTGAGCCAGAAGTAGAAATGACAAAACCGAGGCCGTCACACACATCACAGGAAGGCAAGACTCCCTGAAGAAGACACGCACGCTTGGTACAGTCAAAGGCAGAGGACCAAATCTGGGATGGATTGACCCCATCAAGAAAGCCACCACCTTGAGTTGACCAGAGCTGAGCTCAGAAGGGTGCCAAGGGCAGGACACTCATTCAAGGCTCGCCATAAGTCGGAGATGACTCATCCGCATGTAACAGCAGCAGGATTTGGACGTCTGCCGCTGTTTGAAAGTGGCACAATCCGGGAACATGTTCCTACAGGATCCGCGCTTTGTTGTTGACACTTGAATAGGCCTTTGATGCACGAGGAGTGCCGTTTCAGCTTTCGCCAGCTTTTGGTGGCTCTGCCGCAGATCCCAGATCGGCCGTGCATTGCGTGAAGCAGTCTTGCACGCAATGGGATGCTGTTTTCTCAGAGGGCTTTGAAGGTAGCACCTGTCCTTCGATCCCTCGGCCTGAGCAAATGCCCCAACCAGTTATTACACCTGACTTGGCTGGAGTCATCTTGTTATTCAAAGCCCCTGATGACTAATTGCGCTAATTAGCCGGCTCCCTCCTGTGCTCACAGTGCTCAAAACACAGCTGCCCTCCTGTGAGTCTGCCGCAGTCTCTCATTTGAGAGCACAATAATAATAATAATAATAAAAATAATGGTGATGATCGGAAGGTTGGAAGTAATTTCACTGCATTTATTTCATTTCTTTACTGCCCAATAACCAAAGCTCTCTGGGCAGCTCACAAAAAGGAGAAAACATACCACAAAAATGTCAACATACAACATGCAAAAGCACAAAGGCAGAGTGCCTGACAAGAGCTCAAAAAGCCTTGTGAGGTGAAAACGGGGGCTCTGCCCCCCCCCGCCTCGTGCGCTTCTTGCCGTGCTGGCGGAGGCCCCACGTCTGGAGGAGTGTCTGAGACAGTCCAGTGGGGCTGCCCGTCCCATAGCCTTCCCAACGCAGAAGTCTCTGGGCATCCAGTCGAGCGTGGGAAGAGTGCAGCAGTGAGGCCTTCCTCTGTGCACCACGTGCTTCCCAAACATTTAGACAGCCACTGCCATCCATGCGTAAGGTTTCCTTTCTCCTCACGACGGCTTGCTGCTTGGCCTGCTCTCAACTGGGCCCCACATGCTCTGCAGTGAAAAGGAATATGCTCGGAAATGGCGGAAAACAGCTTGGCATTCCCTTTTCATGGTTATTTATGTATTTTATTTATTTATTTTCCGATTTATATCCTGCCTTTTTCCTACAAAGGGCTCAAGGCAGCTTACATCTCCTCCTCCATCTTATCCCCACAACAACAACCCTGTGAGGTGGGTTGGGCTGAGAGTCTGTGACTGGCCCAAAGTCATCCAGCTGGCTCCATGGCCGAGCGGGGACTGGAACCCGGATCGGCTGAGTCCCAGTCCCATGCTCTTAACCACCACACCACACATGGGCTTCTTGGGTGATGTTGTGATTCCCCAGTTCTGCTTCTGTGGCGAACAAGACCTCCTGGAGAGCTTTTATAGAGCAGAGAAAATGCAGCGTGTGGGAAACACCCTCTCTTGCATTTGCACTGCGCCACGACACTGCGGTGCCATCTGGAGGGTACGAGGATGAAAAGCAGGCAGAGAAACACTTCATGCAATGCCCAGATCACAGTTCTGTGACAAAACCCAAAGTAGATATAGCCAGTGAACAGCCTCATGCTGATTGACTGCAAGTGCTCTTTCATTTTAATTCTAGAGACAGTACAGGGGGCCTAATCCGGATTATACAAACCCCACCCACTCCCTATGCTATGGTCCCGATCCAGGTTGGGGTCTTGACCTACTGTAGTAGAGCTGGGAAGACATAGCTGCTGGACCAGAGGCAGGCAACTGGCAGCCCTCCAGATGCTTCTGGACTCCAGTTTCAACATCCCTGGGTATGCTAGCTAGGGATGATGGGAATTACAGTCTGATGGCAGCTGTTGAGCCACTAGTTGCTCCCCCCATGCTAGATATCTGTCGGCCCAGAGCTGGAACAGACAAGCTGGCCTCTTGGAAGTGGTATGTTTGGTAACGGTCCCGAAACACCAAGAAACCCCACGACATTGTGAAGAGTTGCCAGTCTGGCTGCCTGTTACGTCAGCTCAAGTGTGCATGTGTGTGTTGGGGGGGGGGGGACACACTCCCCTTGCAACGGGCACAGTGAACCCAGGAGAAAAAGCCGTGTGACAAACCAGCTACCCCATGATCCTGTTTTTCCTCTTGGGCCTCTGTGCCCTGTTCTTTTCCTCTCCTTTTCCCGCAGTGTTGTGAAATTGCAGACAGATGAAATTCTTCATGAGAAAACCTTTCCTGCCATCTCTCTCACCTTGATTGAAAAGGAGGGGAAAGTTTTTACGGCTTCTTTTATGTCAAAGCAACAGAAGGTCTTGTCACACAGACTCGTGAGAAAGACTTGCATGGTGGAGCGATGTCGAAAGCGTTCTCAAAGCTCACATGTAGACTTAGGAGCCCTCAGCTGCAAAAGTTAGTCATGCTGAAGTCACATGAGTTCAGTTAATCTATAAACACGAGCATTTCATAGGAACTATTCCCTGAGCATCTTTGTTTATCTCCCCTCCCTCTCCCCACTTCCTTTTGTATTGTGCCTTTTAGAGTGTCTGTACACTTTTTTTTGATTTTTTTGTTGATTCTCTTTCAGCTGATGAGTGAGACTAATGGCTTAGTCCTGTTGAGAAGGTCTAATTCAGAAATAAACTCCACTGGATTCAAACAAGCTTATTTCCAAGTAAATAGGAATTGCGCATAGGAATTGCAAAGCTGGGGCAAGTTCTGTGGTGTTCAGTGAGGTTTACACACAAGAAGGTCTACAGAGGACAGCAACACTGCGCTGCAAATCTGCTCCAATAAAACAAAGAGGAGTCTTGCCTCTGGATTAATGTAAAAGCTACTCTGGCCTGATATATCCATATATTTTACATCAGCTTATATATGATTAGATTGGCAACTTTTAATCAGTTTAGTAGGAGACTTTTCAATGAAACTTAGCTGGTTTGCTGATGGAGCTTATTTTAATAGATATGGGAACATTCTGACTCATGTGGTGCACAAATTGGAACTCTTCTGTTCTTTCAGAAACTTGTGGTTGTTATTGTATTTTTGGCTGTAAGGCATTAAGAAGAAAATATTCAACATAACCATACTATTTTAACAATGCATATTAGCTTTTGCCCACTAAACCAGAATCAGCATCATTTTATAGTTTTGCCAGTATCTCAGAAAAAAAGGCCATGGTGCAATTTTCAATGAGTTGATCAGAAGATGGGCAAATGATTGATCAATTGAAAAATCCTTATAAATGTATAGCTGTGTAAACTACTTTTTGGTAAATTCAATTTCCTAAATAATTGCAATAAGCCATAGTATCATAGAACTGGAATTAGAATCGTAGAGATGGAATGGGGCAATGAGGCCGTCAGGTCCAACCGCTGCTCAATGCAGAACCCCGAGTGAAACCATTCTCACGATTCTGACCCTGTGAGACAGGGCCAGCATTATGCCCACATTTCAGCTGTAGAGCAGGAGAGGTTTCCCAAATGATCCAGCAAATTTGTAGCTGAGATGAAACTAAAATAAGAAATTGGAGTTCTTCTTCACAGTTCATACTCTTCCTCTCCCATCTGTTGTTGTTACGTGCTGTCAAGTTGTCTCCAACTTATGGAAACGCAAGGAATGGCTGGCCCCCAAATTGTCCAGTCCTTGACAGCCCTGTTCAGCTCTTGTCAACTCGAGGCGGTGGCTTCTCTTATGGAATTGATCCTTCCCATGGTTGGCCTTCCTCCTCCACTTCTGTCTGCAGCATCTCCTTGCCTGGTTGTCCTTGGAGTCTTGCTTTCTCATGATGTGCCCAAGGTGATGGAGCTTCAGTTTCTTCATTGTTGCTTCCAGAGCAAACTCTGGCTTGATTTGATGCAGACTCCATTGCTCATCTTTCTGTCACTCCAGGGTATTCACAAAGCTCTCCTCTGTTTTGAACGCATCGATCTTGTTTCTGGTGGCTTTCTTCCCTGTCCAGCTTTCACACCCCGACATAGTGATTGGGAATACAATCCTGTGGACCATCTTGGCCTTGGTCTCCAGTGAAATGTCCTTACACTGGATGATCTCATTTAGCTCCTTCATTGCTGCCCTTCCAAGTGTCAACCTCCTAATTTCTTGGCTCCCTTTGAATTGAACTGAGCCAAGGTGTACAAAATCTTCCCAAATTTTACTTCCTTCATGTCCTGTCTGTTCTGTTTGGGACATGTTTATCTGACTGCCATTATATGCACGTGCTTTAGCTCCAGTTTTGTGCACATCTAATTCAGAGTAAGATCCTGTGGGCTCAGTAGGTCTTACTTCTGGGTAAATACACACAGGATCAGACCACACTCCATTGAGCTGTAGTTCTCATACATATATTTATCTTTAATCTAAAGTCTTCATTGTTCGTGAAGACCCTGAATATCCACAGCAGTTGTTGAATCCCAGTCAACCCAAAGAAATGCCTCTTGTGTGAATGCTGCCTGTAGCCTGAAATCATATGGCATTGATTCTGTTTTCCCACCATCTCTAAATTGTGCAATTTAAAAAGCAAAGGCAAAAGCACTCTCATCTGTAATATATCATTTATGGAATGGTGACGTTTGCAGGAAAACTTGGAAACAGATCACTCACTCAACCTCTGAGTATTTATTTTGTTATCGTGCCATCTAGGGCAGAGGTGGGCAAGTGTATGAAGTCCAGGGGCTATTTTAGCCCCCAGACTCCTTGCCTGCCCCATGTGGGCCATGCTGGGAAAAGGTCTGGGAAAATGTTTACCTAAAAAAACAAATCCAAACGGGTTAGCTGTGGAAATTTAGCAGTAAATTGCTCCGTAGTGCTAAAAGGGGTCTATTTAGCTTGTTTGCAAATTGCATTAAACTCTGCAGTGCCACAAATTTAGGGCCATGGGGGTATGCAAGGGGCCATGAGAGCCTGCAGTGGGTGACAGGGGCTGTATACCCCCCCCCCACCTCCATCTAGGAAGAGACCAACTCAGAACGGAGGGGAAGGAACCAATATCTCAAAGCAGAAATGGGTGCAAACTACAAGAGGGGGGGCTTTGAGTAAATCAGGGGCGGGCAACTGCCAGGGTGCAGAGGCACAGGAGCCCCTGCAACCCCCATTCCTGCTGCTGACCTGATCACTGTGGCAGCAACCAAGCCGGGCCAATTTTGCGAGGCAACGAGGCCCGTGAGGAGGATGTGCTTCGCTTTGAGGTGGAGCCGTGCTCCAGGAACGGGGCTGGGAGAGCAAGCAACGCTCGTGTTCTCCTTCCTTCCAAATCTCGGGGGTTTTGACGGCCCAGTTTCATCCGGAGCAGCAAGGGGTCACCTTGTGGCGTACAGAAACGGGGGGAGGGCACGGGGACCACACCTTGGGAAGAGCTTCTTGACGGAAGGAGCAGCTTGACTGTGGGAGAACTGCATCAGAAAGAGGGGAGCTTCCTTCCCAAGAGCTTCTCAGAACAAGGTTGGATGACACCTACTGGGGGGGCTGCAGTGGTGGATCCCTCCGTGATTGGCAGTGGGTTGGGCTGGATGATCTTTGGGGCCTCTTCCAACTTTGTGACGCCATGTCCTCTTTGGGGGCAGGTTAAAGTAGAAGGGTACTATGGGGATGTACTTTAAAAAAAAATGCAAATGGCTAGGGATAGCTTTCTTTGATTAATTGGCTAGATCTGTCCATTAGAACTTTGCTCATTGCAAAAGATTTCAGATTATTATTATTATTATTATTATTATTATTATTATTATTATTAGAATATTTCTATGCCGCCCCTTACCGAAGCCTCGGGGCAGCTTACAACACAATAAAATACAATACAATACAAAAATAACAATATAAAATTAAAATTAATAATATAAAATAAAAAATATAAACGATATAAAAGAAGTTAGAAAAGTTATAAAAGAAAAGAAAAGAAGTCACCCTGGCCAGATAAATAAGTAAATATTGTTAACAATTAAAATGACATTTAAATAAAAAGATTAACTGGGAAACATATATTTTGTTAACTGTTGATTGTTTGTAATATACTGAATATAAACTGCAGGCAGCGTCTCTGATGCAGTGTCCCCATTCATATTCACACAGGAATGGATGCCTCACCTAAGATGGCCACAGGTGGGGCTGTCTAAACAAGGCCACTACTTCCAAAGAATTGGTATCTTTTCTGCTTTTCTGCTATGTAACCTCTAGGTGGCACTGTGGTGCAACAGAATCGCATGACTACACGTGTGGAAAAAGTGGTTTCTTTTGCATTTATGCTTGAATACTGAATTTTCTTGGTTGGTTGGTTGGTTTCATTCCTCATCAAAAGTGCTGGTTAGAGTCATAAGAGAAATTAGTGGTTGATATCATCTAAAGAATGATGAGTGGTGAATACCAAGGGCATAGTAAATACCTCATGCAGAAAAGCCTGTATATCCATTATCTAAAAACAACTGATCCAGGCAATCATAATTAGAAGAAATACACTAAAATTGATGGGTCAAATCTTTTTGATTTCAGTGAGTCATTGAAAGTTTTTTTTTCCTTTTTCAATTTCTTTTTAGGGCTGTGCAAATGTATTCAGATTAAGGGTGCATTCTGATACCCACTTACTTGGGAGCAAACCCCACTCAACTTGGTAGGACTTTCTTCTAACAACCATGCATAAGATTGCAGTGTCAATCCCCCATTTAATCAAATGGTTCAAATGTATTTGGATAGCTTATTAAGAGATCTTTAACTGACTGACAACTGTATAATTAAGAAGAAACATAGAAACAGAGCGAGTCAGAACGGTCTTCCTGGCCATCTAGTCTGACCCCCCGGCTCCAGCCGGCTCCGCTCACGACACGCCCGCCATGTGCATGTCCAGACTTGGAACATAAGCAAAATGTCTTTGCTCCAAAACTTTGCCTCTGCAAATATTGATATTTTCAATTCTCCAAGTATTATTAACCATTTGCTAAATAAGGACTGGATCTTTGATAGCTATATTTGACACATTATCTGGCCAGGGCAACTTCTTCTTCCTTCTCTTTTCTCCTCCTATATTCTTTATTTACTTATTTTATACTGTTAATTTTAATTTTATATTATTATGTTTGTATCTCAGTGTATTTTTTGTATTTTTGTATTTAGTGGTAATTTATTATGTTCTATTGTATTTCAATGTATTTTATTGTGTTGTATGCCGCCCCTTGCCGAAGCCTCGGGGC
>NW_025335440.1:9518918-9550566 GCF_004798865.1 Varanus komodoensis | reverse complement strand
ATAATAATAATAATAATAATAATAATAATAATAATAATAATAATATTGGTTTCAGTATTTAATCTTTGATATTTGATGGTATTTGAGAATTGGCAGAGAAAGTGTGTGATGTTTCATAGTGTTTATAATTAATACATAATTAATAGTGCTAGTATACAGTGGCCTGTGAGAGAGTATATGCAATTGTGTTTGAGAATAGACAGTCAATGAGGTTTTGTATGAGATGCCTGTCAATTCAAGAGACTCCCAAGATCCACTGCACTTGAATTGTAAGTTCATTTTAAGTTCAAAACATCACATTCAAACGGTGAGTACAACTTTTACATGTCACACTGGACTTTCCAAAGTTCAAAAGAATCGGAAATGTCTGTGACTATTGACTATTGGCTCACTAATTTATTTTGGCAGGCTTTAGGTTAATTTCCATCCTCTTCAGGGGCATTCCAAAGAGGGTATGATTCCATGAGAGGACTGTACTACATCCGTCAAGTGCAACTGTCTCTTTTCTTTTTGCTTTCACACGGCCCAGCTGGCAGGTGGACTGACAGCGTGAGAACCTGGGCTCTTGCTGGCACCCAATCCCAGTCGTACGAGTTGCAACGGTCACTGCTTGGGACAGCTGCTCCCAGGGTCAAGCCGCTGTGCTCGCTGTCATCTGCCAGTTCCTAGTGTCCCATAGCACACGCTTTAAATCTTATTCCATCTTATATGCATTCAAACACAGTGCACTTGGGCTCATGGCCATACTTTCTGGAAGGCTCCAACTATCTCCTGCATCCCCTCTTATTTCCCCCCCCCCCCGCACCTCCATGAGGACTAGAGGTATGCTTTTTGATCAAGTAGAAACTGAGGTTGTTCTGAAAAGCAGCAGCCACCCATAAGTAAATGAAAAGTGCCTTAGGGAGGGGATATGGCCCCCTTCCCCGATCAAATACAGGCTACCATCCAACAGGAAGTTCTCCCTATGCCCTGTTGGATGACGGCAGTGTCCCTCAGAAGCAGTGCAGGGTCTTGCTGCCACCGATTTTGCTAGCAGTTAATTGCTGTGCACTGATTTCTCACTCCGATTGTGCTGAAGCAATTCCCCACCCCCACCCCAAACCTTTAATAACCCCTGTACTCAGCACTTTCAGGATGCGCTATATTGTCAACCTGTGTCAGACGAACATTAATCAAATCCATTCTCCCAGTAGCTTTGGGAGGTGCACTGAAAAATATTTCCTTCCCTCTATTAAGAGAAAATGAGTGCCACCTTCTCCTGGAATGGGCACCAGAATCTTCAGATCAGCACAGGAAACCCAGAAACTGAATTTTTTGTACTCAGACTACATCTTGTTTCTGGAATCCATTTTGGCAGTGGACCAGCTCACCTCAGGGACAAAGTGTCCCTTCCCTCCAAGGATGCCAGCTTTTCAGGCAACATCTGCAGCTGTGCCTTTAACAGGATGCAGGAGTTAGCAAGAGATAAAATTCTTCTCTAGTCTCACTGCCCCATAAAGCTGTTGTGAATTCTCACACATCAGCCCGCTGCTAAAGGCTCAGCCGAAGAGGTTGGTTGAAAAGGTGCCTCTCACTAGAGCTTTCCAAGTCCCAAGCAAAATTAAAACAGCAACAACGACAACAGCTAAGAGGTCTGTTTGGTGCAAGGGTTGGTGTTGCCAACTTTTAAGATTGGCTGTGCTCCTGTGCTTCTAGAAACACAGAAATTAAGCCGTCAAAGTGTACGGGGCTGTCAGACCTGGTGATGTAGTGCTTTTCGATTGTTATCGATCAGGGAAGGAAGTGCATTCCACAAGCACCGAGGGTGGTGCGTTTCCACAGCCACCCCGCTGCTTCTCTGTGTCACGCTAAAAGCATCGTGAGAGCAAAGGAGCAAGTTTTGCAGGGGACCTGAGCTTTCCTAGCCAAGAGGTTGCTAGAGATAAGCCTTGGCATTTGCTTTCAGCCCTAGCTCTCCATCTTAAAACGTCCTGGGTTTCTATCAGTTTGCAATGAGTAGAGTTATCTTACTCTGAGTTGACTTCACCAACTGAGAAGCTTTCAGGTTGGGACCTTCCTGAACCTGGTCCCCTCCAGGTGTTGGACTACAACTCCCAGAATCCCTCCAGGGTGCCTCAATTGGTCTCACCCCCTTCCCTCCAGCGCCGATTGGTTGGCAGGAAAATTTGGATAAATCCTGTCAGAAAAACATTGCTTCTGTGTGCTTTTGCATTGTGGAAGCAATCCTGTAGTCCTCCTCAAACCAAGCTGAGTCACAGTTTCAAATGGCATTCCTCCCCCGCTCCTTTCTCTCACCTTTAGCTGTAAGCTACAGTAGACAGGCCATTTAGTTCACAATGATTAAATAATCATTGTTGGAATTCACAGTTTACCAGGAAGTATCTATTTTGCTAGCCCAGAGGGCTTCATGTGCCCTGGCCATTCAGAATGGTGCGGATGCATTACTTAGGGTCTGAGTCTAGATGAGCTTATGAGTTCATGAATAGTTTCCCAGTAGCTTGAATTTACACTTCTAAGCAGACCTGGAGCTGCGTTCAAGTTACTCAACTAAAGTGTCAATACACTGCAATTAGAAATAGTGTAATCTCATTGTCACTGTATGATTGGCTGGCCTTCCTTTATCTGCTCTGTATGGGATGACCTCAGAATCTTATTGTAATGTCTGCACTCTGTCACCAACTGCTCTGTACTACCTGTGTACGTGACCAGGAGGGTATAAAATACCCTGTAGTTGTATTGAAACCTTGCAGCGAGTTCACCTCTGCCTGCCCAGAAATGCATTATTGTGAGTCTACCGCAGGAACCTGGGCCAAACAATAAAGCCACAGGCGGTCTAAACGCTTGATCTTTCCCACGAACCCGAGTTTTATTTCCACCTCACAAATTGAAATTCTGGGATTTTCTGACAGTATCCAAGCTTTTCTGGAGTTTTCCCTCTCATTCAGCCCTTTTCAGCCTCATCCCTTTTCTTGAGCTTAGCAGCAGAACTTTACACTAAAAGAGGCTGTTGTTTGGGGTATTCTGGTCTGGATCTCACCCTCCAAGAGCTTCCCCAAAATTGAACCTGCCCCTCCGACTGAAAGAGACTGGCACTCCTGGGTTAAGGTGTGGGCCTCAACCAATGCTCAGCCTGGTTCTTTTGAAATAAACACTGATTTTACAAATAGGATCACGCCGGTACTCTTGGATTTCCTGCCTGCATCTGATCTGATGAGTATGGTTTGCTTAGTTTTTTGTATTTTGTTTTGAACTTCTGTCTCTAAGATGGGCCATAATTTTCACGTTTAAAAAAGCTAAGGAAGTTTGCAGAAAATCAGAAGCCAAGAACAACGTAATTCTAGTACCATTTGTGCAACTCTCGCTAAAATGTTGTGTTTCAGCTTCTGACTGTGTAAAATGGATTGATCTGTGCAAACTGCACTGGAGCCATTTAGTTCTTGGGTTCTGGTTTTGTGCACGTTTCCTTCATGCCTTCCTTTCCCTTTTAATACGTGCAAATCATGGTCTGTCTTAGCATGGAAGTCTGTGACTAGGTTTGATTTGCACCTCACTGAGTCTGAAAACAGCCACCACAAAAACCAGAATGTGAAGGCTGTGTGTCCGTGGCATGCAGCTGCTTGTAACCGCTGGTCAGCCCCTTCAGGGCTCCTTCTGGATCCCTGTGTTTGGCCCAGGGGGTCATTCAAGGAGCAAACTTGTATAGAAAGCAAGAGAACAGAGCACCTGAAACTGGGTGTGTTTGGCCCCACAGGATATAACCCCCCTGAGCTCTTTGGTAGCAACCCAATACCCTTCCTGGCTCCCCCAAACACAATTCCTGCAAAATTCCGTCCTCTGGCATGTTTTATTCACTATTATTACTTCATATTATTTATTTATAGAGAGCTGCGCATAGAAGCCGATGCTTTACAGGCATATAAAAATCCTGCCCTGAGGAAATGAACATGTGATTTAAGGCCGAAACAAACTGTGTTGGGAGAGGGAGAGAGGGGCTCTCCACTCATCCTTGCAGATTCTCTTGTATCTGCTTAGGAGGAAGCATGTATCAAAATCCAATTTCGATGTCAAAAATTGCATTTGATTAAAGCCAACAAGCAGCCATTTTGAACGACACTTCCCGTGTGTCATTGGTAAGTTGCCATCGGTTTTCATTCCATGCACATTTTCCTTTTGCAACTGCATTTTTTTCTGGAGAAAGTTTGTGCATTTCTAATCTAGTCTGTGCATTTCTAATCTTGTTCTGTTTTAGGTATAGACAAGGCATAAGATGGACCAGCCATCTGAGTAAATGTAATCAATTTACTATGGGCTACTAGGAAAAACTAGCTGGTTTAGCATATATTGACAGCCAGAATGCTGTAGCATTGAACTGAGGTTTGGAAAATCCAGGTTCTAGTCTGCCCTGAGCCATGAAGTTCAGTGGGCAGTTTTGGCCCAGTCATTGATTCTCAGTCTGGCCTACCTCACAGGGTTGTTGTGAGGATAAATGGAGTGCAAGATCAAGTGAGCTGCCAGGTTTCATGAAGAAAAGGTGAGGCAGAGACACAGTCGGGCATAATCCTATGCATGTTTAGACAGAAAAAAAAGTTGGGAAATGGTGGAAGCAACCTAAATCAAGCACATTTGCATCCGTATCATGTTGAGCAAGTCATTTTGTGGCCACATCATTCAAACACATGGAAATTGTTACTGAAGCCCAATTCAACAGTTTGAGAATCTCAGATGAACCCACCTCACAGGGTTGTTGTGAGGTTATAATAGGGAAAAGGAGAACCATGAAGTCACATTCTGTTCCTTGCGGGGGTGGAGGGGGGAGACCAATATTAATGTGATAGTAATAAGGAAATCACTAGCAGTGCAGCATGGCTACCTGGTTATTTCTTTGAAAAATACGATGAATGTGTGGAGCTGGGCTGGGTTGCGAGGCGGAACGAGGCAGATTTGACTGCTGGGAAGAGAAAGCAAGAAAAGTATAGCTGATGCTGCGCCTAAGCCAAGAATGCCAAGTGAGCCGACAAAATGCCGGACGGTAGTCACAACCCTGGAACATGGAGCACCACTTCCTTCGCTGTAAGGCCTATGTGTCCAGGCGGGGGAACGGAGACTGGTGGATCTGCGGCACCCTGCCCGCTCGGCTCTGGCTTTTCCTTGGCTTTAGGAACCTGCAGTCCAGGCAGCAAGAGCTGCGGTTTTACGCACCTTGGGATGAAACAGCTCAGCCTCAGCCGCGACTGACGGCACCCTCTGCCAGTTTGGCTCCAGAAACAAAACCAAAACAGGTCCGGCCAGATTCCGAGGGATCGGTCATATCCCAGTGGACGTCTCGGCTTCAACCATCTCCTGCCCTGCCAGGATCTAAGGGCAGGTTGCATAAGCGGTGAGAGACACCACCCTGTCCCTACCTCAACCCAGGCTCAGCCTTTGAGGGCGGATTATTGTGCTGTTGGAACTCAGCCACTGAATTCAAGTGTTGCTACGCATCAGGACCGGGGCAATATGGGAGACAAACAGGAAGGTGGCCAGGTGCTACCAAGCCAAGGAGTGTCAGACGCCCCTCTGCCTGCTGGGGGTACCCAAGGACATAAGAAAAGCCCTACTATATTGGACCAATGGGGGACTGCCTGTGCTCCATGGTGTGTCCTGGGTGGCGTGAACTTGACTTTTGGGAACCCCTTTGTGAGTTTATGGATTCCCTTCTCCTGCCCTTGGCACACACTCATTATGGGGGAAAGACCTGCATAGGGACAGCCCACTCTGGGCTTCTAGGTAAGGAAAAGCGCACTCTTCCTTAATTGGCAATAAATGGAAGGCGGAGGGAAGAAGGAAGGGACTGGAACCGAATTAGAATCATAGGGGAGAAGAAGGAGATGGGGATTTTGGGTGGGTCCGTGATGCTGTGAGGATTTGATAGTCGGTTAATTTCATGGGAAGCCAGATGATGCGTGTGCCGTGATCATTGTTACAATCAAATGCTTCCAGAATAGATTCGGTTACCAGTTTTTCCTCCACACATTTCTTGGGTCAGTTCCAGATTTGGTCCTACTCAGAGAGGATCCACTGGGGTTTCCTCTAGGCATGTCCGTGTATGACTAAAACTGGATGCAGCCCCTGTTTTTCTTCTGCAAAATATCCTTGCTCCCTGAATCTTCCAGCAGAATCACTCTGCAGGCACCTGTTGACTGTGGATGATCAACTGTTGCAGAAGGAATGCTTTGCATATAACATTTCAGTTTCTGCTGTTTTACATCTGTTACTGTGTTTTACTTTTTAGAACTGTGACTAGGTCTTATTTTGACTCTTTGCTTTGGTTTTCTACTGTAGTTTTAAACTTTCCTATGAAGTTTTATCATGTTGCATTTTACAGTTTGAATTGTCTTGAGCTGCCCAGAGAGCTTCAGATTTTGGGTGGTACAGAAAAGCAAATAATTGATTTATTAATTACTTAGATGCCCCATGTTCAGTTCTTAACATCTCCAGATTGGGAAGGACCACTTTCTGAAACCCTAGAATTTTAAGTTTAAATTTTCAAGGTTTAAAGATTAAAGATTTGGTTTAAATTGGGGTGCAAAAATTCAGTTTAAAGCAGAAGTATGACATCAGGAGTGGCCTAGGGATCCCCCTAAGCCTTTGTGGGGGCAGGAGAAGGGAAAGAAAGGAAACATGTGCCAGAAATGGGTTCCAACTCTGGAAGCAGAGCTAGAAAGCCCCTGGGTCGTGTGAGCACTGCGGAGGTTGGCAGATGTGCTGACTTTATGAGGTCCTAGCAGGCATGAGGCTTCTGAAACTCTTCTAGGGCTGCGGTTGGATTTTCAGGAACTGTGATGTGTGAGAGAGGGAGGCTAAAAGTGCCCGATGTGGCCTTCAGGGGCTAAAAAGGTCATGCATCTTTTGGTGGAGCAGATTCTACTAGCCGGCCGGACAGACCAAGGCCTGACTGGGTAGGGCATTTCCTATGTTCATTCTTGACCTGTGTTCAGGAGAAGTCGTACCTTTCCTAGTCAGTAATTTTATGATCCAGAGGGTGCTTTAAAACTATTGCACCTATTGGGTTCTGGTCTTAGGAATGGCATATAGCTGAGGAGTTTTTAGGAACTCTAAGGGTGAAACCCTCCAGCTGCTATCCTGAGCTTAGCCACTGCAGGAGTTGTGGCTCTGGTCTTGTAAGTTTCCTCCAAAGTTGGAGATGGCGCTTCTGACTCAGAGTACCTTCCCCCTGCCTTGCAACTGGGATGAAAAGAACCGTACCAGCTGCATCTCCAAGGTTGTAAAAGTGGCCTTGGGGATGGAGTTTTATGGGAAAGGTTGGGGGGCAGGGGAGGGGAAGCAACACCGGCATATCCCAGAAGTGCCTTGTCATCTCTTCCTTGCACTTTGGGATACAACCCTTAGATAGACAAAATCAACCATCTAAGTATTTTGCATGGTGAAGAAAGCGTGGAGGTGACGCTCATCTCCACGCTCCATAATTCCTGCCCTGTGGGATGACTGTGATCCTCTGAGCTTGGAGGGCTATAGACGCCCTTGTGGGTTTGTGGGGTAAAAGTCTTCCCAAATGGCACTTTTTAAAAAAGTGTACTTATTGATAAAAGAACAGGCCACAAAAACAAGCATACACTGATATATTTGGTTATATTATGTATCTAATTAATAAACAATATATATTACATATAAGAGATACATTTTAAATATAAATGTAAACTATATGATATAAATTTCATGTCATTCCAGCACGCTGTGGGCAAATTGCAACTATAAAATCCAGAATGCTCAGAAGAAAAGGAAAGTCATCAGCCAGAAACCCCTCTGCACGTGGCACATGGGTTCAGTCCCAGCGGGATCCATGCCCGAGGAGTGCCTGCAACCACCCGTCTTCACTGTCAGGTGTAGCCACACAAACAAAGCCTGCTGCAGGTAGATCCTGATACTCGTTGGTGCCCCACAAATGTTGGGTGTGCTCACCTGAAACCCAGACTTGGGGCCACAACGAAATGGACTGGAATCCAAGCAGCCGCGGGCAGGGAATCTAATAGATGAGGGTGGGGATCTGTTGAATTTCCTGTGCTTGCCTCCCTGGACTCCAGGCACCCTGACCCCGACCCTTACCCGTGCCTCGGGTGACAGTGGTGGAGCCAGGAACCACAAGAACATTAAGTCCAGGGTTAAAAAATTGTCCCGCTGTTCTGCAGATAGCTCAATCCAAGCACAAACCGGAGCATGTGATTGCAACTGGTGGGCGCACAGGCGGTCAGCTCTGTGGTTTTGTGGCCCATGGCTCATGGCGGCCTTGCTGTTCATGAAGCTGCTCCTTGCCCAGAGATTCTTACCCCTTGGTATGAATGGAGCCGTGTTCGCAGGGGAGAACCTCTTCCTTTTTGTGAATGAATCATTTCCTGGGTGGCTCGTTTGCTGAACCACAGACGCTACCTCTAGCTCACGGAAACACTCGAAGCCCTAGTTTTTGAATTGCAGTTGTCCAGGTGACCTACATACTAGACAATGGCGGAGCCGTGTTGCTGGGTCGATATGCAGCAGGTTGCGTTGCCTGCTGTGGAGGAAAGCAGTTCTGACCCCAATATCTGCTCACACAAGTGGCGGAATAAAACGGACTCAGTCCAGAAAGTGAAGGGCTTGGCAAAGTGACATCATAAAGAGACACTCTCCTGGCAAAGCAGCCAGAAGTGCAACATGGGAGCACAAACCAGGCCAGGCTTCCAAGTGAACGGAACCACTACCACCACCACCACTTAACACAGTGAACATGCTAGTCTTTTTATATGCTGGAAGCCTAGGCTAAAAGGAAACCTAGGCTAAAAGGATTTTCCCTGGCTGCTAGGCAGACATCCTGCCCCCTCTATGTGCCCCCAAGGCTCCCTGATATATTCAGGGGTGTTAAATTTACTCTGTAGCCCAAGCAACTCTTGTTTTTATGCCTACCACCTTCTTTAAAACTTTAAGGACAACTTGCAGTCTTGTTTGGTATGATTCTCTGCCTCTGTTAGTCCAACTGGATCATGTACCTGGACTTTCAGCTTGTATCCTCATTGCTAACGTTAACTGATTCCCCCACACTCCATCCACATGGGCCTTAGCCTCCGTACCAGTCTGTTTTTCTGAGCCAGTTATCTCCCCACTTCTCAATTTTTTTTCCTGGGAGGGGGCATTGTGTCACACAGGTGAACTCGTGGCACATGGAGTTCGTTGTGGCAGAAGCTCCAGCTGCATCCTGGGGGCAGGGGGGTGGGCTGTTTCAGTTGCTTTGACGAGTCCTGGTTCACCAGCTGCCTCTGTGGTTTCCACATGACTGCAGCGACGGAAACAACCCAACACCTTGCGTTGTTTTTAAAGGGAAAGCAAAAGCACAAGCCTGCCTAAAAGGACCTTAAAGCTAGACAGACAGCATGGATCAAACCAGCCCGTTTAGCTATGGAGCTTGACAATATGATTTTGGGTCAGGTAGGACTAGACCTGGGCATGATCCAGCCTGTATGTGTTGAGGGGAGCACTGGTCTTTAATATTATCCCCTCTCCCAGGCACCTGGCATCTCTGTAGGTCAAGCAGTGTTTACTGCTGCCTCCCCGCAGTTCTCGCTGGTCAGTGTGGTCACAGGATTGTAGCATGGCTGCCTGCTCCAGTCACTGAGGAGCTTGGTCGTCCCCCCATCCTGCTGGAGCGATCCTGTGGGCATCTGCTTTGTCCCCATGGTATGGAGAGCAGGACTGAATGAGCACTCGGACTGACTCAGCCAAGCCTTTCTTATGTTCACCTACAACCAGCTCATCAACATAGGCCCTGCCTGCTCTGTCTCTGAGACGTTCCCTCAAAGTCAGGGTAGAAGGCAGGGCATTGCTCCTAAGGCGAAAGGGTTTTGTTTTGCTTTGCTTTTCAAGAGCCTGGAAAATGGGGTATTATTCCAGAAAAGCAAAGAAAGCACTCTTTCCTCTTGTGCACTTCTCCCGTTTGACTATGCCACAATGCCACCTAGAGGTTACATGGGGGGAAAGCAGGAGAGGACTTTTTCTTGGTGTAGTGCTGTGATCTTAATTCTGTAATGAAACCAAAAGCAGATGTAGCTGAATAACAACCTCATGTAGAAAGGTTATGACGGTGCCTCCCGTCTGGCAACATAATTCTGGACAGTTTTGTGGGTTCCAGAGAAACTCAGAAAGTCCCCAGGTTTTCCTCAAGCCTTGCTTTAAAAAGGTACACCAACCACAAACCTTTCTCCATGAACTTCTCTCTTTAGCAAGGCCACATAATGCCGCTGCCTGTACTTTATAGAATTCACTCTAGTTCAAACCAGAGACAGCCTTTGACTAGGGCACGCACGTTAGGGTGTCCCTGCTGCTCTTAGATGTGAGATAAATTCATGGCCGGCTTCCATGGCTTCCTGCCTTAACTAAGCTCAGCTATCAAGCTCTGTGAAGCTTCTTGTGCTGCGGCCCCGATGAACCCGCCTGTCCCCTGCGAGATCCCTAGGAGCGAAGAGCAACCTGTGGTGTGGAGCATTTTTATTGGGAGTATGGCGAGAAGGCAGGGCCAGACCAAAGGAGGCAGCCGTCTAATCTGTGCAAGGAGGTGGAGGAAAGACCTGGGCGTCCTGCGTCACTGGCCCTGCACTGCTAGCCGAGGCTGCCGCCCCCAGGTGTGATGGAAAACGCTACCCCATCAGCAACACGGAGCCCCAATCCGGGCAGCCTCTGCACACGGGATGGGAAGGAGAGCCTCAGAAGAGCCCTCTGGCCAGACCGGGGCCCATCCAGGCCAGCCTTCTGTTCCCACCAGGGCCCACGGGGCGCCAGCAGCAGGGCAGGAGCGCGCCAGCACCCTCTGGCCGAGTTCCCCAGCAGGGGGTGGAAGCAGGCACACTGATCCTGGAGGAAACACACAGCAGCCGCGGTAGCCTTCTCGGCTGTGAATTAGCCTGATCCCACCATCCAAACTGGTGGCCGTCACTGATGGCACCTGGCCCAACTCTGACACTTGACCTAGTTGGCCAGAAAGAGCTGCCTGGATAAATTGCACAGGGCGAGGCGAGGCACTGGCAGAGAGCACCACGTGCTGGAGGCCCAGAAGCCTCCAGGTCTTGAAGCGTTGCTTTGTCCAGCTCCCCTGGTGCTGGAAGAGGTCCGCTGGTTGCACAACCCTCGTTCCACAAACATTGGCTCGGCTCACATTGCAAGGCTCAGCCATGCATGAGAGCAACTGTGAATGCCAGATCCCAGCCCCAGGTCCCCTTTGGTCGTGTCCTGTAGTAGACAGTTTGCGCAATCCTCAGTGTGTGGGCGTATGCACACATTTCGTAAGCACCCCTTGCTTTGGATCTATAAAAAGTTGGGTATTCTTCTTTTAAAAGATCTGTGCAAGGAGGACTGAAATATGAGATGGTTGACTCCATGAAGGCCATCTCAGCGCTTGAGTTGGCAAGGACTGAGCAGAACTGTGAAGGCTGAGATATCCTGGAGGACTTCCATTCGTGGGGGCGCCATGAGTCGGAGATGACTTGATGGCACATGACTGCAGAAAAGGGAGGCTGGCCCTCTATGGGGGCAAAGGTTATCGTCACCCCGCCAGTCCCAGAATGCATCACATTCTTGGTTCTTCTCTCCCCAGGTAGTAATGATATGGAGCAGGAATTCTGAATATTTTTATTGTATAATTTAGAAACATAGAAACAGAGCGAGTCAGAAGGGGTCTCCTGGGCCATCTAGTCTGACCTCCGGCACCAGCCAGCTCCGCTCACGACATGCCCACCATGTGCACGTCCAGACTATCCTTGAACACCCGCACCGATGGGGCCTCAACCACCTCCTGTGGAAGCCCATTCCATACCCTCGGGGTCCTGACTATATAAATTTGTTATATTTGTATATTTTGTTCTTGTTGTGAGCCGTCCCGAGGCTTTGTTGCGATGGGGGCGGCATAAAGATGTTTAAAATAAATAAATAAATAATCAATAAATATATGTGTGTGTATATACATGATTAATAATACTCTCAAGATCGGTTTAATGCATCTCTGAGTGTCACTGTGTGACTGTATGTCCCCCGCACCACCACTTCTCTTTGTCTGAAAATGTGTTTCAGCTTTTGCTATTGTCCTCTGTTCTCAGTGGCTTTGCACTGAAGTTTGTTGAAAGATTATAAAAATCAAATAAAATTATGGCAATAAATAAGCATGGATGTTAACTAAGCGCATGCATGTCCAGTTTCACCCACACTGTTTTGATCTGTCCTAGAGCGACACTTTTTGCTGGGCCCCTAAAGACCCCCTTCGCAGGATCAGTCACCTGTCCAAGCAGCAGGTCCCCCTTCAGACAGCTATGGCTTTTCCATTCTTGCATGTCCGCTTCCCCTTCTCCAAGCATCTCCTCCTCTCCTACCCACCTGGCTGCATCTCTAGGCAGGGTCTGACGGGAGAATTGGCCCCGTTGAGGTCACCTGGGCAGGGTCTCTTGGTGCCACCAGGACGCAGCCTTTCCCTGCATCACAGCCTCAGAAGTGAGAGACTCTGTGGAGTGTGGCTGACCATTTGCAGCTTGACACGCTCAGAGCCGAGTCGCAGTCGCTTTCCGGTGGTGACAGTTGCCAAGAGAAGCAGTACAGCTGCGCCACCTCCTCTCGCAGTGCCCCTTCCTTCTAAGAATAAATTCCTGAGAAGCAGAGGAAGGCATGGCTTCGAGACCCTTGCCCTGCTTCTCGTTAGCCAGGACTAAGCGCCTGGGCTGTCCCCGCTTCGCCCTGAGTAAAGGCTTTTTAGTTGAGGGTTCCCAGTTTTTTAATGGAGGGATGAACACTGTCTTGCTTCTTCTTCCAAACCCTGAGGAAGACTCTGAAGATAATTGTGCAAGAAGACACAGGTTCAGAACCACAGTTAGTGCTGGCTGTCAGAGAAGGGGATCCCTGTTTTGTTTCATTTTGTAGTAACACGCTGGAATCAGACTAGCCTCCAAGGCACAACATGCCTACTCTGGACTGGGGTGGAGAAGCTTAGCCTCAGATGCCAATTCCAGCTGCAGGGGTCCCAATCCAGCTCCCTGCGTTGCCCCAGAAGCTGCACCCCTTCCCCCAGCAGCCCTTTGGGTCATTTTTCCCAGCTTTTGTTCAGCTTTTCCTTGTTCCAAGAGGCCAAGTTGCCATTGTCCCCGAAACGCAGCCCTGAAAGCTTCTGCAAAAGTGTGTTTGGCCCCTTGTCTACAGACGTCTCCCTGACTTACAGGTTCCCCCATCCTAACCAACTAAACATGACAGTTGATTGCCCAGCTCTGGGACCACCAGGTACCGATCAGGGCTACAAGTTCCAAACATGTTTGTGGGGGAAAAGACCTCTTCTGGAGTTAGCAGGAAAGACAGGTGGGTGGAGAAGGAGGTATTCTCACAGCTGTGCACTTGAGATTCTGGGAACCTGGAACACCTTGCCTTCATCTGCCTCGACTTCCTGTGTGAGGTCAAGTTGGTTATTCTTAGTGTCACCACCTGACAGAAACCAAAACAAGCTGTGCTGAGCCCTGGCAAAATTAACTTCATCTTGACTAGTTTCCATTGCAAGCCTTTCTAGAGAAGTTGGACGGATGAGGCCTTCTCTGAACCGCTTTCTAGGCCCCAAAGAAGGCAGGATCTTCGCTGGCTCTTTGGTTTTGATTTCTCAGCTTGCCTGTGGCTTTTGGGACTTCCTGGGTGGGTTTCTTTGGTTTCACCGGCTCTTTTGCTTCTCCCTGCACTTTGGAGATCTTCCTGCACTCTCCTCTTCCCTGCCTTTCCTTTCCTCTCCAGCACTTGGATCCTGAGCTATGTCGGCTCAGGTGTGCAGACAGAAGAGGGCTTCCAACTGATTGACCAAGAGACACCAACTGATTAACCAATCCTCAGCGCAGTGTTTAATTAGACTTAAAACTTGCAAAGCGAGGCTTTTAAGACCCTGGGCGAAGCGACCCTAATTTCTCTTCTCTTTCATCCCAAACAGGCTTTGCAGCTTGGCGCCTTCCGGATGCCCCGGCACGGGCCGGGCCAGGTGGGAGCGGCAGTCACAACCAGGCGGAAGGCACCCAATTCAGGAAGTTACATGCTGCACTCCGAGTCCTTGATCTCAAAGCTCCGCCAAACACTTCCCAGCATGGTGCGAAAGCCCCGGATGGACACTCTTCTGAGCCTCTGGGAAGGGTCAGCGTCCATGATTATTATTATTTTTTATTATTATTATTAGAACATTTCTGTGCTGCCCCTTGCCGAAGCCTCGGGGCGGCTTACAACACAATAAAATACAATACAATACAAAAATAACAATATAAAATTAAAATTAATAATATAAAATAAATAAATAAAAATATAAATGATATAAAAGACGTTATAAAAGAAAAGAAAAGAAGGAAAGGAAAGGAAAGGAAAGGAAAGGAAAGGAAAGGAAAGGAAAGAAGTCGCCCTGGCCAGATGATCAAAAGTGGATCACAAAATGTGGAGCCACCAACTTCTTCCCAAACCTGTTCAAGCTTAGGCAGAACCACATCCCATTTCCTGTTAGCTGGAGCTTTATGGAATGCAAGTTCATCCTAAAGGAGCATCTTTTGCACACTTGAACGAAATCCTTTCGGGTATGGATGTAGGCATGGCAAAGAGCCCCAGGGCAAACCGCAGTTTGATGCCCTTTCCGGTGATGGCCGTGATGGCCCAGCTCAGCAGCTCTTAGGGCTGCCCACTCATGCAAAAACCAAACAGAAATCTATTTAAACTAAGGCTGGCTTATGTGGGAGGTTGTCACATCTTGCAAATGTGTGGCATCTGCTGTTAGTCTTTCTTAATGAAAATAAGTTGATGTTAAAAATTGGAGGGACATGAAACACATTTCCCCTCCTTCTTTGAGAACCAGGGAGACAGAAACCCCGATCAGTGCAGAACAGGAAGCTAGGAGGTGGCCTCAGGTCAGATCTCCACCCTCTGCCATGGGTCAATATCCATGGGGAAATGGGCGTTACGACCGCTGGATTCTCTGCCAGCTCACAGATCAATTCAGCCCTCCAGGTATGTGGGACTACTGCTCCCATCACCCACATCCAGCATGGGACCTGTATCCCAAAAGCTGGAAGGTGACAACCTGGGGAAGGCTGGAAAAATCCAAACCGAGGGAGCATGGAATCTGCCATTTTCACAGCCGCTGCACACACCCTTTCCAAGATCACTTTCTTAGTTGGTCTTCCCCAGCTTAGATTCCACCAGCCTGTCCCAGAGACGAGAGTCTGGGCTTGCAGAGCGGAAGCACACGCAGTCAGCGTGACCGCTCCAGGCCCCTGGGCCGCCAGCACCACGCTGCGGCTAGCCACGAACTCCAGCCAGCCGCGGGGCCGAATTCTGTTGAGCGCTCAGCACTGAAACACCAAAAGTTCCGGGCATCGTCCGTGCCGAGCTGGCCTTCTGCTGTGCGACACGGCGAGCGGGCCGCCCGAGGAGAGCGTGCGCACGGCGGACGCGGCCCCCCAGGCCTGCGAGGGCTGCGGCGTTTCTTATCTGGGTCAAGGGGGGGGCACACGAGAGAGCGTGGGTGTCGGGGTCCACTCAAGTGCCAGCTCGGGTTAGCTCGGGTCACGTCACTTTCGATCCCCAGCTGGGAGCTGAAGCTCAGCCCGGCGAGCCAGGAGGCACGTCGGGGGCCGTTGCAGTCGCAGCCTCTCGGAAAGTGATGCTGCCGGACGCTCGGGAGGGAGGGCTTGCTTGGACATGTGCTGACGCGGCCGGGTCGCTTGCGAGCTGGAGATGCCAACGGGCTGCCTTGGGCTGAGGGGATGTTTGTGCCGGAGGCTGGCAGGGCCCTGAGGGCTCCAGGCTTGGGGGGCAAGGCATCCCCCGTGGGCCCTCGTCTCCCACAGTGCGCCGGCCTGCCAGGGTCGCCTTCTGCACGCGCACCTTCTCATCTTGCTGGTTTGCTGGGCAAAAGCCAGGGAGGGAGAGAGGGAGGGAGGGGGGCACAGCATCTGCCCCCCCCCCCCGTATTCTGGGCCAGAGCCCAAGGCAGGCAGAAGCAGGCTGCTATGTGGGGGGGATTCTTGGGGGCTCTTGCCCGGATTCGGCACCAGTTGTGCTTTGGGGGTAGGGGGGGAGATGGCCGTGATCCTTGTTGTTCTTTGTCACTTTGCTTCACATTTTTCTGATTAAAAAAATAGTTACAGAACAGATTAGCTTTATTTACATTACTTATGGGGAAATTTAACTTGGCTCACGACCAATTTGCGTCATGACCAGAGTCCTGGAACAGATCAAGTTCGTGAGCCAAGGTACCACTGTAATTTATTATTTAGAGTGTTGGACTGAGGGTCTTGGAGCTCCGGTTTTAGTCCCTGATTGTGTATACAGAGCTCACTAGGTGACATTAGGCCAGACACAGATACTCAGGCTAACCTACCTCACAGGGTTGTTGTGAAGATAAAATGGGGAGAAGGAGAGCCTTGTAAGCTGTGTTGGGTTATTTGCAGGAGGAGGAAAGGTGAGGTATAAATGTAATAATAACAACAATTTATACTTTTAATCCTTCTCCTAGTGCTTCTTTAGAGCCTCTCTGTTTGTAGCTGATCATTTAGGGATGGTTTATTTTCTTTGTTTAAAACACGGACTTAAGATTTTTTCCCCCCCTTATGTCATCCTGACAGCTTTTAGTGAAAGAGTGACTAAGAAATACTAGAAGTCAAGCCAACCAACAAATAGTTGAATAACTTTTGAAAAATAAAAATACTTTGCTTTCCCACTTCTTGCAGGAGTACTCCGTATTCTTAACAGGATCCAACATGTAGCCACTAAAATCATAAAATGCATGATACGGCAAGACCTACAAACAGCATAAGGGGGAGAGCTGGGAAGAGTCAGGCAACGAGGAATGCTTAATGACATTCCCTCTGACATTAAGAGCGTGGAAGTGTGGAGCAGGGCCTTTTATCCTGAGCCGAGCGTGAGGAAGTGACGTCCTGTGGTGCAGAAGGCATCAAAAAATGAGCGTGCATTTGTGAACTGGGTCTGAATCATGAGAACAAAAGCAGGCCCAACGGCCAGGCTGCGCCTTAATCCATGGCCTTATGGACTAAGGCCTAAACAGGCCTAAATGCAGGGGCAAGCCACTTGTGGCCTTCCAGAGTTCTGCCCGGCAGCTTCCTTGGTTCCTCACCCTTGACTGTGTTGGCTGAGGCTGATGGGAGCTGGAAGCCAAAGCATCAGAAGGGCTACCAGTTGCTGCTACTGCGGTAAAAGAGGGGGGATGGACCCGTCTGTCTTTTTCACTTTCTTCCACATTTATTTCCCCCCTGAAAATCTCCACTTCTTTCTTCCTTGGGTAACAAGAACTTCGGGAAGCTTGGGACATTCCAATCAGAAGTGAGCCGAAATGACATTCTCGCCCACCTGCACTTACAGTTCAACAGATGCTGCCTCTCCCAGTGCATGGAGGCCACACTGGATCTTAAAGATGAGAAGTCTGGAAGAAAAAAGAGGAAGCATCACAGGGATTCAACCCCAGATCTTTAAAAACTAAACAAAGCCCTGAGTCTCAATGGACTAAGTCTCTCAGTTTCTGTTCCTCCCATGCTTGGATTTTCTTAAATCTCAAGGTATTTCAGTCGTGAATACAAGGAAAACATAAACATCTTGGCAAGTAACTAGAAGTGAAACAGAACCTTATCCAGCCCTAGACGGAGAAAGAGAAGCCACATAAGCCCATAATGTACTGATCGGACAGAAGAAGAAAGACAGAGCCAGTGAGGCAGAGACAGGACTGTTGCACACATCTGGGGAGAAAACAAGGGCTTTGGGTGGGAGGTGGCTACCTCAGGACTCCTGCATTCTCTTCTGCAAATTCAAGCTGCATTCCGGGGTTCAGTTACTGATGAGAGTGGCACAGTTTTTATCTTGGCCAAAGATCCCAGCGTCATCACACCAGCTTCTGCAAATTTGGGTCTCGTTTGTGCCAGAGGGCAGGTGCCCAGGGAAGGTGGGGGATGCGCAACTGGAGGCCATGTGCCCGCAGCACTGTGGGCATGCCGGCATGGCCTGTGCCACGCACTTCCCAGCTTCCTCGGTCCAGCCAGTAGTGCTGGTTGGAGCGGATGGGAAGGCGGGGCCCCTGGGAGTGGGTAGTTTCTTCCTCTGGTCCGTTCCCTGCCCGTCAAGTGGGGCTTCTCTCTGGGTTCCACCTTCCCTGCAGAGCCGCCTAATGGCCGTCAGCGTCAGCCTGCATCCAAATCAACGAGGAAGGGAGTGTGTACCATGTTGCTGACAAGAAGGCTGGGCGGGTGGGGGCTGGAGGTGGAGCCACCGTGCTCCAGCCCAGCAAGGAAACGTGCAAACAGGACAGGCCATGGTCAACCCTCGCTTGACAGGACAACCACCAGCACCTGTCCATGGAGGCTGGGCTGCAGACTGGCTGCGAGGTGTCCTGGCCAACTGCAGGATGTATCCCCATTCCATGGCAAACCCTAGATGGTAACCCACCAAGTTTTGACCAGGTTATAACCTTTGCGTAAAACCTTTGTGTTTTGACCAGGTCATAACCTGGGGTGATGCAGCTTGTATCTTCTGCAGACAAGCTGGAAAGGGCCCAGAGGAGGGCAGCAAGGTTGATCCAGGGAATGGAAACAAAGCCCTATGCGGAGAGAGAACTGGGCAGTCTCAAGAAGCCTGAGGAGAGGCATGGTATCCCTCTGCAAGCACTTGAAAGGCCGTCACAAAGAGGAAGGCCGGGATGTCTCCTTGATCATTCCAGAGTGCGGAACACCGAGAAATGGGCTCAAGTTACAGCAAGCCAAGTTCCGGATGGTAAAATTTCCTGACTGCTAGAGTAGTACAAAAGTGGAAGCAATAACCTAGGGAAGCTGTGGACTCCCTCACACTGGAGGTATTCAAGATGCAGCTGGGCAGCCCCCTGAGAGGGATGGTTTAACTGGGAGTCCTGCACTGAGCAGGGGGTGGACCCAGTGCCCCCCTGGCCCCTTCCAACTTAACTATTGTATGATTCTGTCACTTTCTTTCAGTGTCTTGAGGTTTTTAGCTTTCAAAGACAGATTGCCTTGAAAACAACAGCCAGTTTTGAGTTCTCCTACAGAAGCCATTTCCCTGTACTCAAGTTAGTGGATGAAGAGCAGAGACGGTGCCTCTCCTGGGTGACTTACAGATCAGGAAACTATATCACTGGGAATGTTCACCTGGCAGCATTTCGGTTATTCCTCGGGTGCCTCCAATTCATTCATACCTTCCATGGAAGCTGAAATGTGATAAGGGCTTTTAGTGCTTGCTTTTTATCTGCGGGTTGCTGCTTTACTTTTTAGGGTTTTTTAAAAATGCTTTTTGAAATCACAAAGTGCCTTGAGATAATTGATAGCGAAAGTCATGGCACACATTTTATGAATGAATGGATGAATGCAAAACATACATGCAGGAGAACTACAGTGTTGATGCAACATCAAGGGTCCTCAGCCAAGGGTGCAGTGAATCAAAAAAGCATTTTTGGAACCTTGAGGGAGGAAAACCCACAAGGTGTTGGGCCTGCAAGCAGAAATGAAGATACTCAAATGAAGAATCTGGATCCCTTGATTGTGCCTGATTGAAAATGCTGAAGGAAGAGCAATGCAAATTGTGTCAGAAGGTAAAACGGGGGACACCTCCAGTGTGAACGGCGATGAACCCTTCACAACAAGTTCTGATGTGGAATTGACTCCAATTACAGTGTATACTGTATGAATCAATGCTTCGACGCAGGAGTGCATTCACCTGTAAGAGCACAGGTATGGCTTAAGTGGTTTGCTGCTGGCTGCAGAAGGAGTGAGCTGGCAGTCCTGGATCTCGGGGTCCGATGCGCGCGTGTGTTAACCCTCCACCGTGTCAGTTAATATCAGCGTGCTCTCCAGTGCATCTTGCATTTTCTTGACACAAATTGCTGCCTTGGCAGAAAGGGCCATTTGCTTCAAAGTTCAGTGCATAATACACACAGTAGGAGCAGGTGAGTAACTGGAAAAATCAACTCAGCATTGCCTCACTGGGGGGATAGGCTGTTTGCTTAAGCTTTCAGATGGAATAAAGCAAGCATCCGCCGGCCCTTGTCCAGATGCAGTTGATCAAGAGATAAGGGACGGTGTTTCCACCGCTAGGAGAGAGTGCAGAAAGGAGGCGGGCGCAGATGTGGTCCACTCTGCAGCTCTGTCCAGTTGTGTTCAAAGTCCAGTGCCGAAACCCTGCCATTAGAATGGCATTCTGCGCAAGAGTTCGAACAGCCCCACTGTCTGGCCATGGTTGGTTTTAAGCCATGCATTCCTCTGTGTGTGTGTGTGTGTGTGTGTAGAGGGGGAAATGCCACGGTTTGGGCTGCAGAAAATATTCACTACTGTAGATTTTGGGGCTGAAAAGAGCAAGAGATAAAATAGAAAGAATTTCCAGCGAAGCGAAGCAAATCAAAGCGTGCTTGTGCGGGTAGTTACTTTTTCCTGCTGGGCACCATTGCAGCGGCTTTGGGGGCAGTTTTCCTCCTTGGTTATGCTCCTTTCTCTCCTTTCCTCATGGCTGACTCCACCCACCCCTGCTGGCAGCTGGATCCTTGCTCTGCGTGAAAGCACATTCAGTTCCCAGTTAAAATGGGTGGGCAACAAGTAACAGGAAAGGTGTCTGCCTGGACATCTGGGCACTGGCTGTCCGTCTCCTCTGACAGGCAGCTCTGCGATGGGCAACCTGGTGCCCCGGGGCTACTGCCCTTGGCCTTATTTCAGCCTGGTGCCTCGGGGCTACTGCCCTTGGCCTTACTTCAAAAGCCCACGTCAAGAGTCCTGGCATGCTCCTGGCTGGCGTGAGCAATGCCTCCCTTGGTAGCGGCTGGGTGAGGAAGCCATGGAAGAAGAAAGGGGTGTCAGAGACGGAGAAAGAGAGAGAAGGGGTGGTAGAAGCAGAAAAGGAACTGGCATGCAGTCTGCACAGATTTCCCACATGGGAAAGTGGTCTTTGGACAGACAAGGCTTTCCACCCAGCACAAGATAGCACTGGGGCAGTTCCTGAAACGGTCACATGATCACAGCTCCCATAATGAGTGCAGCTGCAGGGCCACATTTCTGATCGGAGCTGGTTGTACAGCGACATCACCGAAGGCTAATGGGGGCAACGAAGAAGCAGAGATACGGAACACGCAAGAGCAGATGATGTAAACAAGTTACGGACTGAGAGGAAATTGTTCAAAAGCGGGCTCCATGTTTAACTTTGCACTATCAGTTGGTCTTTGGACACGGAGAGTCATTTTGCCTCCTTCCATCACACACGTTCCGGGCCCTGCTTTTTTGCCACTTCCACGGAATTACCCTGGTGAAGGGCAAAATTACAGAAGTGGCCCTGAAAGGGTGGAACCTGGAATGGTTGGGGCTTTCTAGTAATGACTCATTGTGCATACCGCGTCTTCCTCTTTCTTGTCCTCCACTTTCCCGTTAATTATAACCTGGTAGACTCACCATGATGTGGCTTTCCCCTCATTGCTTCCCCAGCATCAAGCATTTCTCTCCACATGACCCCACAGGGCAAGAGTTGATACCTACCTGGAACTGGAAAGCATCGGCTTTCAATCTGTTTGCAGGAATGAGCAAACCTGTCATCTTGCCCAGTGGAAAACGCAACTTGTGCAGAAAGATTTCCCCACTGCAGATGTCATGGAGAAGTCACACAATGGGGAATTCACCATACAGGAACTGCTTGGCTTGAACTGGATAGTGAGGAAAGTCAAGTGGATGGGTCCTCTTAGATTTATTTTTCCATTTGCCTCCACACAAAGCACACACCTGTAATCCCGGTGAGAAACTGGTGAATCCGAACCACTGAGCTGCAGGTGGCCAGGTTCTCAGAGGTGTGGCTTCAGGTCTGGGTGGACTCAGGCTGGCTTTGGGTCATATGACACAATCAGGAGTGTAAAGTCTTGCTGTTCCACCTGCGCTCTGCTTGAGCATCAGGGCCTTTCTGAGCTCTGGGGAATTTTTCTGTGTTCTTGGTTGTTCTTTGGTTTCGATTCCTGGTTTGTCTTTCGCTCCTCACAGCTGGCTGATCCTGCCTCTCCTATCTCCAGCCCAAAGTCACAGGGCAGCCTCGATTGTACCCTTTTGCCCTTGTGAGGGCTAGCAAACAATTATGGCAAAGGAGCCAACAGCTGGAAATGTATGTCACCTGCATCTTGGCACACCTTTCAACTCCATGTCTTCCTCAGCTTCCTAACCACTTCAGTTATTTGGGTGTCACTTTCTCCTTTCTCTCTCTCCTTCCCACCCAAGTGGAACCAAGCACTCTACTTTCCTACAGCTTCTTCCCAGGCTCTTGAGCCTCCTGCCTCTTGCTCGCCCCAGCTTCTGGGACCAGGAGGTTCCAGCTAAACCACCCAGGATGTTTCATGCCCTGGCCCCACCCCTTTGCCTTTGGCTCCACCCACAGCTGGAATGTGGCCTCTTCGAGCTCCTCCGACACCGAATTCAGCCCAGGAGGCTTTTGCCGGTGGCCTCCTGCTTGGGTGGGAGCCCCTCGTAGAGCCCAGTCGTGGCTCCATGTGGCACAGGAGCTGGCCACCTGCTCGATCTGGCACAGCGGGCGGGCTGCAAGTTCGGGGGCGCCTGGGCAATGGCTCTTCGGGAGGGTGCCGGTGAGCTTCTGCAGCTGTGACAACCGCACTCTCGATGAATCTGCAGGCCAGAGCTTCGCCACCCTCTTAAACTAGCAGATTGCCCCAGTGCGACGCCAGGACGGGGCATTATGGGGCACGGGAAAGGTTGCTAGAAGAGCGACCCATGTGGCGATGCTTAGAATGCAGACCAGAAAAAATGGGCTGGAGGGTGAGGGCGGGCATCAGCCACCGGCCCTGCCAGCTGCTCAAGAACGCAGGCTATTTTTGGCATCTACAGCACTTTCTGCCAAAAAGACTCCCAAAGATGTTCCCAGGGATCCCTGTATGGCAGTTCCTGCCCTCAGGCCTGCAATCTGCAAGGCACAGCACAAAAGGAAAAACAACTGGGAGGAAAGACAGGAAGAAAACCCTAATTCTTCGTTCCAAATGTTTTGATAGGGGTTCCTTTGGACAGGGGTGGATGCAACCAGTCCTCTGCAGCTGTACCTCCTCTGGCCAAGGAAAGGTGCTGCCTCTGCTGTTGCCGTATGAGCAGAATATTCGGTGCAGACGGAAGAACAGAGGAAGCTGATCAGTGGGTGAGTTGCTGGGTCTCTAGATAGAAGTGGCTGCCCCTTGCGGGTTGCCTTCCCAGCCTAGATGCATCTTTAACCCCAACCTGCAGAGTAGAAGCCCCTTTTGCTCCCCACTTCTCCCTGTCCGTTTTCTGCTTCTGTGTTTAGATCTGTCTTTCTTTCCTTTCTTTTAAATGATACATCTTGGCAGCGTTAAGGACTAGAAAGTTGCTCCTCTTAAAACAACAAGAGCTGAGATGCTCAGGCTGTTGAATTGGGCATCTGGTACCAATTTCCATGTCCTAGCATATGGTGGCCACAAAATGACATACACCAAACGGTATGGATGCGAATATACATGATTTAGGATGCAGTGTTATACTTTATGCAGAAAAGATGCTGACAAATCCCACTGGACTTTCTTCTGTCCGAATATACATCAGTTTGTGCCCTTAATTCATAAAGCTTTTCCAGGGTCAGAATACATACATTCCCACATATAAAATATTTATTTGATTTTTTAAAAACCCCACCTTTCTCTTGTTGCAAGAAACCCAAAGCAGCCTATACATTTCTTCTCCCCTCCAGTTTATCATCACAACAACAACCCTGTGAGGTTGGTTAGGCTGAGAGTGAATGACTGGCCCAAAATCACCCAGTAGGATTTACGGCTGAGCAAGGACTAGAGCCCGAATCTCCCAAGTCCCCAGTCCAACACTTTAACCACAATTCCACATTGGCTCTAAATAAATAAATATTTTTCTGTCTGTAGAAACACATGCCAGAGATGGGCAACCTGGGGCCCACCAGATGTCTGCTCATGGTTAGGGATAATGGGAGTTGTAGTCCAAAATACCCAGAGTGCACCAGGTTGCCTATTATTGCCATGCACGCACACATATTCCTTCTATCCATTTCGCATCTTTCTCAGTGCAGAGGACTATACACTTTGGCTGGGTTCAGACAACACAATAACTTTCTTGAACTATGGGTAGTTTTTGGAGAAGGGCTATCATGTTGTGTGAACCCAGCTGTGTTAGCAAACCAGGCTTTGCTAACCACAAACAACCCATGAAGAGAACTCATGTTTTGTTGCTAGGTTTGAACTGTGGGCTGTTTGTGGTTAACAGTGGGTTATTCACAGCTAAATTCAGACAGCACAATAACCCCCATTTCAACAACCCACCCTCAACCCATACTCCACCTCTGAGTGCCGCCTGAACTTAGTCACGGTCTCAGGCATGGGTGAGCAACATCTGTGCTTCCCCGGTGGCCAGTCTGGTTAGGGCTGATGGGATTCGAAGCCCACCAGCATCTGGCAGGCTCCCCCTTCCCCATTCCGGATACTACAAATGAATCACCAAGTTGTGATACTACCAGAAAGCACAAACTTGATTTGGTTGGCCTTTCATAGGGAGAAGCTGGTCTTTCTTCAGAAGGACAGGAAGAGGAAGCGGGGTGGGGAGATCTTTCTTGGCAAGCAACTGTGGCTCTCCACTGTGGGATTCGGAAAGCTTTCCTGGCTCCACAGCCTCCTGATTTATGTACATACCAAGCGAGTGTCACAGTCACACCATAACAAAACTTGACCAGAACTCCCACATTTTCGGGCAGCTTTATTTTCACAGCCTCCTCCTCCCATTCCTGGACAAGGCCAGCTGTAATCAGTGCTGTTATCAGGGGCTGAAAGGCAGCTCTGCTCCGTGTAACACAGGCAAATCTTCCAGATCTGGCGACAAAGACGCGCAGCAACCAGAACGACTGCAAGGAGCCAAGAGAATTCTGCAGAAGTGTCTCAGTTCGCATTGCATACCTCAGGAAGTGGTGGGGATGCAAAGACCTCTTCCAAGAGTGTCAGATCTCCTTTGATCCGATGACCAGATTCAGTTTTGGAGAAGCCCCAGGGCAGCATTCCAGTTGTGGGTTGGGCCGAAGGCAGAAAGGAGACAGGGCCAGCGTATTCCCACTGCGAGCTCTTAATGCAAGGAACTCACATTACTTACTTGGGGAAAAGAGAAAATGATGGAAAAAATGGGAAAGTCCCAAACAATAAGTGGTTGGGACCACAGCCATGGGGCTAGTGGGAAGAGGATGTGGCCACCTGGGGAACCTCAGAGGTGGGCCAAACTCGGCCCATGAGCCAGTGGTTCAGCATGCCTGGCCTCCATGCACAATCATCTCGGCTCCCACTGTGGGCTAGTCATGAGCTGAACACCACCATAACCACGACCTTTTCGTGCTTTTCCTGGGGCCACTGCCACACCTCAGAATAACAGAGCTGGAACGGTACAGAAAAGGGCAACCTACGCCATCTGGGCATATTATCACAGCGTTTTTCTCATAAGGAGGAGCAATGCCTGTTCTATCTTAGGAAGGAATTATAGCTTTGGCGGTGGGGTTGGGGCTTGGCAGAGGTGCCTAAATTTTGCATGGTGTGGAGAAAGTTGGAGGTGAAAAATTCCTCTCCTCTATTACTGGTCATGCAAGGAAATGGATTAGCAGTAAATTCGGAGCAGGCAAAAAGAGACATGCTTCTTCCCCAGTGCAGAATAGCGTTGTGACATTTGCTGCCACAAAATCTATGCAGTGTTGGGCACACATTCAGATACCTTTAAAGGAGGGCAGGTTTGCCATCCCCTAACTAGGAGCATCAAGCCAGGAGCTCTGAGATAAGGCATCCTGCGGCCTTCAGCATGAAGAAGGAAGAGTGGAAGAACCTTGAAATCCCCTCTTAGCACCTGGGCAGCAGGACCAACCGGGAAGCAGATGAATTGCTCTGCAAAGGATAGCATCTCTTTCTAATTTCACATGGAGGCCTTTAAAATAGCTGGGAATTGCTGCCCCATAGCCTGGAACTCCATTCTCAGGATATGTACGGAGGTGGCATCACTGATTCTCCCCCCCCCGCCCACGCCCCACTTTCTTTCATATTTCTCCTCTAAAATCCTCCCCGATTCATGAAACCTCATTAATCGAAGCTGAGTCCAAATCTACACTGCCAGTGAAGGGGGTTTTTTGGCCTTTTTTAGGCCCTATGAATGGAGGGTGAATTTGAGTGGGCAGAAGCTGTTGGTTGGAGGTGTTTAACCTTTCCATTAAAGTAAAAAAACAAAACAAAACCAAGTTAGGATCTGTTTCATGTTATGCATTGAACCAAGTGCCAATTTACCCTGAGACTGCTTTCCTACATTCAGGGACCATGTGGCAATCATGAAATTATGGAGCTGGTGCAGCATTGTAGGTAGAAGGCTGAGCTGGTTATCACAACATCTTTGTTTGGATCCTGCCTCTGCCATAAATTCCTTCTGTGGTCTTAGGCAAGCCTCTGTCTCTCCCCCCTGCTATCTGCACCATGAGGGGAGAACAATCCTGACCAACCTCACAGGGTTGGAGCACAGAGCACAGATGCAACGTGCTTTGAACAGTTGAAAGCACTGTGCAAATAGGAAATCTTGCACCACAGATTGCAACAGCTCAAAGGGTTTAAGTATTTCAGACTTAAATGTTCGATCGAATGCCAAATGGAACTTACAACATAAAAATGCATCTGAATCCACAAATTGCAACACAGCTGCAGTTGTCACTTCTAATATATCCAAGCTGGTTGTGGTTTTTCTCCAGCTAGTCAAGTATTTAAAAGCAAACCATTCCCTAAATAACAGCTACATGCAGGGCTGGGCAAACACAGGTCTGCATGACACATTCGGCCCCTGAGGTTCCCTTTTATAGGCCATGCTGGTTTTTCCTGCTTACTGGTCATGGATGGTTTTCTAGCTTTAATGCAGCCTCTCCCTCTGCCCCTATGAACAGCTGAAATGCCTCTCCTAAGCGTGAGTGGCCAGCAGTGTGAGCGTTAAGCTGCAATACATCAAATATTTGGGGGCATTTGGGCTGTTCTTGAGGCTGGCTCTGCTCCGCCCCTGGAATGCAGCTCCAGAGGGCTGCTCTCAAAAGAACAGCGGCCTTTGGGCTGAAAGAGGTTCCCCACCCCTGCTACAGGGTCTTCCCATATGGATCCAGATGACCTGGAAGAGTGCTGCACTGTACCTGTTGGATGGCCATCTGTCAGGCATGCTGTAGCTGCTTCCTGCATCACAGATCCTGCATTGAGCAGAGCAATAGTCTCAGCGACCTACAAGGTCCATTCCTGCTCAAAAAGGTGATGCTTAGATGTTATTGTGAGGATAAAATAGAGGTATGTCTCTCGCAAGAGGAAAAGGCAGATAAAATGCTATTTGATGACAACAACAACATATGAATGTTGCGGGGGGGGTCCTTATTATGCAACTTGGGGGGATTTCATTCTCCAAGACTTGCAGGCAAGTTGCAGCTTTGTCCCTGAGAAGAGAAGGCTTCGGAGAACGGCCCTGGCAGAGGCATTAAATGCTCAAGTGAGAATGTTCCACCTCTTCGGAAAGCTGAGAAAACACAACATGCCAGACAAGGTGAGAATCCTTTCACACACTTTCCTCTGGGGTCTTTCACCTTGTCAGCATCCCAGCCTCTTCTGTTTCTCTTGAACCCTGTAAACTTGACAAATGGTGACGGATAAAGAATGCAGCTGGCAAAAGCCAGGCCACCCCAGGCAAGCAGCGAAACCCGAAGGAGAGCCAAGATGCGCAGCAGATAGACTGCCTGCTAGAACCACTCCCTGTTAATGCGCAAATTAAGGCGATTCAGGTCAAGGTCTGACCTAGGATGCTCAGAACTGTCACAAAGCTTGTACGGCAGTGTCAGAAAGACAGGCATGTCCTTGCTAGGATTAAGTCGCATCCCTAGTTATGCTTGTGCCCTGGGCTGCCCTGATAATCAGGGCTGGCACCAAGGGTAGGCACGCTTGGGCAGCGAACAGGGGCCCACGCCCCAGCAGAGGGTTGCTCACTTTTCCTCTTCACCCCTGCAACCTGCTGGCTCACCGGCCTCTTCTGGCCCAGACAATCACGGAGGGCAGAGGAGAAGCAGAGCTGCCCTGGGCTGCTTACTCACGGCCTCTCTCCTTGCCAAGCAAGCATGGCGGGAGCAAAAGCAATTGGTGCCAGCGGCCATGAGGCACAGGGAGGGGATCCATCGAGGGTGTTTTGCGCAAGGGTCCTCACAAAACCCGGGGCTGGCCCTGGATAGCCCAACCTGGGAGCAGGTGGGCTGGTCACATGCCCCAGCATCAGTCTTTCTACAATTGTCCTTGGGCCAGAGATGGAGACAAGCCCCAGCTGAGGCCCAGGTCACAACCGTGGTGCCAGTACCTGGCCACGCGAGGCCTCCCATCTCTGAGCTTTTCTCAGGAGAAGGCGCCCCAAGCCCCGAACAAGAGCATCTGAGCTCTGGTTCCCGCAGAGGCAAAAAGGGGCAGGTCCACGGGCAAGTCAGGAGCAGAGGGCGGTAGGGCTCGGATCTGCAGGCAGGGCTGGCATCCGGGGTGGGTCCAGCTGAGCACCTGCTCAGGGGCCCATGGGCAAAAGCCCCGGGGTAGCCCATCCTCCTCCCCCTGGCCACCTGCCTCCCCCTCTGGCCCACCCAAGAGGGGTGGTGAGGAGGACGGGAGGTGCCCCAGCCTGGTTGCTCCCCGACTCTCCTCCAGCCAAGGAAGCAAGTGATGCCCATGAAGGGAAAGAGGAGGAGGGGGAACAAGGGCGGTGGATGGAAACGGTGGTGAGGAGGTCCATTCACAGGAGGAGGGGTCTTGCCCAAAGGCCGTACGAAGCCTTAGGCCAGCACAGACCAGAAATTGCACCCAACCATACTTAACCCCAGCCCCATCCAGAGCGACACACAAACCACACTGCTTTTGTGACAGCTGGTTTCTCAAAGGCTAGCTGTCTACAAACCACCTTGACCGTTCTCTCACCCCGGCAGGTCATCAGGAAGGCTCAAGCATCTCTATTGCTCTGATATTTACAGAAGTGCTTTGACAGGCCGTCTAAGAAAGCTTGCCCCAGCACAGTGTTTTCCAGATGTTTTGGATTACAACGTCCATCATGATGTCTGGGAAGACTGAGCTGCAGGTTGAAGAGGGCAGTGTAAACCCACTGGGCCATTTTGAGTCTTGCGGCCATTTTGTTGCTGGCTGAGGCAGCTTTTGCAAATAACTCCTTTCCAGAGGTGCAGCAGCTATTCTGGAATGGAGAAGCTTCAAAGGGGGGCTCTAGCTTGAAACTGTTGAATTAACAGTGATTAAGTAGTTCATTCCTGTCACCTGCAGCTTGAATCAAGATTACAGGTTTTTAGCCCGGTACAGGTGTTGTTTTAACTCAGTGGGGCCAGGATGCCTGCATTTCCTTACGCCACGGGTACCCACGTACGCCACAACCCGCAACTCCATTCCAGCAGGATCTAGTCAACATGTGACATCCACAGCCTTTGTCCTAGGTGGTTCCCCCCCACTCCCACCCACACCGAGAATACCCTGGAGGCAACTTCTCTCTCCAAAACAGGTCCTTTCAGTGACCATCCAATGTACATCCCAAAAGCAAGAAAGCTTTTTCTGTCTATAATAGATAAGAGCTTAACAGAACCTCTCTGTTCAAAGGCAGTGTACCTCAGTTGGGACGGAGAAACAGCAGTGGGAAGTTGTGCCTTGTGACCAGGTTTGTGGGCTTCCTGGAAGCTGGAAACAGGATGCTGGGCTCAGCCAACCTTAATTGGAAGCAACTCCTTCTCACTAAGCAACAGGTTGAAGAATTCTGGTCAAAGCTTCTGGAGGTATTAGGAGGACTCCCGATTAGGCTATTTTATCAGCAGAGGAGGAGAGGGGAAGGTAGGATGCCTGTCCGGGACAAAAGGCAGTCAGTGGACCAAACGCCCTGCTGGATTCCAGCGTGGTTTTTCCCTTCCATGCAGGCAGCGATATCTAGAGCAAATTCCGGCTTTCTCTCAGCTGCCCGAAGGGACCTGGCTGGCTGTTGCTGAACAAAATCCTCCCCCTTCCAACTCATAATCCCCCCATCTCCCGCCCCATATGGCCATCGAATCCCATAGGCACTTATGTATTCAGGATGCAAAGATTCCTCTTTGATTTGGTTAGGCAAGAGCACCAATCCACATTTTGGAAGGCGGCTGGTGGACTAATTTAATACCGCTCAGCCTCCATTCTGTTAATTATGTCTTTATAGGCTTTTAATTAGCCAGAATCTGACTAATTTAAACCATCCTTGTTCAGGGAGGAAAGGGGACTTCTGTTCCACAGCTGTTCTCACTCAAACACTCATTTTGTGGGCTTGGTCAAGGGAGCAAGCGCGATGTTTGTTTTTGCACTGTAAGGTTGTTTTGATTACTTTTCCTCTCCCATCTCTTTCCCCTGACATCTCCGCCCCATCCAAGAGCCCCTGGATGAAAGTTTCTTCCCAGCAGATGCACTTACACAACTGGCAAATAAATATCCCTCCAGCCTGGGACCCGTATGATGAGTCTAGGTTACAAGGAAAATACACGGTCTCCATGCACAGCAGGCGCGAGAGGGATGGGATCGGGTGTGAATGCTGGGGCTGCCCTGTCCATCATGATGGCGTGAGCTAGGTGTGCGCATGCGCGGGCTCTTGGCAGTGTGTTCTGCATCCTGCGGTGTTGAGTCTTCCTCAGTTACTGGGACAACAAGGAAGATGCTTTGTCCCAGCACATTTAATATGGCACGATCGTCTCAAGGAGCAAATCTGCTCCATTTGAGATGTAGAAGGTCATCTGGTAGAGGAGGAGGAGGAAGTAGTTATCAAGTGAGGTCATGGAGGAATGAAATGTGAGCAATAGACCTGGCAATGAGTTATGGCGGATGGATTGTTGGCAAGGCAACCCGCGGTGTATCTGAGAGAGGGGCCGGCTCACCATGGATTGTCCTCCCCACTTCCCACAGGGGTTTTTCACTGTCTCTACGGGGAAAATGTTCAAAGGGGAACAAAGACTGCAGTAAACCTGAAACCACCTGTTATCACAGCGGGATGGGGAACCCAGGGCCAGCAGCTGTGTGTGTCACTGGGGCACTTTCAGGCTGGCTGGCTCTCCAGGTCCTGGGCATAGAATCGAAAAGAGCAGTTGGAAAGGGCCAGGATAAGCCTGTAGAAGTAGATGCTCAGGCCTGGGATATTTTTTCTGGTCGACTAGGTCTGGTGGGAAAGTAAACCATGCGTATGCCCCGAGAAGGCAGCGGGTGCACATTCTTGGGAAGATTCAGGTCGAAGTCTATCACACCTATTTGGCATAACCCAGACTGGAGTCTGTGCCTGTTATAATTCACATTTTGCTTTGACACAAGATGTTGTTTGTTCTGTATAAACCAGCATCAAAGCAAGTAGGTAAGACAAGTGTTATATTTTTATTTATTTTATATTGTTAATTTTAATTTTATATTGTTATTTTTTATTTTATCATGTTGTAAGCCGCCCCGAGGTTTCAGCAAGGGGCGGCATAGAAATGTTATAATAATAATAATAATAATAATAATAATAATAATAATAATAATTAGAACATTTCTAAGCCGCCCCGAGGCTTCGGCAAGGGGCGGCAT